>NC_081159.1:20574041-20887041 GCF_012432095.1 Onychostoma macrolepis
AACCGTCCTGCATTTTCACACTGACCTTGCACCAGTTTCACACACACATACTTGTTTGATGAAGTGGGCTGGTGTGGTGGGTGAGGTGTGGTGCCAGAGGAAGATGAGGGCACCAGAACAATAGTCTTCATCCAGCACTGTGGCACACTGCAGAGGAGAGGAGGGGTGCCTGCATGCCCTCGCCGAAGCTAAACACCACAATACACACAACATGCCATTACGAACACTGCCACTTACATGAACAAACCCTCATCAATTTTTAGGGTTAGTATAACAATCTCTGATACGAGAAATCACTACGCTGTCTTAAATTTACAGGCTTTCTTGACCAATCAAAGCATGTATTTGTATAATTGTGGTATTTTGATATTTGTATAATTGTTATGTTATAAAATGTGTCTAACTGTTACAATAACTGCGGACAAAGATTCTTAATGAAATGTAAGATTTCAGCTTTAAAAAACTAAAAGTGTAACAATAACTATATAGAGTGAGTATTAAATATGAACTAATTTGGCAAGGCTTTAAAAAATGTTTCCATGGATACATACACAGAGTTTATGTATATATAATAGCTCAGTACATAAGATTAGTCTTCATTATATTGGAAGAACATTATTAGTCTATTCTAAACATCAAATCATCTAAAATAAATATGTGACCATTTTTATTGCCTTTAATAAATCACTGGCATCACATTAAACTAATAGCTTGAAACATTACCTTTCTAAAAAAATAATCACAACTTATATTTAAACTAATATTTCCACCATAAAGACTACGCTTTAAATGATATTAAAAGTTATTAAAAGACCATATTATCTGAGAAACCCAATACACATTTATTATATCAATGCACTGTATTCTGTCTCTTTGCCTCCCGTGACCCGATGCACTAACATAGACTATATGCTCTACAGTGTAACAAGATACTGGAACATTCATCTAAGAACAAACCACAAAGCACATACACATACATAAACACATATTCACACACAATGATATAAACGTTTAAAACACAAATGTGCTATATACTCATGATATGCTACATACTCAGTTATGGTTATCCCAATTAACACTATATATAATCTACATACATCTCGATTTAGTCAATAAACCAAAAGTATCCTCTTTAGCTGTATTTCACGTATCAGAGAGGAGTTTTATAGATGTGCAACAACACAAACAAAGTATTCCAGTTATAGTTCAAATTGAGTTTAATGAGCCACTTAATGATGTCAAGGAATGGGTTGTTCATTTTGCTGATTGCAACTCCCTTTAAATGACCTTTTTAGCAGCTTAATATGGCAACCAATCTTTGAAAACAAACACATAATTCTGCATCACTGTATACTGACTGACAAATACTGCCAGGGATGAAGCATGAAGCTTAATGTTGCTTTTCTTCACTTCATGGGTTACATGCACAAATATAAGGTAAACTGACATCATAATCCCCGCCAGAGTCAGTCTTGCAGATAAAATCTAGTCTGCAGGATCGTTTAAGCCCAGGATGTACTCTTGCTCCCATTGGAAACGGCGTAGCCTCTGTTTGACTCCGAGAACATCAAGCATCATCTAATAGTGAGGGAGATGAGCGAGATTTGGAGCAGTACCAGAGTGACGGCCGACTGTCTCACTCATGATGCTGCTGCTGCTGCGTACACACACACACACACACACACACACACACACACAATGCGTTTCTGCTGCAGCCACACTCACCTTAATCTGTCTATTTTATGCCATTAACATCCTGCGGGCATCATGCTAACGAAACATACACTGCTGTAAACAATCGTCCGCTATATTTACACTAACAAATCAGTATGTCGGTCAACAAGTCGCAGTTTTTAACCCCCCCACTCACACACTCAGGAAAATTTAGCCTACGGTTGAAAATAACAAGAAAACACATGCAATTATTTTTAATGTCGATGAAGGTTTGTATGAGGTCAAACACAAGTGTACCGAGCTATCAATATCACGCTCTCAACAGTACTTTGTGCTGCTCTCAAACTGGTGGATAAAACACGCATGCATAAAGTCACATCGGACACGTCCATCTATGAGGACTTCCTGTAAGGAAAGAAATACACTGACACACAAAAAGACGCACACAAATATGGGTGCGGAACGAGGGCGTAACAGATGCTGTGGCACAGACATGCACGCACACAGCCATTTCAGTGTCCTGACTCACAGTCTAAACATACGCTTTGTTTCGGCCAAACCCTCGATGGCCCAATGTCACCCCAACCTAAAAACCCAGATCCCTCACTCTCTCTTTCTTCATCTTCCATCCTTTCAACTCTCGAATCCATAGGCCCACACTGCGCCACCTTCTCCTCACTCATCCCTATCTCGTGTCTCTCTTCCTGTCCGTTCTTCCGTCCCCACTCGATCTGCTTGAACAATCTCTCTCGCCGTGAATCTTCCTGGATGGGCGGACGACTGAGTGCCTCTCACAGCTCCCGAGAACCCAACCCGTGGACATCGAAGCAGAACGTCACAAGTTAGGGTCTCAGGGAAGGAGAGGGGCACGGTGCAGCACGGAGAACCGAGCGATCGCCATTCTGATGTTCCGTCCGTCGTCTCTAATTTGGCATTTCTTCCACATTTACTGCGGTTGGATACTTTAAAGCAACACAACATAGTTACACACACGCCCATCAGCATGGACTGCACACAAAGACATCGGGGCTCACGCGCAAACACACATGCGCAGCGGACGAGGACATGCGTGGAGAAGCGGCGCCACACGCAGACCTCTCTCTCGCCGGCCACACACACGTCGCACGTTAGACGAATTGAGCACCTGTCTTTCCGTTCACCGAAATGGATTGCTGTGGAATAGACATTCGCATGTGCGCAATGAGGTTTTAAGTCAATTATAAAACAGACATGATGGAACCACGAGAACAGTGCAACACATACGGATACTATCGGGTCACGTCGGCTCGTATAAATCACACACACGCACTGAGAGAAGGGAGTGAACTCACCGAGCTGGCGGCAGTGACTGACCGTGCCTCGGGTGCTGCGGTCCTCCGCATGCCTGAGAGGACAGAGAGGGAGAGACAGAGAAAAGAACGCGTTTTACGTTGCTCATCCAAATGATGCAAAGCAAAACACCACTGAATACAAAATTGAAAAGAAAAGAGCAAATAAAAAGACACGATAGAGGACCCTGACAGGATGATGTCTGCCCGCCGTCTGGAGCCGAGAACCGCAGAGTAGAGAGAGAGAGAGATAGAGAGAGAGAGAGAGAGAGAGAGAGAGCGAAAAAAGGTGGGAAATTCAAACGGCTGCAGAGCACTGCTGAAAAAGGAAAACGCTAACAAAGGAAACAAAGAATCTGGGGAGAAAAGGTATCCGGATTAATCAGCCTATAGGACAGAAAACTGAATGTGGGACGAGAGAGAGAGAGAAAGAAAAAGAGAGCGAAAAAGAGAGTGAGAGAGGCAGGGCCACGACACCGGCAACACACACCAGACTTCTACCCAGAGGGCTATAAGATGAGAGATCAGCAATAGGGGGTGGGGGCATTCGCACACACGCATGCACCGTCTCTCACCCTGAGTCACATGTGCGACGGGTGCGTATTCCATCCCGAGGCGGAAAAAACAGGCGGAACATCAGATCTACGGAGTCAAAAAGCGGCGAAAATAAATAGCTGCGAAACGGCTGCTCCTTAGTTCCATTCATCTCTCTGTCTGAGCGGGCCCTTCTCTCTGCCGTGATACGAATCTTATGAAAAGTCAGGCTCAAAGAGAAAGAGAGAGAGAGGGAGAGAGAGAGAGAGGGAGAGAAAGACTGGGATAGAAGTGATCCCTTCATTTCCTGCAACAGCTGACACCAGTTAGCGCAAGAGGCCCGCTACCCCCTGAGAGAAAGAAGAGAGGGAGAGAAATAAAAGGAATAGAGAGATGGGTAGACGGTGAAAAAGAAGAGATTTTCATCTCACAAATCTCCTTACCCGTGATCTTTTCTCTGTTTCGGTGGAAGAAAAAAAGTTTCCAAGCTCTGAAATTCCCCTCGTCGGTCACCATTATTCCACTCACTCTTTCTTTCTTTTTCTTTCTTTCCCTCACTCACTCCCTCTCTTTCTCTAGCTGAACTGAAGATTGGAGCAGGAGGGAGGGAACTAGAGAAAGAATAGGGAGAGAGGGAGGGAGCAGCACAGGGAGAGAGAGAGAGAGAGAGAGACTGAGAATATCGAGAAAGGGAGGGCAGAGGATAAAAAAGAGGCATGAACACATGAAAATATGATGTGCTTGGCTTACATTCGATACTGCCTGGCTAGCACCGCGGCCACAACAGAGGGAGACGAGGAAGAAAACAGAGAGAAGGAGGAACGAGAATGACAGAAGGCAAAGGAATTGGGGAGATGTAAAGTGGAGATGAGAGAAAAGGGGGGACACGGGGAAACTGCGGCGGAGGAGACCTTTGACGGCCCACTTTGATAGGCTCTAATCAGTGACAGACAAAATTTTGTGTGCGCTTTACTCTCACACATCCTATTCACTCCTGATTGCCTTCACAATAATTTCATCTCTTGATATTCTTTATGTAAACTATTTTAAATTCAATGTTTGGCACGTTGGCATCTTGATATGCCCGGAACACATTCATGCCGCGGTCCGTCATTGTGGAAATGGTGTTAGACTTCCCTCTCCTGGACACAAGCAGCCATATATCTTACAGTCACCTCGAGATTCATTTTGGCCCATTTTGCTTGCCGTACTTCACTAAAAGAAGCTATAGTGATGTGCTAAGCAGATATACTCCTGCTCTCCTCACTCTATCCATCTATATTCTCATGATTTATATCTGTGCAAATAATACAATAACTCAGGTACCAGTACTAGCCAACAGGGGGCCCCCAACTGCAATTTCTCATGCAGGTGAGGGTCAAATACACAACCACACACACATCTTTAAAAAAAAAAAAATAAATAAATAAAAAAAGAGACAGGCCATGTGGATGGTTCATAGTATCTTACTCAAAAGGCACAATAAGGAAAGAGCAGGATTGTGACGTCTCAATCCTCATTCATGCACATACACACATATGTAAATTAATTCAGAATGTGTGGCTGTATTACTTAGGATTAAATTACCAGACAAATTCACAGTAAAATACTCTCTCAAACAGTTAAATATTTTGCATTAGTAAGCACCAGTGGGTCAAAACTAAATTCAGACAGATGTCATATACATTACCATTCAAAAGTTTTGAAAAAACTGAATGATAAAAAAAAAGACAGTATTAAATTGTTTTAAATAATTGCTGTTCTTTTGAACTTCTATTGATCAAATAATCATGAAAAAATAAATATTTATTAGCACAACTGTATTCCATATTGACATATCCATTATATCCGCTATTCCATATCCGTTTTTACTGTATTTTTGATCATTAAATACATCATTATATACCTTGGTAAGCATAATTTAAAGACTAAACTTTTGAACAAAAATATGAAATATCAATGCTCTTCAGTTTAATAACTGTAACTGCCCAATGCAAACATCATGAACCATTGCACTCTTTGGCCTCTTTCTGATCAGATGGAATAAACCTAGATTTTTTTTAAGCTTAGAGAGTGATGTCATCAGCCATTTTTTGGGTGCCATCTCCTCCTTAAACACAAAAGCACTATTGTTTGCCAAGAGTATAAGCAGCATTAAGTACATGAATGACAGTGAGACAGATATCAAGAGAGAAAAAATATGAATGTTGGATATTGAGCTCGGAAGTCGTAATGTTTTGGCAGTGAAAGGGCTGAAAATTCAGTTGCGTATTATCTAATAATCTGAAATCGCATTAATTTTAATCCACAAAAGTAGAAAATTATTTTCTTCAAATTTCTTTTAAGCTCATAATATTTCACCAGGGTTTGACCTAGAGAACTCATTCACAAATATGGGCATTTCAGTGGTGAAAAAGTGGTCCACAAAAATCTATCTAAATCCAGATCCGTTACTCCGGAGCGCCTTAAATTGTGCTAGTTCAAATGTGGCTTGAGGTTTGGTTCTTTCAGTCTTTTAGTTGCATTTCTGGAGCTGGTTTTTCCACATTGACGGCACTGTTTTTTTTTGGTGAAATGAGGCTGAACTCTGCACACATTTGGCTTCGGTGCACCATTTTCTCTCCCTGAGGCATTCTGGGTGGCAGAGAGCTCATAACATTATTTATCCACTGTGTGTTTCTTAAGCTGCATTAGAAGTTTGCTGACTCACATTGTCAGCAAGGCAGGAAACGGCATATTATGTATAATAAACTGACTTCAAACATTTATTAAGGCTAGGCACTAAACCATATGCAATGTCTGGGCAGGCAGCAAAAACCAGACGTAGTTTATGATGGGGAGTCTGGGGACACCATTATTTGCCATTGCCAATTTTGTCTTCACCACATTATTAAGTAAATTGCAGCAGGAATTCACATAATACAGATCATATAGATACTTTTTTTTTTTTTCATATCAAATATTAGCATACATTAGATAATACAAGTAGCCTATTAAATATCCAATGAGTGGCAATCCAATGCAGTAAAAAATGCGGTTGTCATCAGTAGAGGAAAGTATTGCTGTAATGTTCTGTCCAGCACATCGCTTTCAGACACTATCCAATTGATCACTTTTTCACTTCTAGTGAAATAGCAACAACGATAAAATGCTAGCTACATAGCTCACTCCTCACATACATTGTCTGTAAGCTGTAATTTTGGTTTATTGAATAAAGTCATATGAGGACAAGTTAAGAGGCCTTCATACTTAAAGTCAAAAACGTTACTGCTAGACCAAAGAGTCATACTTCATTTTCACATGCTGATCCATTCATTTATCCAATGACCTACAAAATCCCAGGATCAACCAGTGTAGAAATTAAACTGTCAAAGTAAATAAAGTCACAAGTTCATGAGCACTTGAAATGGTAAGCAAGAATGACTGCTTCCTCAAATCACTGCGTACTGCAAACTTAGTTATATGTTGAAAATTGAAACTCATTGCGCTGTGTTGAATTTGTTGCCTAAATGATCATCAGACATTTCTAATCTTAATGTTACTATTTAAATTTCAGTTTGTATATTAGCAAATGCAGACCTGACCTCTGAATCTTTTTCAATTCAACTATTCATCAAAAGAGAAAAAGTTTATGCTAAATCATTTTTGCATAACATACACTACCATCCAAATGTCTTAAAGTCTTTTATGTTTCACCAGGACTGGAATTACAGAAAAAAATTTATTACAGTAAAAACAACAAAAACAGTAAAAAATAAAAAAGCAATAAAAAGTAATATTCTCAAATATTAGAATCTAAACTGACTGTTTTCTATTTTAATATATTTTAAAATATAATTTATTTCTGTGATGACAAAGCTAATTTTTCTGCAACCATTTACTTCAGACTTCAATGTCACATAATCCTTCAGAAATCATTCTAATATACTGATATGGTGTTCGAGAAACATTTCTTATTATTAATCAATGTTTAAAAAAAAACAGTTGTGCTGTTTAATACTTTTGTTGAAACCATGATACATTTTTTTAGGATTCTTTTAGAATAGAAACTTCAAAAACACATTATAAATGTGACCCTGGACCACAAAACCAGTCATAAGTAGCACTGGTATATTTATAGCAGTAGCCAACAATACATTGTATGGGTCAAAATTATAGATTTTTCTTTTATGCCAAAAATCATTAGGATATTAAGTAAAGATCATGTTCCGTGAAGATATTTTGTAAATTTCCTACAGTAAATTAGGGTTGTCGCGATTCGTTGATTTTATTCGACTATTCGATTTTTAAAAATCCTCGACTAACCGGCAAAATACCGGAAGTGGCACATTTCACGGACGAGAATCCATAAAACACATTATTACACTGTTTTACAAGGCTGCATGAAATAATAAACCCATTTAAAAATCATAATTAAGCATAATTGTGAATTCACAAATGGTATGATTTAATTAAATAATTATATGCGCTTTAATTATTTACATGTGTGGAGCGTCTCAAACTCCATCTCTGCATGTTGTTGTGAGTTTGGGTTTATTATAACGTTCATCTGGGAACGCAGCGTGCGTCATTTCACCAGATTTGTAAGGTAAATCATTTATAAATCTACACAAACACAGGAGAATACATCGCGGTTTCAAAATAAGAGCTCAAACATTCACTCTGAGTTTACACGTTTTGATGTCCACATATTCATTTAATTACAGTGGCTATAGCATTTCTGTCCTAAAGAAATGGCCATATATTAAAGATTAAGTGGACATTTGAATTAAATGGTGCTTGGTCAATATTTAAACAAGGATATTAGATCGTACAGTAATGTGTAAAAACAATCGTCAGGCCGTTGGCGCCCCCTGCAGGCCTTTGTTGTAATGCATAATGTACATTAGCTCTATTGTTTATAATACATTATGTATTTTAACAGTTTTGTTCAATAAAACCATATGATTTCTTACTTTTGATACTTTATTTGAACTAATTATTATTGCCTCATTGCTATTATATGTATTTTAAGTAATTTTAAAGGCTGTTGTTCACTTACATCTATTTTTATTACCACAGAAAAATTAATTATAATTATAGAGCCCTATGAAATCCGTTTTAATTTCCAAATTCAGTTTTTTTTATAAAAATGTTTTAATGGTTAAATTAAATTTTATTAATCAAAAAACCTGTCTAATTTTCTGGATTCCATTTTAATTAAATTTTAATAATCAAAAACATCTCCAATTAATTGATTTTATTTAAATAATAATAACATTTTTAAAAAGTTGGGTTTTTTTATTTCTTTTTTTTTTCAGAAATACTGCACATTTACAGTTTTCTCCTAAATTAATCCTGGTAAATAATATTTCTAGTAAATACTCCTTTGAAAAATGTTTCTTGATTATAATTTTATTATTAGTAGACTAGAACACATGGATATGTTGTCATTCTTACACTATAATACTGAACTTTGATTTCAGTGATTTGGACTATGAGATGGACACTTGCTTCTTGCTCTCTATGTTGCACTTTACTTTTGCTTTAAAAAATGGATTTCATAGAAATTTGGATTTAATTTGGTTTAATAAAATATAGTTTAATAAAATATTCTTAAGTAAAATTGTAGATTTTTTTTGTGGGAAATTAATCGTTTCGATTAATCGATAAATTAGTCGATAGATTAATCAAAATAAAAATAGTCGTTAGTGGCAGCCCTACAGTAAATATATCAAAACGTAATTTTTGATTAGTAATATGCGTTGCTGAGGACTTAATTTGGACAACTTTAAAGGCCATTTTCTCAATATTTTGATTTTTTGCACCCTCAAATTCCAGATTTTCATATAGTTGTATCTCGGCCAAATGTTGTCCTATCGTAACAACCCATACATCATTGGAAAGCTTATTTATTCAGCATCATTCAGATTGTGTATAAATATCAATTTCGAAAAATGTACCCTTATGACTGGTGCACTTTATGACTGGTGCGCTTATTCCAGTAGTGTAAATATTCACATGTGAAGCCTTCGGCAGACTGCTTTGATAAATATAGACAATTTCTATGCACACAGACATGCTTGCATGTGTACTACTGAATCAAGCAGAAATTTACACTACATAACCAAAAACACAACAAAAAACAACGACCACACTAAAGGCGAGCACAAACACCTGAGTCAAAACTTACAACGACACACACAATACAAAGACACTGAGTGGAAAAACACAACATGTTCACGATAGGAGTGTCATTCACAACTATCTGCATACAGACTGCCATGCGCTCAGATATTTTGTCTGACGCAGTGACTGCAGCTGAACCTGTGGCACACTGCAGATGCTGCTTCTTACAAATTCAGTGTTGTACCAGTCACTTTATTTTTAAATTCGCTTCGACCTTCTTTTTCTGGTCCTCACTTTATAATTTCCATGTTTAGATATGAATAGCCACATATGCATGAACACACAAAAGCAAACATTTTTCCTAAAATAGCCATTGCGACAGCTAATGTCTCAATAGTATGGCATTACGACTCCCAAAGTGCACACTTCGTTGGTATGCATGCTGATAAAATTAAGCTGTAATAGAATACAAGCAGGTAGAAAGTTAAACATGTTTGCTAACTAATCTTTAAGTACCAACAGTCTACGACCAGCACCTGTAAGGTCAAATTTTTACCTGATATCATCGATACCACTTTAGTTAGCGCTTGTGCAAAAAACAAAAAAAGTTCGTCAGTTATAAATCTATTTTCGATGCAGAAGAGAAACGCAGTACATTACATTTAACGGTCAAATAAAATCCAGAAGAAAATATCAGAGAACACAAGGCTTTCACAGTTTCCATATGTATTTTAAGACATGGTGTTTGTGGTGCAGAACACTGTAGGATACCATGTTAAAACATATTGTTGCAATAACTGTGTGGTTTTTATGATAGAAATGTAACAATTCTAGTCTCTGTGGGGATACAATGCTGTTTTTCATTAAATGCTATATGCTTGTAGGGTTGGGCAACTACTTCGATGCTAGACTACTAGCAGGTTGTCAGCAGATTCCCCAAATAAAAATAATCACAGCTATAGGATAAAGCTTTAAATTAAACAGCGAGAATTAAACGCATAAGGATCAATCTGAATGTTAAATTAAGTACAGGTTCTATTGGAACCAAGAAATACGAATGTTTAGCCAACAAGGCAATTCTGGCTAAAGGCCTGCTCACACCAAGAACAATGAATAATACATAAAACTACAACGATAAATATAAGAGCATCCACACCAACGGATGATAGCATTGTGTTTATTATAAGCATGCTCTGTAGTTCTTTCATTCGCCGCTTTAAATGCTTCTAACTGGCTGTCAATGTTTTTATTATTCATCAGTTTGAAAAAAAAATGGTTCTGAAAGTGATTTCAATGATATTGTTCCCCTGTGTTGTTATTGTTATAGCTGTGGTGTGAATTTCCCCATTCACATAGAATTCAAACGATTATTTAAACTTCATAGTTATAGTTATCCTCCTCTTTGTGAACAAGCCTTAATTGTAGTATGCACTTGCCATAAAAAAATCCAAATCAAAATGCTACATCTAAATTCGGTCTGACATTCTGTCAAGACCTTCACACATACAACCCTGATAGTCACTGTTGTACTACTCTTAGCACATGTTAGTTGCAATGCTAGTTCATTAGCATTAGCAATGCATGTTGTACAGAGAAGGGCGTCTGCTCGAGGAAAGCTAGGAGGCTGTACAGTTATCTCCCATGTTGTAACTCTAAACTATACAACCTACTACCTCATCCCGAGACATCGCTGAAACAGTTGAAGGGGAGGAAATTAAAACGTCACCCGCTGCTTAAGTTTGCACATATGCAAGCATCCAAAACACCGTTACTTAATCTTTAAAATAGTTGCAATCAATTTATGCTCATAATTAGGTGCAAACTTAGATGCTACTGTTTAAAACAACCTTGTAATTTTACAGCGCAAGTGTCAACGCTGAACAGAAGTTTTCTAGTCAGCGTCAGTGGCTGCAGGGAAGACTGTTGCGTTCACCTCGCAGACACATACCTATAGACACGAGCTTGTGCACAGAGTCACCACAAGTTCGGATCTACGGGTTTGTGGCAGCTGGCATCACTGCACTGCGTCACCAACTCCACCTTTCACTGGACACCAAAAATAATATCCACTGCATTACGAAATGCTAATTCTTATGACTGTTGAATCTTTTTTCTCATGCACCAGTTTCAAAACAGTTTAACAAAGCAGTTAAAAACAAAAAGACCGATACAGACACACATGTTTGGAAGTACTTTTTGGAAAGATATAATGGTCTTGCCAGGTAATACAGAGGAAGAAGATCATTATGTGCATCACCTGAAATTCATGAAAAGGATAGATAAAAGATAAGATTAGGAATGCAAAAACAGAGGAAGTATTGATGCTGTAAAATTAATTAATGGGGTCAGTTATATATCCAAAAGGAATCTAAAAAATTAACAAATTTACTCCAAGAATATTGCTAAAATACAGAATAAGTCATGTTGATTTGATGAGTCAAACAAAAAATCCTAAATATCACTGCAACTTCAACTGATCAGTAACTGATCAAATAATTTGATGCAGAATTACTGGGTGTGGTTCAAACGAAAAATAACTGAGTATATTGTTTAATAACTAATTAGATAAATGATTAAGGTTAAGCTCCTACATTTTCACCATAAATTCCTTGCATTTCGAATCACTACTGGTTTAAGACACATCCTTCAGAGTGAAGGTCAGTTTGAAAGACACAGGTGGTGTTTGCTGTGCCCGGATCAGACAACACCGCTACTGTTGGATCAAATATACTGCAGTGACTGACATTTGAGAATGCAGCAATAGCAGAAACACTTTATTTATTTTTTAATATCTACACACTTAAAGTGTACAGTATACGCAACTTGAGCGGGAGTATAGAAATATCAAGTATCAAAATTTTAGTAATAAACCAAACATTTTAAATCGATTTAGTGAGTTTTAGTTAAATATATATTCTGTGCATCAAATATATTTTTGGTTTACCCATTACAACCATTTAATACACAGAAATAAGAAATCACAAACTCTGCATAAAGGGCTTTCCCAGTCTGCACTACAAGTTGTAGGTGCAACAAGCTGCAATTAGAAATACCATGATTCATGGTACAGTGCCACTCCCTAAGGGAAATCAAAGGTTATTCCAGAACAATAGAGTAAATGTTAAAGATATCTACATTATAATTTGACCTATTTCTACACGGAGATGCAGTGTATTATATAATGAAAACTGCCAGACAGAAAGAAAATAAGTTGTTGGTGGAACAAATCTTGAACATTACAGTGCACAGTCTCACATTTCAAAGGTGTTTCCATGGCATCGTATGACCACTCAGAACCCACTGCTTTTATTTGCTTACTGGTTTTTTTTAGCCACTGGAAACGAATGAATTGTGACTCGTCAAATAGTATGTGGACAAAAATATCTGACAACAACCGAACCAGCAAAATAACTTTTTTTTTAAATTACGTTAAATGTTTGACCGCAGTTGACCTACATCTATTTCGGAAATGACCTTAATTTAGTGGTCTGGTATTTCTTACTTCAAATCAAAAAGTAAAATATTACAAAAATGTTTGCTTATGAAGCGAAACAGAATGTGGACAACTGTGATTTCGGAGCTTATTTTTACAGCAATGTGGACAGCTATCGCGACTTTTAAACTTTCAAGAAGAAATGACACGACCCGATCTTAAATAAAATTCAGTTTAAAAACACGTTCGGAAAAAGTTGTGACTGAAAAAGGACTAAAAGAGCGGACAGAAGAAAAAAGGGCATAGGAAAGCAGCGTACCGGTGGAGGACGTCTGTCTATGGTGCTGACCAGTTCGATGTCCATACCGGAGTCAGCCTACACCTGGCGGCAATATGGAGTCAGGCTTAGGGTGCAGACTAGGCCAATTCCGTTGCCCGCAAAAAATCTGAAGCAGAAAAGAAAGACAGCACGTTAGAAGGAAGTACAAAAGTGCTCATTCACACGATTGAACCATTAATACACAAACACGTCCTGACATGAAGGAAGAACACATACAGCACCTACAAACTCGAAAAAGAAGCCAAAACGGCATCCCTAGTTCAACCAGAGCAAATCGCCAAGTCATCGGCAGACAACATTGAAACAGCCCCTGTCCCCTCTTTCGCCCTCCTGTGCGGCCGGTCCTATCCGTATTTACCGTGAAAAAAACCCGAAAAAAAACGAAAACCCTCAAAAAATGGGTCAGAAAAGGTTCCGTGGAAGACTGAGAAGAGAAGGCGGAAAGGTCGAATGCGGTGAGATGTGGTCGAGGAGGAGCTGCGGCACTGCCCTGGCTACAGGGAGAGTGGAATTTGTGACCATGCAAAGGAAAGGGTGGTGTTTTCTTTTTTTCTTTTTTTTTTTTTTGGCGCTTCGCTGTGCTGGGGTTTTTTGGATCTCAGCAGGGTCCTTGGCTGCAGTTCTGACTCCCCTTAGTGGTGCCAAAATGTGGACGTTTCCCTTTGTCTTTAACTCCCATGAATAAAACTAACTGAGGGGCGATTAAAAACAAGCAAGGAGCGGATTGAAACAGAAACAAACTGACAGAGCAATGAAATAAAGCTATAAAAACGTTCAGAAAAAAAGTTTATAACGAAGATAAGCAGACATTGAAAGAGAAGTAGAGCGTAGTGCAGAAAAGAAAAAGCAGCTTTACGGACGACAGAACAGTCTAAAGAGTGAAGACTGAAAAGGACTGCTTTCACACCACATTTCTCTTTCTGCAAATATGCCATCTCTCCGTCTACACGAGCAGCACACTCTCTCTCGCTCCTACTCCTCCCTCCTTCCTTCCAGTCGGCGTCCAATCCACGCCACGTAGTGAGAGAGAAAAAGAGATACACTTTTTTTCAACCTCATCAAAATGGCAGAGACAGAAAGTTAGAAGCAAGAGAGAGAAAGAGAGCGAGCGAGAGACAGCATGGCTCACTGTCCTCTTCTGGAAAAAGCCACGGGAAGCGGTCCGAGCGCTGTATCGTTTCTTTCTTTTTTAAGGTGCAAACTCACTCGGATTAACGAAATGACAGCGAAAAATATTTTCGTTATACCTGACGATCAAATATAGTGCCTGCTGCAGACGAGGAGCTATGCCCGCCATGATAAACGGATGCAATTAATAGCATTTTGTATCTGTGTCTGTCCATCCATCTGTCTCTCTGCCTGGGTCTCTCTGTCTGCTTGTCTCCATATCTATTTGCTTGTTTACATGGCTGCCTAATCCAGGCATTGGCACAGTCTCTTCAATGCTCCCTGTGTGTGTGTGTGTGTGTATGAGTCAGTGTGTCAGTTGGTCACAGTCTGGCTGGCGGTCCGCCGCTCCCCAGACAGTCAAATATATTTGAGTGCTGTTACCTCACTGTCACAGAGACCCTTTCACCTACATTATTCATCATCCACCTAAAATATATATATATTTGTGTCCTTCTCTTTATAAATAAAACACTTTAGATTTTGTTATTTTGCAACCTGACGAAAATATTTTCATTGCCGAATGCTTTCCTACATGAAGAAAAGTGTATCCGCCCCCTGAAGTTACAGAATCACATGAGAATTGCTCATGAAATGGTTCATGAGATCTCAATATGGCTTCCTTTTTATCCTGCAATGCAGCCCAACTCATCTATGGTATGCAACATGGCAGGAGGGGAATAATTTCAGGGGTGCACATTCTGCAGCCAGCATGTGGTGCAACATTATATTCGTTCCCCACATTTTTTACTTTTCAAAGGTGTTCTGATCATGAGACAGAAAAGATAGTATCCTCTCCAATAAAAAAATAAATAAACATGAATTTAGATCATGTTTGAAGACATACAAATAAATACTGTTATTTTGAACTTTCTATTCAAATATCCTCATCCTCACCACGTGAGCAGCAATTCAGGTGCAGAGATGGGCACAAATACATCAAAATGTATTTAAAATAAAAATACAAAATACTGTGTGGAAAAATGTATTTAAATACAAATACAGTTTTTTGTATTTTGAAAATACACAAAATACATTTGAAATTGGCCACACTATTAAGGCCTGTTTTCACCAAGAACGATAATTATAAAGGTAACTATATTAGTGTAGTCTAAGTATACAATGCAGTTGTGTCATCTGTCACTTTAAATACTCGAGCTCAAACAGAAATAATTTCGATTGGCTGTCAATGTTTTTATTATTCATTATTTTTAGTGGTTATGGTTATAGTTGTGGTGTGCTATCTGCTATTCACTTAGATTTAGGATGAACTCACACTAGGGGATCTGATCCGTGCTTGAGCACGATTGACCCCCAAAGTCCAGGTCATATCACAAGTGTGACTGCTCTGTACCGTGTCCAGTGCGGTTCGTTTAACCATGCCCTGGCCCGCTTGAAGAGGTGGCTCGTGTGCGGTACACATGTAGAGTGATCGCTAACCGCGCTGGGGCATGGAACAGTTGATTTACTATTTTTGTATGCGCTACTGTTATCATTATGACAGCAAAAATCTTTATAACTACTAATATACTAATATAATTCAAAATCTGACACAAAAAAAAAAAAAACGAAAAAAAAAAAACCTAACAAGACTGACTAGTGCTAATGCTATGTTCCCCTTGCTATGGTTTTTTCTTTTTTTACCTGCTGAGACAGGTATGCTTTTTTCCCCACAAAAGCAAGATCTCCTTGTTTTAATGTTAAAGTCATGCACATAGTAGTGCAATAACCATTTCAAGCATTTTGTATGGTTTATACACAACAAAACAGCATGTATTTAACTGAAAATCCAGAATCATCAACAAGCTAACTATAAAGATAGCACTGTGAATGATGATATAGTTGTCAACAAATGTGATGCATTTTTTTTCAAATTAAAATATCTTATATATCTACGATTTTGAAACCTGGCGTCCTCCACGATTCCTATTCTATCCAACAGCAAGGCACTTGAATGCGACATGCTTGTAATCAGGACTTCTGAAATTGGAAATAGGAAATTTTGATAGCACATGTAGGCAGTATTATTCCTTATTTCCTTACAGGAATCCAGAAAATTTCATTACCCAATTCTAGATGGGGGTCATACAGCTGCAGCTCACATGCATGAAAGTGGCATGCTTGAACTAGTTGATACAGGAAAGTCTAATAAAGAGGTTGATTGGCAAAAAGCATTTTATGTATTTTGAAAATACAAAAATACTAAGATTAAATGTATTTAAATACAAAATACATTAGATTTTTTTCAAAGGTATTTAAATACAAAATAGTATTTTGTATTTCAAATAAGTATTTGAAATACATGTATTTGAAATACTACCCATCCCTGATCATGTGACACTGAAAATTCAGCTTCGCCATTACAGGAATAAATTACATTTGAAAATTTTATATTATAATCTAAATTTTACTGTATTTCTAATCAAATAAATGTAGCATGGTGAGGCTTCTTTCAAAAACATTTGAAAAGTCTTACCAACAGTAGTATATAATATTAAATACATATTTAATAGTAAATAAACTAATGCTAATAAATATTTGAATTATTCTGGGTTAAATGTCAATAAATTAGGTTAACATCTGCTCGCAAACAACTGCAACATAATGAAATTGTCTGTAGGAGCTTATAAGGGGGAAGAGGGGGGTACAAAGAGGCTTTTTAAGTCTCTTCCACATCCTGCTCCTCTTGAATCTAAATGAGCAGATTTGACTTTCAGGTGTCTGCCAAGCCCCCTTGTCTGCCCCTTGTTTGCCCTGTGCCCCTCTCTTCTTCTCTCCCCCCTCAACCCTCTCGCCTGCCTTAGCCCATGCCAAGCTTTAAGAGCGTGCCTCCAACATAAGGGTGAACAAAGAGGGCATTAGGATAGGGGGTAGTGTCCGTCGCCACTGGTTCCAACATAGGGAACAAAGAGGGAGATGAGACAGATATGAAGAGAGAAAGCATAAGCAATTTGAAACATTAACTAAGTGTACATAAAAGAATAATTGTTTAAAAATAAATTATTATTATATATATATTTTTTTTAAACTGTCATAATGTAGATTTATGGACATTTTCAGCAATGTGTGTTGAATTGTCCTGCACAATCTGCTAAAAAAAGATCAGTCTGAAATGGACCTTGTTAAAAATAAACTTCAGCGGCTTGTTTCTAACACTGGGATTCTTCAGAAGCATTTGCAGAGCGGGAGGTGATACACCCAGCCTGGAAAAGCACAAGGTTTGACAGACAGATAGGGACAGTATATATATATATATATATATAGATTAAACACATTCACAGTGCTTGCCATATCACTTTTCACTGCGCTTGTTAAGTGCCACTATGGTTGTTTAATGTTTCTTGTAGAGTGAGACAGAGGTGCAACAAGATCTTATGACAGGGGTATGCAAGATGCCTTAGTTCTATCATCCCTTTGTGAAGGCTAACATTTTTATTTAGTCTGCTATATTTAAACTGTTATGCTTATGTGCATGACATTTTCCAAGTTGGGTCAAATACTGAAAGATTCTTTAATTTTTGCATTTTT
This sequence comes from Onychostoma macrolepis, assembly GCF_012432095.1. Lineage (NCBI taxonomy): Eukaryota > Metazoa > Chordata > Actinopteri > Cypriniformes > Cyprinidae > Onychostoma > Onychostoma macrolepis. Next base: position 20,592,154 of record NC_081159.1, read on the forward strand.
TTCCCTCTTTTATCTTATTTTCCTTTACAACAATAAATAAAATAGGGGTACAATCCTTGTATACTCTTAAAAATAAAGGTTCCAAAAGATGGTTTTCACATTCATGCCGTAGAAAAACAATTTTCCCCAAAAAACCTTTCAGTGAAAAGTTCTTAAAAGAACCTTTTTTTCTTAATGTGAAGAACATTGAAAATCTAAAGAACCTTTTGTGGAATGAAAAGGTTTCATGGATGTTAAAGTTTCATTGTGGAACCATAGATGCCATTCAAGAATATTTATTTGAATAGTTTAGAAAAAAAAATTGCACTCGTTGGCCATGAAAAAAACATCATGACAGAACAACCATTTATTTAATTAGACAATGAAATTAATTGCTCCCAAAAACAAATCACCTGTGAAAACTAGACATAGACAGGTTTAGAGAGTTCACCAGTGGCAAAAGCTTTGGGTAAATTTTTTTTTTAAAAGCTTTGAGACTGTATATATTCCCAACAAGAGGGCAGGTCTGAGACGTACTAAGCAGCACTCGAAAGCACAACTGCCTATAATGACTCCATAGGGCACCATCAACCTCAACAGGAAGAACAATGTCGTCTTGTGCTCAATGGCTCCGAGCCTGTTTATGGTGACATACCGGTGAGGTCTTATTGGTTTTCAAAGAAAGAGCCTTGGCAGTGGTTCTGAGGAGTCAAATCCTCTGAAGCCAGAAGAGAGCAATATAAGAGAGAACACCCACTCAGCACAAACACAGTAAGGAAGAGAGACACAGATTAAGTGATAAAGAACAAAAATTATGAATCTGCCCATGAGAAGAATAAGCAATGACTTGGGTGACCACTTGAGTCATTAAAACCTTCTCAATCGGCTGCCTGGTCAGCAAGCAAACAACAAGCAGTGTCTATTTTTAAACAGGTCAAGCCTGTTTTTGCATTCTTTATCTTTCCCTCCCTGTCACAAAAATAGTTTCAAGAGGTAGAATTATTTTGTACTTCTAATTATTTATATATCATTTCAGGTTATTCACTATTAAGTGCAGAAACCTACAACAATTAAATAGAAAATAACTAAATACGTAATATTACATTTTAATTATGCATTCAGAAAACAAACTGCTCCTGCTTTAATTACCAAAAAACAGATGTTCATTAAGAGGGAAGAAAAATTACTGAGCCAAAGTAGGAAACTAGCTGAGTATAAAAAAAGATCTTTACATGAAGTTGCAAGTTTCCAAGACATCTATCTAAATGTCAGATCTTTGCTTCTGCAAGACATTCCAGCAATTATGTTTCAAATGGAAGTTTTACTCAGGCCAAAAGTAATGTATGTGCAATGTGCAATCTAGTATTCAGTTAACACGACAAATTTAGGCCAGCTTCTAGTTAAAAAATAAAATAAAAAGTAAATTTAAAAATGTCAAATGGAAATAAATCCTGATGTACCATCCACAGTAAAAGTCAGGCAACTTTAATTTTAACTTACTTTTTTATCAAAATTAAATCAACCTGACAGTTGGAGTCATTTTAAATTTACTGTATTACATCAGGTAGCTTCTTCAATTTTCCAATTAATTTTCCTGTTTTTAGCTTTCCCTATATCCTTTTTCTCTTTAATACAACAGTATAAAGAGAGTGATTAACCACAGCTAAAGCTTCAAATATAATACAAGCACTTTTGAAGAGGGTTGTAATTGTGTGCTGGTACTGAATTCATCCACTGCTTTTCTTTCTTTTTTCTTTCCCGTTCTAGGTCTCTCTCGTCTCTCTGTCTGATATTCTCCTCATGTGCTACTGCGGCACCCACACTCCAGTCCTCCCTATTAATCTACCACTCCAACACACCGCGTTGTCACTGTCTTCCATTCCCAGGATGCACTGCCACAGAACATGAGTTAACAGATAGAGATTACCAGAATGTTTATTGTAGAAAAGACAGTGCCACTGCAGACTACTAATCTCATCACATTGTCATATCAGTACCCAAGCACGGTCTTGGGTCGATGAATGGTAGTTGCATTTCATATCAATGCTGTGCCATGAAACTCTGTAACTGACAACAGATTAGATCAGCAGCAAAGATGATACAGCGCTGATCTGATTAGAGCTGGTTAACCTCCTATTATTATTACTAAATTTGCAATCAGCACTGCAGTGCATAAAACTGTGTAGCTCTGTACCAAAATTTAGCAAGCTCAATCTTCCATTGAATCTACAAGATTTCTCTCTAGTGACGTATTGCAGACTTCTCCAATCATTTAATGTAGTCAGCGTAAACTCCACCCCTTTCTTACAGATCTGCCTCCATCCAATCATCAACTGATGGGTAAAACAAAGTCCCGCCCTACTTTTCTTCCCCTCAATAATACGTTTCACTAGGATGCACATCGCAATAGGGAAGATATGATGAACTGTCACTATTTCCATTATATTGCGACTTTAAGCAACTAAATTGCCTTTAATTTTTTTTTCAGTGAGATTGTTGCATTCTGGGATTGCATTCTTCTTGAAGGATACATATGACGCTGCCTGAAATTTTGGCTAAAATTAGTTATTTTCAAAATGAGGAATGCACCCTCATATATCAGCGCCATATCGGTTTGGTTGATTGCCAACATTAGATATTTGGATATTTAATTGCTTAAATCTTAATATTTAAGATTTAGATCATCATCTAGAACTAACTTAAAGAGACAGTGATAAATTATGACAACGATTTAACCAGCATCCCAGAGTTCCCTTAATTATTATGAGGGATTATTATTTTTACTAATTCAAACAGTATACTCTAGTGGCTTTTAAAATTCATATTTATCTATTATTTTTTACTGAACATTATAATGTTGTGATGCCCAAATTCACTTGAAGCATACAAATGCATTTATTTATTTAATTATTTAAGTATATACAGTATAGATTTATAATATTGACAATTTATCAGTCATCGGACATAGTATCTCTAATTTCAGGGTAACAGCCTTTGCTTGGTGATGTGCTTGTGACATATTAAAATGTTGCCTATTAAAACAGTTCCCTAGATCCCATGACTGTTCTTCACATCCAATATGTAAAGCAATATTTTCTCAATATCTAGTGGGTCAATATAATCAAACGGCATGAAAACAACAACAATCAAATTACGTTAATAAAATCTTCCAAAGTGGCATAAACAGCTAAATCCCTGTTAGACTGAAGCAGGCAGGTGGCTAAAGAGACACAAAAATGGAGACAAAGAAAGAAAACAGCCAGAGACCTTCTTAGGAAAGCGTGAGGTTGAACCAGGAAGAAATGGGAAGGGGGGTGGGGGGGGGACATAATTACGATATTAATCAAGCTTTAATTTCAATTCATCTCCAGTAACCGTCACACGCGCTCACTAATCAGTGGAGCAACGCAGCCAACTACACAGTATTAACACATCTCAAGCCCTCGGCAGGATAGAAAGAAAGGGAGAAAGGGGCTGATGAAGAAATGCACACTGTCTCAGTGAAATCAAACTGACTGATGCCTCTCATCCAACCAGAAAATCAGCACAGCACTGACAGAGAAAAGAGGGGGGGGGGGGGTGTTCGGATTTATGGCGTGTGCCAAAGTGGGGAAGGGGTTGGTTGTATATGGTGGTGAATATTTCAAAAGGATGCATCTTAAAGAGGGACTCTGAGTGCATTATTCAACAGGCATTTATCTTCAAAACCACTAAAGCTGCAGGAAAACCTTTTGGGTTACATCTTCATTGAATTCTGAAACTGTTGAATCAGTCTTTATAACAGCGGAGACTGTAAGAGCTTTTATTCAGTGCTATTTTATCATTTTGCTATACCTCTGACATTATTATTGCACAATTATACACACAAGCGATTATATTATGATTGTACCTGCGCTTTGGCAATAAATAACATAGCTTGAATTGAAATATAAAGAAAACTGAGAGAAAAGGGGTTAGAGACAAACAGAGAGAGCTGAGTAGGTGGTTGCTGGGACTCAAGGGGACACAATCTACTAATTCATCTCATGCCAGTTCCTTTTCCAGGGGCTGTAAAAAAGATGTCTCAGTAAATTTTAATAATAATATAAAAGCCCCTCTGGCCTCAAACTTTGGCCTCCCTTCTCCCCTCTCTCTTTAGAGTCGGGGCTTGAGTTCAACTCAGATTTGGAGAGAAAAAGACTTCAGGAATGCTCATTGTCTGAGGTAAGTGCCTCTCTCTGTTGCTTGCTAGCATTCTTACTCTCTCTAGTTCTGCTTTCTCTTGTTGCTTAACGTTACTTTCTCTCTAACGCTGTAACTACCCTTTATCAGTGCCCCATCTCTCTTTTTTGGGCTCTCTCTTTCGGTTTCTTTTGTCTGCTTCTCTGTCTCATCCTTCTCTCTCTTTCTCTCATTCTCTGTGTAATTCTCAGAAACGAACTCACTTTCTCTCCATGCTCCTTTCCTCTTTAATTTACTCCGGAGGAGAGCGGAGGGGGCAGCGCCATGGTTACCTGGCGTCGTGCCATCTCATTACACCGTCAATTGATTCTGGAGCACCGCCACGTCCGTTACCCCTTTTCCCTCCCCTCCTTCGGCCCTCATTCACCACCTCCCCTCCTCTCCTCTCCCCCCAACAGTCAACCTCCCATTATGCTGCTGAGACTGTCTGCAGTGTGGTCTGAATACTGAGCACCATCTCACATAGACGCAGACACACATACTCCAAAAAACGAGGCTATCGGACCCCTTTTCAAATTGAGAACGTTGGAATCTGTTATATCGTTTAATCTGCTGAGTCACACGCGTGAAGTGCCATGTACACATCTACCTGCGGCAATGCCACATGGTGTTTGGTTCGAAACATGTTTTGCAGAGCCCATAGGCCGCTTCATTTAGTTTAACATTGGATTTTGCAGTCTCGTCCAATCAAAGAGAAGCTAACCGATCATGTGACTGCTGGTCTGTTAATATATAGATGAAGCAGAATGAACATCAACCTATCAAGCGCTCTCACTCTCTCCAGCTGAGTCTCAGGTACCACACAGCGCTTTGTCGGCTCTGCCAATGCGATATTTCGTAACTAAACTGAAAATGTATATGCAACATATGCTTCATACTTATTTAAAATATAATCATTTTAAATTACAAAAATATAATAATAATGATATATAACAAATATGTCATACTCTAAAAACCTGAAACAAGTAATTAATTTGAAAATCGAACAAAAATGCAATGATAAATACATAGATAAACCTATATAATTTTTCTATATAATTCTAATAATAATGAATATAAAAAATACCTGAGACCAGTCTTTATTTTTTTTAAAACACAAAAGCTAAAATGTATTGAGACAGAGAAGAAGAGATTCAATATGGGGCAGATAATTTATTAAATACGAGCAAAAGTGCTTTCTATTTCTGTATATGTATATAATGACTTTGAATTTATTAAATATATAAATATTTAATATATAACATAAACACTTTAAATATATAATAATACTACTATATCCAAATTTCCTGAGACTATAGATATGTTAGATAGATAGATAGATCTGGCTAGATAGACAGACAGACAGACAGACAGACAGACAGTTTAAAATAGAAAATGTATTCATTTTAATTGAATGATTTGTCAAATAAGTAGCCACTCTAACTTTCACAATCTCAAAAACATGCATCTTTCTGTATCGCTGTGCTCCCGTCAAAGGCCCTAAACTATATAACTATATTGTGGCTGCTCGGAGAGAAAGCGGTAGAGCTATAGAGCCCGAGTTGAAGCTGAGGTGGGCCTCCCCCAGATCGTGGCCCCTTTCCTGTGCTCAGCTCGGGTTGTCTGAGGACACGGTGAACCGGGCCACCCGATATGAAGGAGAGGGCCCTGCTAAGGGGCTTGTGAGGGACGCAACGCCGCATCTGGAACTCTAGGAATCCTGCTCGGTATGATGGAAAGGGGAGGGAGGACGGGGCGCTAGTTGATGTCCAAAGGAGCAAGATTGGGCAGTTTGGATGGATGAAGGGGGGGCTTAGAGAATGGGAGAGGGGAATAGAGATGAGAAGGGGAAATAGAGCCAGAAGAACAATGAATTAAGGTAATGTTACAATGGACAAGCTCATTTGAGGGTAAATAATAAAGGTACTATGTATCCCAACACATACTAAGAGTACTGGGATAGCTGGATGATAATTATACTTTTAATAGCAAGTCTGCAAAACCAGTCTGGGCTTAATTCACACCCATCTTTGCTGATTAGTCATTCATAACGGTAATATGAATGTTTGATGTTTAAGCCTCCACAATCTCAGTTTGATCCCCTGTGCCTCTTTCTCTCTCACTTTCCCTCCCTCCCTCTGTCTCTTTTGTCAATGCTAGGAGTATATGAATACCCTCACTGTGAGACTTTCTCTCTTTCTGTTCACACTGCTCTGCTCCGCACAGGGATGCCTGAGCGGTGAGGTAAGAGGGCACTATACCTCAGTGAGCCAGAACACACACTCACTTACACACACAAAATCGCACAATGCTTCTCATGGTAAATCACTTGCACACACAAAAAGATGTCTACATTTTCCCGTCTTCAGCTCCAGGACTATTTATGCATTATTGCATTATCGTAAATGTTATCCCTAACACTTTAATAAACACCAAAAGGACAAGGAAACACATTTTGGATATACATGATTGGGCATTTGAATATTATGCATGCGCACACACACACAGACACACAAAGAATGAGTCATGCAGTGATGAAAAGGCAGTCTTTTCAGCATGAACCCTCTGACCCATTCTTCATGTCCAGGAGCCCATTCTCTTTTATCAGGCTCTGACAGATTTCCTTTTCAATAAAACCCATTTAGACACCCAGCAATGGCCCAACGTCCACTATTACAATACAGCAAACTTCTTAAGCGAAACTGCCTCTTTTGCGATGATCCTAGACCAGATGCCTCAACGCAAAACTTAGCCTCAACCTTCAAGATAGGTATATAAAACAAAAAGCTTAAATAAAAAAGATTAAAGGGAAACAAAACAGTGAGAGGAGAGGCTACAAAAGAAGTTGCTGCAGCAACCATAACTTTAATGACAGAGTAATGCAAGCTCTTGTGGCCTGATTGATAAATGACAAGTTATGATTGACAAGCAGAGATGTTAGTCCCAAAACAAAATAGTCGACTGATTATGTGCATGTTTCGAAATGAATGGGCGCTTAAATGGAGAGAAAAGGGTTTCAGAGAAAAGCCAATCATTTCAATGCACCTCAAACCCCAGAATAGTAAACAAACTTTGACCCATTTCCAGAGAGTTTTCTCACTCGTGATCAACTGGCTGAAAGGACATGTGTGAAAATACTTCAGATCTATTTACAGCATCCAACAATGTAAATTAAATAATTTACACTTTGTTTTCCCTTTGGCAGTCCCAAACTCACAAACTGTATGTTACGGTCCCTGCCAGATATTGACAAATCTCTTTCAAATTTCTCTCCAGAAAAGGAAAAAAATAAAGAAAAGTACAAACGGAAATATGGAGTAAATGAATGGACAAATTGGAACATCTCCCAACATCTTAACAAACACCAGAACAAGAGGGACTGTTGAAGTGCTGGAGAAAATGACCAACGCTCTCAAACATCTTAAAGGAGTCTTTCATCCAAAATGAAAATTCTGTCATTATTTACTCATCCTCATGTCATTCCAAACCCATATGCTGTTTTTTCCATGGAGGATACAAAAGAAAAATTTGAGGGCAATTCATCAAGGCCACAATTGTCAAGGTTTAGCGAAAAAAATAAATAAAAAAACACAACAAATGCAACATACAATTTGCCTATGACTCATACACCATCTTTCTCAAGACATATGATAACATCATAGACAGATTAGACGAAATTTAGGCTACTGTTCGACCACTGATGGTCTTCCCCTTCACCAATGTTCTCAAATCTTGCGTTCAATAAAGGAAGCATTGATGCACTGCATGGACCACTTGTATACTTTCATGACGTTTGATTTACCTTTCTGGATCTTGACAAGCATTGTTACTGTGAATTGCTGTAGTATGGAAAGGAGCTATGTGAAGACTCTTTAAAAATTTTCCTTTGGTGTTCCACTGAAGAACAAATGTTAAAATGTTATTGTGGAATAACAGAATTGCCATTTTGGGGTGAACTATCCCTTTGAAGCAGCCCTTAACATTGGGCACTACTCACAAGTGAGAGGACTTTACATACTGAGAGGCTCTGCATTTACCACGGTACATGTTTTCGTGGCTGTAACTAAGAACAACTACGGAAAAGAACAAAACAGGATGACAAGCGAGTTTTGAAGTGACACTGTAGTGCACTACAAAGAGCTTCAGTGAAAATAGAGGTCAGTGACACACCATTTCCCAACACTTTGGAATACATTAAGAAACCTATATTTGTAAACACATTTAACATTTCTGGGACGGTGATTAAATCACCAGTGCGGTCAGTGTTTACAGCACCACTCTGAGATCTTAGAGAGTAGGGGTGTTGACCAGAGAGAAGAGTCAACCTTAGAGTGTGTTTACACAGGCTAAAGAGCTGTAATGTTTCAGCTGAGAGGGAGCAGAAGAGCCTGCCGTCCCCCTAACGGGCCTCAGAATAATATCAGACAGAAAGGGCCTAATTATGACAAGACCACGATCCCTCAGCAACAGAAGAGGAGAGGAAGAGAGACAAAGCGGGACAAGATAAAGGGAAAAAAGAACGAAAGAGAGAACAAAAAGAATGAAGGATCGAAAGAAACAAAGAAAGAAATGCTTCTGCTTTTCTTATTTTATGTAAAACTTTTAATTATCACTTTGTGTGAAACATGTTTTGCTATACAACAAACTTGACTTAAAACCTAAAAGTAGACAGAAAGAAAGACAGAAAGTTGGTTAGATGTCATGTATTCAAATAATCATTTCTGAAGTCACGATTTCAAAAATGTAAAAACTGAATAAAAGAGCACAAAATTACACACTGATGAAATAATAATAAAAAAGGCTCTTGGCTTCATTTTCGCTTTTGCATTGTATGGTACAGTCTGAAAAACTAATGAACTCCACTAGCTGATTTGATTTGGGGGTGTCACACCTTCCACAGTTTTTGCTGAATTCTCACTCTCTTCTTCCAGGTCTGGCACATTCACCAATTAAGTATGGAGGAGGGGTGACAGACTAAACAGCTGCACTAAATTGATTTACATTTTGGCAGCAAATCAACTTGAAGTGACAATAGACAAAATTAGTTGCAATTCATGAGCAATTTTACAGCATAAAACTGAGTCACCAAGGGTAATGTTCTCAAACAGGTTTCCTGAATGCTCCCCACCCCCCATCTTAAATTGGCTTGACAAACAGATAGTCCTGCCTAAAACTCAAGCCACTGGCTGAGCTGTGTTGAGTCGGTCAACAAAATCACACTGTTTATACTCTTCAGTGGAACCAACCCTCTGCATACTGTACTGTGAAAAGAAACAGTATGCTCCTCAGCTTTAATTAAAGGTTTCCACACTCTTTTACTAATGATTTTCCATGACTTTTCTAACCCTGGAAAGCGCAATTTTAAAATGCTCTGTTATTTTCATGACCATGGGGGAAAAAATAATCACCATCTTTGAAAGTATTAATAAATGTAGAAAAATCCAAGATCATTTAGAGAGAGACATTCCACCACTTCACAGATGGCCTGTGCTGTTTTAATCTTATCTTGGCATGAATCTCATGTTTAAAAGCCACTTTTGTTTCTGTTTTCAAGAGAAGTAGTCAAGAAATGTGGTAAGGTTTTACATTTTGGCACATTTTGGTACCTCCACAAAACACTAATCCAGCCAAGAGTACTATACTATTTAAACATTATCACACATTACTATAAGGATTTATATCACACCTGTTTAATGTCAGCTGCAGAATCCTTTTATATAACTGTCTGAACAATGTTAGTTTCCAAAAAAAAAGCAAATAATTAATTTAAAAAAAGCAAATGAACCCTTCATTACTGTACTTATTGACAGTAATACAGTAACATGTAAAATTCTTGGCCAAATCAGAAAATTTTGAACTCATGGGTTTGAAACCCAATAGCAAAAATATTCCTTTTTAATTAGTCTTTGAATAAATAGCAATCATATTCAATTTAAATATATAGTTACTCGCTTGATCTGTGTTTTTTTTTTTTTTTTAAAGGTAAAAATAAAACTGTTTACATAAATGAACAATCATATAAAAAAAAAAAAACACAGTGTACCAGCAGTTATGGATGTGTCAAATATTGACTAGTTAAATACAACTGCAATTTCAAGTCCATCTGTTCCCTCCACGTATTACACACAATTTTGGTTAATCTCTGCATATACAGTAACACAGAGAAGACAAGTGCATGCTAAAATCTGTGCGAGAATGGGAAGTACTTTTTTTTTTTTTATCAGCTCTTTTTTAATCTCTGAATAATGCTAATGTTATTTGCATTATATTTAAGCATTTGAATTGTCACACTTTGTGTGCACAATGAGGCAACGCAAACGTAAAATAAATTTGCAATCATGTCTGAATTTCGACAATATGCTAATACCTTTAGTCTTCAGACTCAGTGCTTGTTGACCATCTGAATTTCTCTGCGCATCTCATCTCACACATAGAGTCTCATCAACTGTAAATGCATGCTCTTTCTGGCAAGATATCACAAAATATGATTAAACCTAATATTAAATTAAATTTTGCATGCATGATTTTCCCCAAATTTCTGTTATCAGATATGTTTTCTATTTGGATGTTCAATCTCTTCTCTTGTGAGTGAAAATGCTCTTTTATGGCTACATTTTGGTACATATTTAAATTGTCAAGCCTGCCAAGTAGTTATTAAACAACATCGTCAGCTAATAGTTTACTGAAAACCCCTGCTTATCAGGGCTGGGTTTTGACACAAATGTCACGATTCGATTCAGATTCACAAGTTTGCGATTCGATATTGATTATTTTGGATATATATCAGGTACAGTACATGCCAAATTTTCTCATGGAAAAAATCTCTCTCAACTAATGCTGAATCATTACTATAATATTGAAGGTTAAAATTAAATGATTTGTATACAAACGCTTAAATAACACTCAGTTGTACTAAAGTTACAATTACATAATTATATTTCTAATCCAATTGGTTTTTTGAAATATAAACATTTAAATGGTGGCTGTCATAAACACTTTACAGATATATTCAAACATAAATTAAACACTCCAGAACAGCAAAAATTATAATGAATGCTTTATATGGTGCATTTTGCAAAATGCTCCTCTCAAGTTAATTTTTCTAGCTGACTAATGGAGTTTATCGTCACCGAATATGTTTTTTTTTTAGGCTAAATGTGACATTACGTGATTAAGCTGTTATACTGACGTCTTTGCTCGGTTGAAACACTGATTGAGCAATTACATAAGACAGGATATGGATTTTAGCAAGTTGTACTCTTTGTTTTAAAGGGGTCATGGACTTGACATATAAGAGGTCATTGTACTATCAAAAAATCCGGTAAGTTTCAGAGCTCAAAACTTTGTTGTTAATCTAAAAACAGCTTATATTTAAGGCAGTCTGCCAAAACGACAGCTTTTGGAATGTTCTACTCTATGATGTAATAGTGTTGATAGGCACCGCCTCCGCAGAAGAATATCGACATCGCTGCCCGTTTAGCCCCGCCCAACATTCGCGCATGTAGTGTTTATAAGAGAGGTGAACGCGCAGGTCTACGCAGAAACCAATAAAGATGGCTCTGAAGACAACAAGACACTGTTCAGTGCCAAGTTGCGGAAAAAAACAGTCCTTGTATTGCCTTCCTTCTGATCCCAACATTAGGAAAGATTGGATGAAGTTTATTTTTAACGAAGATCCAGACCACGTCAGTAAGAACTCGGTCCTTTGTTCACTTCATTTTACAGCGGATTCGTTTACAAACAAGGCACAATGACTCTAGATTTTCAAAAAGACTGAAACTAAAATACAATGCTGTGCCGACTATATTGGATCTGATAGTAATGTCGCAACACAAGTGTGAGTAACTGTTTTCATTACATGGTCACTATTGCTTTGTCTCTTCTTACAGATTGCATGATACAGTATGTATTGAGTTATTTATGCATTTTTATGCATATTTATGCGCCAATTCAAACAGAGAGTTCTGGTGAGGGGGGTTAAAAACATGACATAAAATAGCTTAATACTTCTAAATTATGAACAAAGCACAAAGTTTATTGCGATTTATTGAATGGGAGGTGCGCTACAATGTTCTGTTCATTAACTGAAAACAGCCTAGACTAATCGATTCTTGGAATTTAAGAATCAATATTGTTTCGTAAAAATGAGAACCGATTAAAATTGATTAAAAATACTGTTTATACACCTTGAGATCATTAAACTAAATTCAACTCAAGTTTACTTTAATGTGAATGAAATTTCATAGTCAGAATTATGTTATGAATATATTACCATCTAATACTGATGGAATAAAAGGGCTGTTTTAAATCATAATGAGATTTGGGTGAGGTCTCAGAGTTCACTGAAATAATTATATAAAACACTTCAGCACTGACCACAACACTAGGAAATGTATATATACAGCCAAAATGTTTTCATTAGTTTGTTACAACATTTTGCGTAAGTTACATATGAGTAGGTTTATGTTAGCATCTTTTGGGAATGAGTGGACATTAACTTCAAATAACTCATTTCACAGATGAAAGAAACCATTTAGAAAAACAAACAATCACGTTAGGCTTTTTCCCTCTGAATTATCTCATGTTTATAGCAAATTATCTCGCGTTCAGTGAATGACGGCCCTTGGGGTTATATTGTTTGCGTGTGTGTGTGTGTGGTTTCATCCTGCCTTTCTGTATGAGTCACAGAGCACTTTCACTGCTGGCTCAGACTACTGAACAATGCGATTACTCCAGTTGTCATTAGATCGAGCGATTTACACTGAACACCCAATGCATGTCTCCTGAGTCACATCCTCTATTCGAACCCGCACAAATACCTCATGCCTGCTCATATCCAACACTGAGTCATACCTGCAACGCACACATTTTTACAAGAACACACCCATACAATCTGAACCACACACACACATCGGTTAAAGAGTAATTCGCTATTCACTTACACACTTTTGCAGAATCATACCAACGGATCAAATCAGCACACACCTGTTCATCACTTAAATCTCCTATCTTCCCACTCACATATGCTTGGATTTACAGTACTGTCTCTTTCTCTCAATTTTAATCGCCACTTTTCCTTCGTATTCAGTGAAAAAGAGACGGCAGAAAGTCAGTCAGAGGGATATAGCTGGGTGGAGGGTGAGGGATGTACTGCATTCTTCAGCAGGCATTTTTCAGTGGGATAATGTGTTGGTATGAGCAGTATGTGGCGATCTGCCCGATCTTCCAGTGCTGCCTTAAAGAATCATAAAGTAATAATAAAAACGCTGATACAGATAAGAACAAAGACATGAGTATATAGACACTCAGAACTATCCAAACAAACACATATGTGCCTAGTCCAACAGTAAATACTGTGTGCTTTACTACTCTGAATTATTGTGCATCGCGTGATAACAGTAAAACAGTGCCTGGCATATAGAAGCATGACATTATGGTCATACAAGCGGAAACATTAAAATATCATCAAAGGCAGTGGTTCTCAACTTGAGTGCCTCAGCAAACTTCCACAGGATGACTTAAAATGTATTTTATTATTAAAAATGTATATACTACAGCAAAAAAATTGAGACGTAAACAAAATAACATCCTTGTTTTTTTCTTTTGAGGAAAATACAAAATCAGAATCTTTTATTTTAACAGAAACTTCAGGGGAATTATATTACATTTCTTCACATTTTAAGACCTTTTTTGTTACCTTAAGGCTGTAAATATGTAAACTATAAGTAGGTTATAGCTTTGCAAGCTACCATTTCAAGGTGGCATCCCAACAGATATAATGAGAGTTGCACTGAGCAAAACTAAATCAATCAATCAAATATTGAAAAACAGTTACTATCAAAAAAAATGGCATGTTCCTGGATGTGTATTTCTGCATGCTGCCAAGTACTTTTATTCCAACTCAGTCTAATGTAATGTAATGACCATGTACAGATCTTGTAACTACACTTGACTATTTAAAGTGGTACAAAATGGTAGGCAAACAAGAACTTTGAAAAGATTCAACATGTCATGAACTTTGACTGGAAGTTTCTGGATTTGCCAAAGTTCTTAAAACCCAGTAAAACATAACTTTGTTTCCTGGCAAGCCTAAAATAATTGGTGCATCACGATGGAAATAGCATGAGCAGAGTCAATCAAACTGGAATCTGTGAATGTATGAAAGCCTTTGCCACGAAGACGATGGTCACTAAAGACAGTCAAACAAATATTTTTAGTGTTTTATCACATGTCCATCTTGAGATCTTCTTTAACATAGACAAGATAAAAACTGCATATGTATTGCAAAGTGCACCAAAGTGCAACGCAATGAGAAATATCAAAGTCTATATACACAAAGGATATAATGCAATGACAGAAATTCGGGCAAGATTGGGTTTCTCAAGAGGACCCCAGAGTTGGCTGAAAAATATTAGGCACACTGTACCTTTAGGGGTGCAAAAGCTTGTCACTGGGATGATAACCTCAAAGGTTCTTTATCCACTTCTAAATGGTGCATATCAGTACCTTAAATTTTGCATATTACTAAGGTACCAATATGCACCAGGCATAGAAAAGAAACAAAGGTGTATCCTTGACAGTACAGCTCCAGAGACAAGCTAAAGGTGCAATTCTTAATCTGTGAAACACTAGTTTACCTGACCTTCTGCTTTGTGTAATGTTGCACCAATGGATGTTTGTACATTTTAAGTCTGTGTTCCTGAATGTGTTTTGTTTGTGTGGTGTCTGAGAGGACTCTTGAGAAGATAAAATAGTAGGCAGAGAATGCAAGGAGGACAGAAGCCGTCGTGAAGCAGAATGCAAAGCATTGCAGCTGAACTCATTCAATCACCCTTTCGCTTCCTCTATGGAAACAGACAGAAGGATAGATAGACTCTCAGTGTGTGTGGGAGCTCTAATCTCTGCCCATTCCTCCATCACCTCCGCTCTGCCAGGGTCATCCGTCTATTGATGGCTGGAAAAGGATGAGCGATATGAAACGGAGGAGTCGGTCTGCTACACTAACCAATTTCTCACTGGTGAGTGAACTTGGAGAATCTTGGCAGGAAGATGCATTGAGTGTGTCTGTCTCCTGCCCTGAGGTCCAGAAATCATAATGTAGGTGTTACTATTCAAAGAACAGTTACGATTGTTACAAAAATTGTATGTCTCCACAGCGTTTGAGTGAATCAGATAAACGCCTCTGTGATTGTGCCGGACAAACAGCGTTTGAGAGCGATCAATAAGTGCAGCAACAGTCAATACTCGTTGCTTCCTGTCCGACAAACTACATGTTCCTTTATCCTCTGTCTACCTCGATTTCTATTTTTCTCCCTCGTGCCAAGTCAATCCCGCTATCTTCCGTTTCTTTTGTCTTTTGCCTTGTCTCTCTCTTTTCCACCCCCCCACCTGCTTGCTCTACTGCAGTGTGCTCTGATTGGATGAAAGCTCGTCTCGAACCACTTTAACTTTGTCCGAGTTGGTTATACCATTGGCTATCTCAACCAGGCCTGGGCGAGAGAAAAAGGGAGGGCAGGGGGCATTCCCCTCGGTCCCGTACCCACTGCGGGGAGGGCGCAGTGGGCATGACTTCGCAAGCTAGGCCCAGGCAGACTGGCGGCCTGCCTGGATAGGACTGGATGGAGCCAGACCAGCCTGTTTGGCCTGGAGGCCTTTAGAGATTAAGGTTTATTTGATCGGGCACATCCATGGACAGCTATCCCACAACAAAGATGGGCCCTAAGAGGGTGCCAGGAGAATGCTGAGTCATGTTTTCTTTCTCTCGCTTCATGCACAGATGTGCCGAATCCTAACACGATTACTGTTGTTTCAGAAAGCAAATACTTTGGCAGGTTTATTAAACTCTCAATATTTTATATAAGCCTGTTTTCTCCTCAAAGTAAACTGAAACTTTATTCTCATAAGTGCAACTTTTTATTTCAAAATGTGCCTGCAAAATTTACTATTGACTTTTTTATCCCACTCTATTGCACAATTGTAAGTTTGTTTCTCGTAACAGCAACTTTATTTCTACCAAATTGCAATTTTACAGTTGTGACTTTGTGTCTTGTAATTGCAACTTTATTTTTCAAAATATTACTGAATACTTTGCAAATGCAACTTTATTTTTTTACCAAATTGTGACTTGATATCACAATATACTAAGTTGCATCTTGGTTTCCAATAATTGCAACTTTGCATTTCAAAATATATCTTTATTTCTACCAATTGTGACGTTATATCACATAATGTTGCAACTGCAACTTTCTAATAATTGCGACATTACATTTTGTAAAGTTTATAATTTGACCATATCTCACAATTTGCTATATCTTGCATTTCTCATTATCGCAACTTTATTGCAATGTGATTCTCCCAGTGTGATGTCATTTGACATAACTCACAATTGCGACTTTGAGAACTCAAGAGAAAAAGAAAGTCGGAGTTACAAGATATATTGTCATATTGTGACATTTTACGCTATCTTGCTATCTGACTATATCTTATTTTAAACTTTCTCACAATTATTTTTTTCTTTTTTGGAAACAAGCTTCCATAATATTTAGCTCATTTTTTGTACAGTAACTAAATGCGCTTCCATGCTGTCCACAGTAAGAGCTGGACAGCACACATAAAAGAAAGGCTATAGTATGTGGAAGGCTTTTCCAACTATAGAATCACACAGGACACTCAGAAATGAACAGCCGCTGTTCTTCTACCCAAATTATGATGATGATATCTGGTTGATTCATGGATTGTGACTACAGAGGGGCGGTGCCACCAACCACTCCCTTTTATAACACTGTTCTGCTGGGTCATGTTTTGAAGACTGTTGAACAGACAGCTACAGCAGGACGCTGGTGTGACAGTCTGCCACCTGCAGGTTCACTACAGTACTGCAACCATACATATGCATGGACATATCACATCACTCTTACCTCTATGTGCGAAATATTCAATTCAGTTTTGAACTTGCAGATTCATCTGTAAGGGAAATACAAAAACATACCTTAGTCAATATTACAGTCAAACCTTAAAAGAAATGTAAAAGAAGTAACGTTTTAAGCAGCTTGTCTCATGTCTGAATGCCTTCAGCTAATGTAAGCAAGTCATGATCTTTACTCTACCCCTTCCCCCCATCTCTTACTCTGCAATAATCTATCTCTATCCCTTCATTTATTTCTCTGTGTACTGTGGAATTATTCTTTTCTCTTGTTCTAAATCTACCTTAGTCCCTCCCCCTGCTTTTCTCCCTCCCACATTGTCCTCAGATGCCCCGGCCTGGCGCCCTGTTTAGCTCATGCTGGTGCTTTTCCTGTCTGTCTGTCTGTCTGTCTGTCTGACTGACTGTCTGTCTTTGTGTGTGTGTGTCTTAATGTTTCAATGTTTCATTAAGCTTCATTGAATGGCAAATATTTACACATTTTATAGAAAAAGAAAAAGTGGGTAAGGCAATCATTATTATTCCAGAAAACATATAAAAGATAGAAAATAATAAAGTAATATTTTTCCCTGCTTGTAAAATGAAGGAACAAGTTTTAGTTTAATTATGTTGGACTTCTTTTCACGTACTTCGTTCAACTTGTAGCAAACAGAAGAAATCCGGATTCGTCTCATTTCCGTTGTGTTTGCATTGTAGGCAAAATCTAACCTTTTATCTTGTAGAAGCCATGCTTTTCTCCCCCACTCTCCGGTTATTCCCTGCTTCCATTTTAATTAACGTTCTATCGCTCTCTCTCTCTATCTGATGAGGAAGGGGGTGGGAATTGGGGTGGATATCCGCATTGGTTGCCATGGCACCAGACAGCTCCATTTCTACCAATGCACATGAGTAAAGTGTGCGTGTGTGTGTGTGTGTGTGTGTGTGTGTGTTTGTGACTGTGAGACGCTGTGCAAATTGTGAATGTCTGTGTCTTAGTCTGTCATTCAGCTCAGCTGTACTGTGACTAATTCATGAGCTACATTTAGTTTTTTGTTTCCTAAAACAATCAAAAGTTCAGTGACAGACACAAAGAGGCAATCAAAAATGGCCTGTGCATTGCAAGTGTGCAGAAGAGGGTGGGGATGATCTCAATTTCGTGTTACTTTCCTGAAGATGGATTTAACCTATTTGGATTTCACTATTTTGGTTGGGTGCGTTTCACTTCCATTAGAGGCTATTATAAGAGCACATCTGTTGCAAAGCTTTCTATTCCTCTTAGAGCAGCGTCTCTGATCTGTTGCTGGCCTTTTCTGCTATTTTTTCTCCCCTCTCTTTCCAGAAGAGGGCAGTGTTGTTTCGCAGACTCCCCTCACCCAGAAATCTGAACTATGACCATGGATCTTGAGGTCTTCAGGTTCAGCGTTATTGATCATGTGGTTCGTGTCACTGCGAGCTGAGAGTGATTATTACAGTGAAAAATTAAAAGGGTTTTTGGTTACTGAAATGTGTGTTCAAGTCCTGTGCAAGAAAACAAGCAGAAATAGTTTTTCGGTCTTTTGGGAAGAAGCAAAAAACTACGAAAAACTCTTCATGGGATCCATATTTAGCATAAATTTAACATAAAGGTGGGCCATAAAACTGTGAAAAATACATTAGTCATGTTTCCATGCATTTTTGTAAATTTAGGGACACTACATAAAAAAAAAAAATTGTTTGGAAATACCAAAATGCACAAAGATTAATAAATATGCTTGCTTCATGGTTAAAGTATTTTTTCAGTGAGAAGATCAAATATGATTTCAAATATGATGAAAACACATGTACCAAAAACAAGTCCTAGAAGCGTCGCAAAAATCGCGTGTCTTTGTGTCAACAAATCTGTGTAACTGAATAATTTGCTCAGAGAACAAAAATAATTTATATCTGATCATATTTATATCTGGACCACTATCTGGTCATTCTGAAATGTTGGAGCCAATGGCTGTGTCAGAAAATGATTGCCAAAGAGTTCTGAAAGGAAGCAGCCAATTTCCACAGAAGTGATGACTTTTTTTTCTCTTGAACATGAGGGTGGACACGTCTTTTTTCCCACAAAATGTTTTTGCCACATTCCATTTTTCCGCCTAAATTAATTTCGCAACTTGCATGTAAACAGCTAATAACTGTAATAACTGAGCAGAGCCACTTCACTGCTTGCTGTTTCCTTGGAGTGTAGGCACTGAACAAACTTGCAGAGACACACAGTAACATTCACACACACACACACACACAGTCTCTTACAAGCACACACACTGACTACACCACAGTGTAAACCTACAGTACTGTTGAAGGCCTTCATTTTGAGGATGATCCTCTTCATTAAGTTAAACAAAAGGGCCTCTCCAGCAGTCTGTAAGACAAACACTCTTCCTAGAGAAAACACTGACACAGTTACACTGTAACCCATAATGCGTAAGAGGACGCCTGCGTATGCACACACACAGCAGTGCAAAGGCCCCACAGAGAGGTACAACTATGCGGATGTCTTGAGCCCAGTGCAAAATAAAGACAATAGAGCCTTTGACAGTTCAACTGTTTCTGTATTTCACTACAGTCAAAATTTTTCGACTGTAGTCCTTTGTTTTTCTCTTTGGTCTCAAATTTTCAAATTACTTATGTTTTATAAAAGTTATTTTATACTCCATCAATTTTCAGAAAAATATGCATTGTGTAATAATTAGATTTCAGTTCAAAAAGTTTCAAAAAGTCAAAAGGTTCAAAATCATTGGACATATTTATGAGTACCTGAGAATTTTATTGATCCATTTGTTCGATCCTTCCATTTTTGGCTTTAATATAGACAGGTTAGAACGTTTGCTACAGGCCGGTTTTAAGGTATATTCCGTGCTCGGTAGTTAAGCTCAATCAACAGAAATTATAGCATAATTGATTATCACACACACACAAAAAAAATCCACATTGAAATACTTTCAATAGTACAACCACAAAACATAAGCAATGGGTGTTATCATTTCAGTTTGAAAAAAAAAAATGTATCTTCCATCACAACATAAAAAACCTAAAAGGATAAGTAAAGCTCGAATAATACATGGTATCAACTAAAGAATTGCTTTTATCAAATTAAGCATCACCTTTTGTGCTTTTAAAATCTCAAAAATTGACCCCATTTACTTCTATTGTAAGTTTCTAAATGTAGAAGTGGAACAAAAAAAGTTGACTTTTTTTATGTGGAATTTAATTAATCATTGTTAGACAAACACTGTATTGAACCCAGAATATTCTTTTAACTGGCCGACACAAGGAATCAAACCGCACAAAACAGCCGCGGGTTGGTTTCCACCCTAAGAGGCCTCTCTGGGTAGGTGAGTGTGTTAATGTAGGTCTCTCTCAATGTATGTGCATGAGCACTGTAAACATACAGTGCCGCTCTGAAAACGCTGCACCCTGTGACCCTGGAAACTGCAGTGCAACAAGTTCGTTCATATACATGTGTACACACATACACTCAGCAGAGGCCTCTCTGGGAGGAAACACACATGCCTTCTCTATCTGACACCGCCAGCAAACACACACATGCACATGTTTGGCTCCTTCCTTTCTTTAGCGGCAGATAAATGCAGGGAAAACACTGACCCCCTGCTAATTATTGTGCTTGTAAACACATCATTTCTGTCCATTAGGATGAAGTCGCATGTCCATTAACACTGATCATGCTGTACATGGACTACATCTGAATTTAGAACAAACACACAAAATCATCTCAAAGCCATTAAGGAGCAGATCTAAATGAAAATGCATAAACAGTCCCAGACACTGTTTGTACTCAACAATATTCATTTGGTCAAATAAGAGACATTCTGTGGTTCTAGATGACCAGTGAACAGCAAAAAAGGAATGAAGAAAAATCCCCCTCAACGAGTTGCTCAATGAATCTGAGTTTGGACTGTGGCCAGAAGTTCTGAAACTGTATCAACATACATGTTGCCTGTCAAGCTACATTCCAGACCTGTTCTTTCTCTTTCTGGCTTGAGAACGGACACCTCAGTCATTAAGGGAACTCATAGCTCTTTCATTGTTACTGGTATTCTGGCTTCTCAGTTTCCACTGAAATGGATGTCATAAGGGGAGTTGGGTTTCCAGTCTCACATTTGTCTTATTTTCTGACAAAGATACAAGCCATTCCAAGATTTCTCTTTAACCAGATGCATTAAAGGTCTAAATCTGGACAGAATAGCATTTAAAGTCAATCGAAATGTATTCTATTTTGTGTTTTATTGCATGCTCATGGTCTTATGATCAGTTTATCAGCACGTTTTTCAAAAAAAAAAAAAAAATTGAACCAAAATACAGAACAACTTTCTTTCCTTCTAAAACAACTTTCCACAACTCCCTTTCCGCAGATGTCACTAAGGCCTAGCGGGTAATGTTAATAAACAACTTATGCAAGTTAACTTAGGCATTGTTTTAGCAAAATGAACTGACTTAACTTTGGTTTGTAACACCCACTTTTCATCATCCAATCAATTTCCAACAAACAAAAATGTCCACTCCACATTTTTCTGATTGAGTATTATGTGTTTCCTGAACTGTTAAAATAAACCTGAATTTGTATATCTCATAATAGAAGTAACATGTTGTGAACAGCACTTCATGTTGACTTTAACTGTTGAGTACAGTGTGTGTTTTGTGTGAGCACCGGCCCATGATTTAGCACATGCTTCTCTGGACTTCTACATAAGAATGTATAATAAACACAGCAGTCACTTAGCTTTCTTCAACTGCCCTGGCTGACTTTCATACACACAGTCTCATTCTGTCATTTGCAATGTACACAGAGAGGCACTCTCATGTTTTCCTAAGACATGCTGGAAGTCTAATGATGTGTTAGGAGACAATTCTGCTGGATAAAGTGAACAAACACAAGGTGACCGTTTCAGATCTGCAGCATAAGTCTGCATAACAAAGGGAGCACGAAAGACTTACACAAGAATGTTATAAACAGATGTTTCTGAAAAACATTAGACTGAGCTCTGACATTTAAGAGAGAGTTTAATTCACGGAAATGAATCTGTGAATTAACACTGGAATGTGATTTCTCTCTGCGGTTGGATTTACTACTCAAAAATGCATGGAACGTGTTCTGTGGCGCCTCCCTAAAGCAGTGCTGCAGGAAGCTGAAAGAAACCGGGAGTGTGCTATTTCCAATACGGTTTGCTGCTCTCATTTTGCGTTTTTAAGAAAAAATTAAATTAGATCTCTTTATTATGTACGTACACAGAACAGTGTATTATATACCAGTGTATGTACAATATTATATAGCAATATAACAGATGTTTCTATGAGACAGCAATGAGATTACATTTTGTTTGCTTAAGTTTTCTCTGATTTTACTCCTTTGAAAATACACTAGTAATCTCATATAAGTTTCAGAAAATAGTTACACACTGCAAATATTTGTCAAAACGCTAGGAGTCAGTCATTTCAGTGATTATGAACCATTCCCATGATATATTCCAAGGCCTAATTATCAAATTATCTTCAAAGGAATCTTTATTTTTCACGGAGAAATACACATGCACAGTGTAGTTCTTAAATGTAAAACATCAGATATTACAAATCTGTCCGATATGATAATAATCCTCGTTATGGACAATATTTTTTTTTTGTCTAAATAAATTAGAAACAAACTAAAAACTACAATCAATATTTTTGAATGCTACATGTTCATTTAGACATCAAAATATTATAATGCGAAGTCTAAAAAATTATATTAATTTTAAGATTTATATTTAATAGTGTTTTTAAGGACAACTTTAACTGTGTTATATGACAGCACAGCTAATGCTAATGTAAAAATATGGGAAACGAGCGTATATGATAAAATGATTTTTTTTTTAAAGTTAATAATTTACAATAGTACATATAGTACCAATTGTTGTGTCATTGAGTATTGAAAGGGGAAAAAAACCTACACATAATGGGGAACATTTTACAATACAAAATACTAATTTGCGTGACTGTCAGACTGTATTTTCATATGTGAGAATTTGCATCACTAACACTTATAAAGCAAAAGCAGTAGAGCAGAACTTTGTGTCCTTGTCACACCATTTGTCAAATGTCCCTCAAGAATCTGTGTGAACCAGTACAAGCTGCTCAGATTCTACTCCTCCAGTCTCTAGTCACACATACAGTTGACCCTGACTGACCCCTGCAACCGTGGAAACCCACTTCCTGTCATTCTTCGGACTATTCTGGGATGCACGTGGATGCACTACTCCAATCCCTTTTTGTGCAATCATAAACTAGAATAATTGTTGCAGGGGCACATCTTTTTGTCCTCCTAGCAGCCCTCCTCTCAATACCCATATAATCTAATAAAAAACCCAGCCAAACCTATAAGAACACTGTCAGGACTCTATAGCTTAATTTACAGCACACTACTTCTGATCTATTTCTGGATGGAGAATTGTGTCCCTGTTTTGGTTAGAGGCACAGGGAGATAAACAGTATCTTTAGTAGACGAGAGTGTGTGTGAGTGTATGAAGAAATAGATGGTATTTTTACACAGCTGGGTCAGACTTAGCCCTAGGCATCTCTGTCTCACTCTCTCTTTCTTCTTCTACCACACTGCTAACCGTGTCAGATTCGAATTCAGAGTCTCTCTCGCTGTTTATCTGTCCTGTTTTCTTCCGAATTCTCCTCTGATCTTACAGCCCTTACATCTGTCAGCTCCTTGCATCATTAATTTTAGTGTTTAGCCAGTTATAATGAGGTCTACTTCTGTTTAGTGCGTCAAATGCAAACAGAGTCTGGAGAAATCTTTCAAAATTTTCCATACTTATATTTAACATTACATTCTGATGGTATGTGGTACTTAATATACTGTGCCATTTTAGCTTTTGTTATAAGAATACTATCTTAGATTACCAGTGCTAATTTAAGATACGCTACCATTCAAAAGTTCAGAGGCAGTATGATTTTTTATATTTGCATGATTTCCATTTCATGCTGTTCTTTTGAACAGTTTCCACAAAAATCTTAAGCTTTCAGCTGATTTCAACACTCATAATAAGAAAAAAATGTTCATATTAGAATGATTTCTGAAGGATTATGTAACACAGAAGACCGGAGTAATGGCTGCTGAAAACTCTTTGCCATCACAGGAATAAAATACATTTTAAAAGATACTAAAAAGAAGTGTTATTTTAAATTGCAACAATATTTCACAATACTACGGTTATATTTTTTAATTAAATAAGTCACTTCTTCAACCCCAACTTTTGAATGGTAGTGTTTATACGAACATTTAGAAGCTGAACACATCTGAGATCATTCATATTGGCAAATCGAAAACCAGATAGTCCTCAATATATTTCCTGCATCGCTGCTGTTCTAGCCACCACACACTATATTTAAATACAGACTGTCAGACTTATTCTAGCTCAAACAATCTTATATGCTCCCTTGCATATATCAACAGAGAACTGAATTTTAATGCTTAGGACAGTCAACTTTACACATGCGGTTAGCTGAGCTTCAGTCGGCACATTCTTCTCTTCTGAATTTAGCATGCAAAATGCAAAGCACTTGCTAATTATGGATCGAGCAACTTGATGCTTGTTTTTCTTCATTAAAGAAAGTGCTTAAGCGCTGCTTAGTATTCTATTACTCACATAAAAGCAATTACGATAAGCAATTATAACATTTGCTACTGGTATTATCTAAATAATAATGTAGCCTAATTCTACTTTCATACTACTAAACAAGTTAAGAATACAGATCCTCAAGGGACTATATTAGTGAATGACAACATTAAATTGAGCTGACAATAACAAAAAACAATATGTATATTGTTTGTTTAATCAAAGCAATTACAACTGGGAATACATGTGCCCACACAAAAGAGCTTTGTCCACAGGTGCAATTCTTTTCTTTCTCTTCCTATGAACAACAGAAAAAAGCAGAAAAAGAGTAAGAGAATACGAGTAAGAGTGAGAGAGGGAGGTGGGAAAAGGCACTTTCGGTCAGTTCATATGAGGCATGACGGTTTTGGCAGTTGCTCTGGGCAACATGCCATTGTTTACATGTGGGAGGGATTATAGCAGTTCTGAGCGACGCCATTGGCCAAGGTCAAGTTACACTCTATCAACAATGATTTTGAAATCTTGTGGTGAACCCAGCAGTGCTTCCAATTCACCTCACAGAGCCTGCAATGTAAATTAAATAACTTTACTAAATGAACGCTAGGGCCATGAAATGACCAGAGTGTTGGAAAAAACATAAACAAGTTCATACACCTCATGTATCGCTATTAAGATAGCAGCAGTTCATATATGCACCTTAGATGATTTCTCATTAATTATACACAAACACTGTGGTTTAAATAATTTATTCTTTTCGAGGTGGAGTGTGAAAACTTCAGACATTGCGCAACAGCGCAGGAAGACAAAAGTGGAGCAAAGGTAAGAAGGGGAGGAGAATACTTACAAAAATCCCACGGACATTGACAACAAATAAAACACACTTTCTACAACATCTGCGAACACACATCACTTATTCATCAAAAACAAATTGCAGGACATTCACAGATCTGCAAGAAATACCCACAGTAATTCTAATCTAATCTGATGGGTTCTCCAGTTGTCATCTAATTCAGTTTACCCACCAAGAGCACAGCCTGCCCGTAATCTGAACTTTGACCTCTGAAAGACCAAAGTCCCTCATGACCTCATCGTCTCCTTTGACACACACAATGGGAGTCATCATGACCCCTCGCTCCTCGGTTTGAGCCAGCTGAGCCAGCAGAGCAAAGATGTGAGAACTAATCAGATTAAAAAGAGAAGGAAAGGGAGGAGATCAGACTGAATCAGACACAACAAGAAACACTTATTCATCGCAGATGCCTCCTCTTTGATTTTGGTCCATTTTTTCGCATTTTCTCTATGTGGAACCGAATGAAGCTATGGACTCTTTAAGTTGGTGGTTTCATCAAGTGCTGACAGACAGGTTTGTAAGTGACAAGTGTTGAAAGTCCACTATATGACCAGTGGTGTGTGTGTGTGTGTGTGTCATGAGCGGTCAGCATGAGGGGAGGATGATGACTGGATGACCTTCACATGTGCCTGTTGTTATTTTCCATAGGGGTCAGCCACTAAGAATTCACGGCATGCAAAGACCGCATGAGTCTATTTTCCTAGTAAGCCCTTTTCTCTCCCTCATTCTCAATCTATATCACCACCTCCCTTTTCTTTCCCTCGTTTATCAGTTTCTCTGCCACGGATTCTTTCATTCTCCATAACCACAAAACTTGTGATAAGAGACTGAAACCAAGTTCCAAAAGTGTGGCTATTTTAGTTGGTTTCCCCTCAGGATATCCTTTTGGACATGCTGTATATTTTCAAACTCTTGTGCAGATTACCACCCAACCACTGCCGAACCTGCGCACGCTTGTTCAGAAAGTTACCCGGCAACTTCTGCAGGCTGTGCACACATGACGCTAATGCAGCATGAGCATAAACAATTCAAAGCCCTTTAGCAAGTAACTGATGAGCGACTATATGGATTAGGAGCGAGAAGAACAAATCTTGCATCGCTTGGCTTATCAAGCAACCGGCAGCACATGCAGACAGCTGTGAGGAACTGCTTTGATGCCGTCTGAAACTGTCTCTCTGTGTGTGTGCCCCCTCAAAACACCAGGGAGAGAAAGAGAGAGAGAAAGTCTCTATTTCTGGATGCAGTAGATGTCTGGATGTCTGAACAAAGGAGACACAGACGAGACAGAGGAGAAACACAGCAGCTGAGTCCATCATACACTGCAGCAGTGAGCAGACCCTACGTCAGGATTAATACAAATCCACTAACACACATACGAACACTCCAGATGAGTATCCTGGCACACACGCACACATGCACACACACACACACACACACACACACACGCATGCACAGAATATTATACATTCAGATATTCGTACAAATATGTAGTAACACCACTGTAAATGGGACATTACAATTTTACAGCAGACATAATGTCAACAATACTTTTATCAAATATGTATGTGCAAATCGAACATAACTGCACAAACATGGTCCTCTAAACAGATTCTAAGCCCCGCAAAGTAGAATATTGTTACATTTTTCCAGATAAACGTTTAAATAACCATGTGTTTACATGAAGAAAACCTGTGTGCTAACTTTAGACCCTCCCATGTAGTGAAAAACTGTACTGAAAAAAAAACATGCTTATGGTACCCAAACTTAACCTCACAAACACACTCTCACACACACAGCATGCAGCCAGACTCCAGAAATCTACTTACCTACAACTCCACAACTTCATCTGTTCGTTCCATGCAGTGACCATTCTTTATATTCATACGGAGATATCTAAAAAAAACATATACAACACATGCTCTGCTATGGTACTCTATTCCACGTTACTTTCTTTCTTTAAGCGTCAGTTAAATCCAGTTTCAACCTCCACCCTAAGCAACAATGAGAGCGAGAGAGAAAGAGAGAGAGAGTGGTAAATGCTAGTGAACGCTCCAGACACGAACGCTCAGTGAAAAGACCACTGCCACTTTTCTGCATACTCTTCCACCCCCCACCCTCCTCTGCTCCGCTCCGCTCTCCTGCCCTCCCCTCTCAGAGACTCAGTCCTGTAGCAGAGCAGAAGCCATCTGGTACAGTCCAAAGTCCACTGCAACTCCAGCGAGTGTGCGAGTGTGAAACAGAGGAAGAAATAAAAGTTACTGTTTGCACTGTATTGAGTTTGCATCCCCGCAGTGTGTGGAGTTATGTGAGTATATGTCTGATATGTCTGTGTTTTTTTGAGAAAGGAATAATGGCGTCCTGGCGAGAAAATAAATTGGGGAAGAAGAAGAAATAAAACCCTTTTTAACAACTTAGTACTATATACAATATGAGTCAGTTCAGTGGTACAGCACAGCTTTCATTTAATGTGCATGGGGCATGATAATTCTGCATTTATTTGTTAATCTTCTTACATGTTACATTACGTACATATTACATGTTAATCTTCTTTTTAGGTACAACTGACAGTCATAAAGTATAAAAATAGCATGAAACTCACCATTCAAGCAAAGCACAGCATAAGATCTGAAAAAAGGGAAAATCTGAGCTTTATTCAAATGAGCTTTATTCCAGAAAGACAGTTTATTGGTTTATTCCACAAAAATAGATCATATACAGTATACATCAGTATACAGTATATAGTACATTATATACTTCAAAAGATCATAATCATGTTCTGACCATGCTCTGATTGAAAGGATTAGATTAAACTTTCATTTAAAACTCAAAAAAATCATTTGAATCTGATGATCTGAATCTGAGACTGAAATTTTTCAACTTTCATATATTCACAAGGAACACAGCGCCAATAAAGAGAACTTACCAACAAAATATTTTGAAAATTTCCTCTTGAACATTTTGGCCCATGCAGGTCACAAATGTAAATGTCACAAATGTCTCTGTGTTGCACTTTTTGCTATATGTACGTAAAGGTAAATGTGTCAAAACGCTTGCTTGTTTTTTTTTTTTGCTCTTATCAAAGAATTTCCCTTTTCAATACAGATTTCAGATCATTATTTTAAAGACTCAGTCAAGATAACAGTCAAACAGAACCTATGAACCTGAATATGAGTATGACAGAACCTATGAACCTGCATATGAGTATGACAGAACCTATGAACCTGCATATGAGTATGACAGAACCTATGAACCTGAATATGAGTATGACAGAACCTATGAACCTGAATATGAGTATGACAGAACCTATGAACCTGCATATTTAAGTGAGAGATTTCATACTCACCCCAATCAATCAGGGTCCATCTTTGTCTTCAAATAGCATTATCATCTTCCCATCACATCCTATCAGATCCAAATTATAATAGCTATGCCTAAAAAAGAAAAATAGTCAATAGTCTGTGTTGCTAAACTTCTAAATTAGTGAGACACACATGGCTGAATCTTCAACAACTTTTTTTTTCCACCTCAAAAAAAAAAAAAAAAAAGTCCAGAATATGTGGAAACTCCCTTGAATGCAGTGAAAAATGCATCCCAGGAGGTACCTCATGAAACTGGTTTAGTGAATGAATGTCCAGATTGCTCAAAACTTTAATTTATGCAAATTGTAGCTACTTTTAAGCAGCAAAATCATGAGATAGTTTTGATCTGTTCAACATTTTTGGTCACTACATAATTCCCATTCTTCATTTGTGTTATTTTAAAGTTTTGAAGACTATATTATTTTTCTAAAATGTAGAGCTAATCAGTAGCTATGTTTCTCTATCCATCTATTTTTATGCACATGTTGGAATATCGCAAAAAAAACAACAAAAAAAAACATGTGCTTAAATTCTAAAAATGGGCATAAAAAATGCACAAATAAGTAGGATAAACCTTTTATCCGATAAGAAAAAACATGCATGAACTATGATGGAAAAACATTTACCAAATAAATTCCACCTTGTGCGTCAAAAAAGTCATGTGACTTTGCACAATGGGACGGGATAGCTTGACCAATCAGCAGACCGATCTCGTTGCACAGCATCTGAAATGTGGTTTTGGTTGTTCTGAAATGCCTGAGCAAAGTCTGTCATCAAAGTAGTCAATTTCTGTATAACTTGAACTACTGCGTTCCCAAACAGCAGGAATCCACCTACGAAAGCATTAACCACATTTACTGTGTTTCGTCTGCTCGCAAGTAATTCATCATATATTAAATTTGTATATTAAGTGGCTTCTCCTACTTTTCTTAGTTATATATAGTGCCAGTTTATCAGGAAGTGATGATTTTGTTCTCGTTGACACACTGGATGGAAATGGTGCTCTACTCACAAATGTTTTATGCGATATTCCAGTTTTGCTCATAAGTTCAATTCGATTATTTGGATGGAAACATAGCTAGTGTGACTAACATTTTAACTAATACTGCATATTACTAAACTGCACCTGCACTATTGTCAGGACAAAGCATCATTACACAAGTGTGTTGCATATGGAGAATGAATGAGGACATCCTGAACTGTGTGTGTGTGTAGTTGAGGGCAATCTGAATGTTCTCTGGTGTCTGTCCTAGAAATCCCTCAATCTAATATATCCCACAGCACTGACACCAAGAGCGGATCTGTCTGCACATAATCTCCTCTTTTTTTCCTGACCCACATTTAAACATTTACATACTGTGCGAGTCTATATATACACATATATAGCATACAGGCTAACTATATGACAGCATATAAGGCACATAACATCCCACAGTCAAACACAGCAAACATGGTCACACCCAGAGCTTATGTCAAGACCATCTCTGAACACAGTGCTGCCATTCACCGTTCTTTTGATCTGATAGGGTCTTTCATCTGGGCTGAATGGGTCATGTTTGCTGCATGCATAAAGCATCAGAATCCAGCACACAATAGAAATATTACAGCAATCTAGGATCTAAGATTTCATGCATCCCAAGACTGGCCAGCACTTCTGTATTTATAGACATATACGGAGCCATCATAGCTTTCACACATGAATGTATAGGAGCCATGGCTCAGTGAGCCTCACTCAGAGAGGCACAGCTGTCCCCAGAGGCAGGCCGCCCTTAAAAACCTTGTATGTGTGTATGTGTGGCAGAAAGAAAACTACAGAGTGCTATCTGGAAATAGCTCCAGTAATCCAGCGAGCAGACAGAACATTCTGTCTGTGTTTTGTACTATGCTCTGCTGGCTTTGCTGATTCATAGCAATGAGCCGAACACTGAGGACAGCTGGATGACACTCCATGGGTAATGCTAAAATATGGTCTAAAATATAGTCGGCCGGACAAGCGGAGTCCAATGTGATGATCTGGGTATATAGAGATGATATATGGGTATGTATATGTCCATATGAACAGAATACACATTGCTGCTCAAACGTTTGGGGTCAGTAAGTTCAGTTCAAGTCTCTTAAGTTCAGCAAAGCATTTACATGATTAAAATACAGTAAAAACAGTAATATTGTATTATTACAATTTAAAATAACTGTTTTCTATTTATTTTACAAAGTCATTTATTCCTGTCATTTTTAAACAGCCATTACTCCAGTCTTCAGTGTCACATGATCCTTCAAATCATTCTATCACGCAGATTCGGAACTCAAGTAACAAATCATGATATTAGTAATGTTGAAAACAGTTGGAAAAAGTAATACATTTCTATTCAGTATTCTTTCAAAATAACAGCACTTTTTTGAAATAGAAATATTTAGTAACATTATGAATGCCTTTACTGTCACTTTCGATAAAATGAACGCATTAACGTTAAATTTCATTATATTGATCCAGAAATAAACATAATACTGCATCGCCATGTCCATGTTGATTCCCACCCTCAGACAGCAGAGCCCATTTATTTTATTTTCTCATACATAACGAGGGAATATGAGGTTCATATAAGTATAGTGAAGGAAAAAGAAATTCTGTCACTCTGGAAAGCACTTGCTTGCTGATGTTTGCAGCCAGACAAGGTCGGATAGATCCAGGTCAGTAAGATCCTCACTTGAGGATAGTCTGTCTGCAACGTAAACCGCAGCCCACGCAGTTCCAGCTCACTAAAATGTTACTTTAATTTAAATTACAGATACTTTCATTTCTTTCCCAACAAAACATTTCCTCAGTTGCTGAATTGTTCAGAATCGTGTTTCATTTTCAGACAACACAGGAAAAAGAAGATTAGTGTCAATAATTCTTTCAGAGAGTTTGCTATCTGTTCTTGCTATTTCTCTAGTACTTTGTCAGGGTTTGTGCTTGCGAATAAGAGACACACACAGTAGGGAACACCTCTTAGACCCCAATGGGCACCCGACTGATGCCTAAGGTCAAAGGTCATGAGAAACATACAGAACAAAAGAGCTCTTGTGCGCAGTATGAGAGAAGCGAGTGCTCTGAGTGTGTAAGTCTGTGTGTGTGGTACTAGAGATGGAGGATTGACAGAGTTTGTGCACACAGACATGGACTTAGACACGTTCCCTTCAGAAGAAAAGCTGAACTAATGAAAGGTGGCAAAGAAGGACTAAGGTAAGAAACTATTTTCTGAAGGTAACACTATCCTGCCTCCCTAAGGCCATTGACCTACAAAGAAATCACCATTTAATCATTTCCAACCCAAAAAGTGGCTGATGGAAAAAAAATGCTTGCGCTATATGAATAGAGATGGTCCTAGAAATTGGTCATTTCTGATTAAACATCAGGACGCATACATAGACTTTCGCAGCTGCAGTCAGAGTCCCCACACTTTTTCACCAATACATTTCCAAGAATCTTCCATGCATTTATGATTACTAACTGACAAATTGGTCTGAATGACCAATTATTTCATTAGCAAATGAATCTAAAGTTGAATGTATTTACTATTTACTATAGTTACTGAATTAATTATTAGCTAATCATTTAGAATTTTAATGATTTTTTCAATTCACTAATTAATAATTCAAGCTCATCTGTGAATCAGTTCAAAATGATTTTTTAAATTAATTTAAATTCAGATCGATATATGAATTATTAGACTGATTTGTGAATTATTTAAAAATCATTTAAATTTAAGACTCGAAAGATCAACTTTTTTATTCATTCAAAAATCAGACATCACATTTGACTTGCAAGCAAACTTTACAGTAACACTTTACAATAAGGTTCATTAGCTAATGTTAATTAATGCATTAACTAATATTAACTAACAATAAGCAATACATTTGTTACAGTATTTATTAATATTTGATGCTATTTAAATAAAAGTACAACTATTCATTGTTCATGTTAGCTCAGGTCCATTAATTAATATTAGTCAGATAAAACTTTGGATTTTAATATTGTATTAGCAAATGCTGAAATTAATATAAACCAAGATTAAATGAATAAATGTTAACAAATGGAACCTTATTGTAAAGTGTTACCAGCTTTACTATACACAGCAGCAATTTTAGCCAATTAAATATTTTAGAGCAAATAAAAACTAGAAAAACGCATATTCATAATAAAAATTCAATCATTTTCATTAGCTTTTAATAATCTCCATAATTCTTTGTGTCTGGAAAACACACATTTAAAATCTCCGGACATATCCGTATTTTGTAGAAACCCTGTGCAACAGAACAAAGCAGACAGTGTAGGTGTGGTGAACATGAAACCTACAAGACATACAGTATAATGAGTGAAGAAGACCAGAACAACAATAAAATGGACAGCCAAAGCATTTTCCTTCCAGTCGTATGATTCTACCACACATTCATACAGCTTGAGAACGGAGGCGTACTCTACAGCACTCTCAGCGCGGCATGTTGACCCTGAGATGTCTCGAGGCAGCGGGGCCACTTGAGCAATTGAGAGAAGTTCACCTTTGATTGCCTAAGCTACACATAAACACAGGCAACTGTCACTATGTCATTTACTCAGTGTTACCTGATGCGCTTGTATTGTTGAGATTTGTGTTAAGTACCTAAGTGAAAGGAATCAAGTACGTCAGCCCTCTGAACCACCCCATCACCTTCCCCAACTCTTATAAAGCTAACCATAAGAGCTTTTGTCCTATAGCTGACCTGTATTACAGAACAACTCAACTTCCTGATGATAAAACACAGAGTACATATACTATAAGCTATCAATGAGATGGTCCAGAACATCTGAAATATACATAAACGCACATGAACATGGACTAAAACAAGTTCTAGTAAATATAAATTTTATCAATACCTCTCTATATTGAATGGCTTATAAGTAGCTGAATTTTTCTAAATTTTTCTAGCTTTATCAATCATCTTGGATTTGTTTTAATGAGCTTGAATCAATGCATGGAATTACAGAATTAAACTGGGGTATTTTGTAGCATGCTAACTAATAAAAGATCATCACAGGGCTAAATTTCCATCTTTGCCACTGCTTTTTGAAAAAGTTTTTAATTAGAAAGTGTCTTAGAAAGGTGCTATATCAAATAAACTTCACCGGAAACTGTTATTACTAGAGACTTGTATCATATGAATATAATCTTATTGTAATCATAATTATTTAAAAAAAATTATGGAGTGCAATTTTGAACAAAACAAAAAAAACCTTGCAGAGGAAAACACATCTGACTGGTACATTCAGGCAGCACAGAAACCGGAGTCACAGCATGCCATCTAGTGGCTACTAGGAGTATTTCATGCATCTGCTGTTTATAAAACATAAATAGAAAATAGAAAATATCGCCAAAATATCTGCCATTCTTTAAAAACCTTTTATGTATTTATTCATGCATTTATATTCTATGTAAAACAAATAAAAATATTTAAAGAATTTTCACGCAGCTTGTTCGATACAACCGCGTGTGTCAAGGTGCAAAAACGACAAGAAAGCACCCACAAAAAACACACAAAAGTATAATAAAAGTACCGTTAGTCCATAAGACCCCTGTGTATGGCAAGATATTTAATTTTGGGTGAACTATACCTTTCAATGACCCTTGAAGCACATTAGTCCAAATTTTGAGAAATCTCACAGACATCCAACAACCCGCTGGCCGTTTTTCTTAGTTAAAGTACAAAAGTATGACTGACAGATAAAGTAGCACAGTTCAGCTCAGCCTCAGTGAAAATGACAAGGTGTACATACATAATGGGTGACGTTAGCAAGCAATATATTTCAACATTAATGCATTTCATATTCATAACAGCTTGCTTGCTTTATTCTGAAGCGGAACTGATATTGCTGATTGTATTATACAATTATGTTTTGTGCTTATATTTCTAAAGACTTGACACAACGGCATCATTCAATGGGTTCATTATATTTCTGTGTATATTGTAGCACATTATGTGAAAAGTAGGATTTACCTGTTTGATGGTAGAAATGAATATTCAGATGCTATCCGTGTGTCAGTCGATGGCAAAGCGAGAAAACGTTTCAACAATTTGCACTAATAAACTCCGAAATTGTCAGTGTTATGGATTACAGCGATGGACTCGTTTTAAAAGTTCACTTTCTTGTTATGTTTGGATTTCTTTGACAAATTTTGCATTGCAAGCGTTGCTGATTCCAGAGGCTAACATTGCGATTACTTCACAAATGCGCGCACGCACACAAACAGTTAACAGCCAATCGCGTGTTAGAGTGTTTGATTTTTTTTTTTCTGAAAATCAAAAAATCATTATGGGATAAAAATATGAAAAAATGTAAACAAATTTAAATATGAAAATATCATTTATTTTAAAAATCATATAAGCTTTAGATTCAAAATGACTATGCCTACAAAGGGTCCTACTCGCCCTTAAGAGCGAGCACCCTTTAAAGGGATAGTTCACCCAAAAAATGAAAATTTGATGTTTATCTGCTTACCCCACCTTACAATATTGCAGTGAAATGTAAAATGTAACACAAAGACAGAACTCCTTAATGCAGGATGACAAAATATTTATTTGCAAACATGCTTTACAAACATTGCGCATTAAAACAAGTCTTAAAATAAAAATCAACAATCAAACTTAAAAAGGTAGCTCTGTGGCAGAATGTCACACATGATTTTGGAATCTCGGTTCAAATTTTTGAGCACTGAACTATAACGTATGTTTTGTGCAGTCATTTCATGTACAACTGTTCACTATGGAGGTGTTGCATTTGCATTTTCTTCTTGGGCATGCAAGGATAATTTTTAAGTTGCTAAAACGCCCCCAAGGTAAAACTTGAATAACTTTAAATATATTAGATGACCTGAATGAAAGCATAAAGTCCTATATAAACTAAACATGACTCATTTCAGGGAGGACCAAACAACAATTAAAATAACAACAGCTAAAATAGCAATCTGTAATACACTTGTTTTATATTTCTTGCTATTTTGTTTTTAGATTTTGTATGTTTATTGATTTCCCCAGTCACTGATCAGAAGGGTATATAAAACATCTCATGAGTCTCAAGAGCATCAGGACAAACACAAAACCTCATCATGGCCAAAATGGTAACTGTTGGTCAGAATATGCTTAAAGTATACGCATTAAAAATGATTTATTCTGGCTCTGAAAAAAAAAAATCAATGAAGCACTTTGGCTCATATTCATTTTCAAACAATCCCCCTTCATTTTCAAACAATCAGAAGAAGTTGCACACATAGCATGCTTCTGAAAACATACAGTGACAATATTACCTCTCGGTGAATCAACCGCAGTTATGAATCAGCTTTTGTCAAGCTGTACTCATTCAACCCTCTGTGGTAATACACACTGATACACATGATGCTTGTGTGTTGCCATATTTGGAAGAACAAGGATCTATTCACGGTAGACATGTTGTAATAGCAGAAGAGGATGATTTAATAAGGTAATTATTTTTTATGGTAGAACAGAATTTTCATCTTCTAGCACATGAACAAACACTCGACCACACCCACACACACGTACACTAGCTCGGCTAATTAGAAATCTCCACAAAGTCATATGTGCGGTCTCGTTTAAATTCATGAGTAGGAAGCATATAGAAGGCTATATTACTGTTGAGCTGGAAAATGCCAAATTAATGAAGACAGATTTGTCTTTGACTCCCTGTAATCTGAAACGTTTGAAAGGGATAGTACACCCAAAACTGAAAATTGCTCACACCAATGTTGGTCCAAACCATGGAACGCAAAAGCAGAAAGCAATTATAATGAATAGTGACTTATAAAATAAGCTTGTGTATTATTTCAACATGATGGATTTGTGTGTTCCTTCCCTTTGTGTGGGCTGTTAACTATAAATGCAGCTGGATCTTTAAGTTGAGGTCATTTCTATGAACCTTTGTGATTTATTGAAACTATCTAAAAATAAAAAAAGTATAGTAGTCATACGCAGGCACACAAAGTTCTCATTTGCGTTCAGTATATATTGTGGCCTGAATATATACAAAATAGGTTTATACCATGGCTATGGATACAAAGCCTCATCAAAATTGTGAACTATGAACACACAACTTAACATGGCTAAACCAGCAAGAGAAAAATTCTCTTCTTTCACTATATTAGACTGAATAAAAAAAATGCAAAAAAATCTGACAACTGATCTGGTGTATCTGTTGCTTTACTTTTACTTATTTATTCATATTGATAGTTTCATTGTCTGTTTTTTCTATGTTTGAAATGCAATAAACAATTTTGGAAAATCATTTTGGGTAAAACTATCCCTTTCATCCCCTGACAGGAACCATTTAGGCAAGAGATCAACTCTTAAACTCAATAAAAAAGCAAAAAAGTAAAAACATAACATCTACGTTTATCTTTAAGTAAATGCACTACATGAGCACAGACTGAAAACTATAGCAAAAACAGACAGCCCATAAACCTCTTTTGCTTGTGCAGTGCATTGCACATCTCATTATGCATGCCTCCTCCTTATCATCATTAAATGTCAAACCATAGGTGGGCTAAAATAGTTATGAAGTTCAGGGAACACAGATGGCATATTACAGTAATCGTAACAGATATGCTTATGTAAGTGCAGGGAGTGGAGAGAAACACTGCATTATATAGTGATTTATATCATCATTTGCTATGGCTTGATTTCTCTATTCCAAAAACAGGAAATAACAAACAAAAAACAAACCTGAAGCACCAACATATTCTCTTTACAACTATCTTATGAATACATAAATAAATGCAATTATATTTTTTCCATTTAAAGGTGAAACACATCAAATGGATTTTACTATGTTACTTAGTATATACAGACACATTATGCATTAATGTACAATTCTTTACATTGTTGAAGCATTCTTTCCTGTTTGGTTCGATTTTTCAAGTGCTCAGAAAGTAAAGCTCGCCGTTCAGCGTAACAGCTGCACATAACATTATTTAAGCTGCTGCTTAAGAAGTTAAAACCATTTGTGGCACTGCCTTTGATGACGTCCTCACTGGGTTTATCATCTCCCTCTTTTAAAATTGACCCTACATGCGAAAAGCGTGACAGTACATCTTTAAATACCGTCTCCAAATAAGCCCTAACTAACAGTCCTCCCAAAGTGTCCTATAGTTGCAATGTGTTTAACAGTAGCAGCATGACAGCAAGGCACAGGACGAATGTGCTGTCCACCAAATCCATTTCTAAACTACTTTAAAGCTGCTTGGTCTCAGTCTATCTGATTGCCAGATTATATTCTTGTGCTTTCAGGAGGTTGGTGAGTGGGCTTGTAGCAGGTGTAATTGGGAAATCTTGATGCGATAGGTTGTGCATGTCTATTTGATTCACAGTGTAATAGGGAGAATCTCATTCCCCTACAGAGTCTAGGAAAATGGAGTTTACAAAGGGTTCAGAGACCCAGCTCGAGTCCAGCGGCATCCGTTTTGGAAGTGTTGGATGATGACTCATCAACTTTGCGCACTATTTCCTCCTCACTGAGGCAGGAAACCTGAGTTTATCGCTGTGCACGTGTGGCTTTGAAGCGCTCAGATTTTTAGTTTTTCCTGGGCTACAGTTGAATGCAAGGGTTCTGCTGCAGCTTGTCTATAGGCCGGAAAATGGTGTTTGAGCACGTTATGGAAATCTATCGCAAATATTACTGCTCTTATGCTTTATATATTAAGACAGGGTCAATGAGGTGTATTGCAGAAGTGCAAGAACGTGGCTATGGAAGCATGAGCCGTTTATAGTGCTATAATGCAGATCTGTGATGGTGTGACTGTAAGCACGTCTCTGTTGCCTTTGGAGGAAGAGCAGTGAGGGTAAAAGTTGCAGAACCTCTCAGTCTTGCAGCAGTGTTTCTCTCCAGTTAAAGCTGTGATTGGGCCCATGGGTGAGGGGTAGGATGGGTGGATCCACAAGCTGCCAAACGCCTGTCTCACCCATCTCCTCACAAGCACAAAAGCCTAAGTAAGGTATCTGTGGGAGAGACAGGAAAAAATGGTTCCAAAAAAGTTCCAAAATAAATACATCAGTGTCACATGATCATTCAGAAAGCATTCTAATATGCTGATTTGCTGCTCAAGAAAATGTCTTAATGTTGAAAAAGTTTGTGCTACTTGATATTTTGTTAGATTTGTGTTACATTTGACAAATAAAAATTTCAAAAGAACAGTACTTATTTGAAATAGACATCTTTTATAACAATGTAAACATTTTTTAATGATTATTTACAAATTTCATTTCTGTATAAATTAAATATCATTTGTAATTTACATACATACCTTTTTATAAGAATGTACAGTATATATGTACAGTATGTACATAGAGATTACATTAGTCAATATTCACATCCCAAACATATTAATAAAAAAAGAAAAATTTAAAAAGAGAGAGAAAAAAATATTTGGAAAAGATGCACAAGAGATCTGACCTTTCTGACCACTTGCACAAAGTCTTTAGAGTTCTGTGGGGTCAGTCCCTGTATCTGCCTCGTACAAGCCTCCAGAGAGGAAGCATGGGCCACAATCAGCACTGTATTTCCTGTTGGACACCACATGGAAAGATGGTAAACATAAAATGTCTTAAAGCATAAACCTTTGAATCAGAATTGATTTAGACCAAATATAAAAATAAAAATGTACCAGCACTCATGATGACCTACCCAGATTATTGCACTCTGACAGTATTTCACGCGTCACTTGGAAGCTGCGACTGATGTATGTTTCATAGGACTCGGACACGGCCAGTTTACTGACAGGAATATGAGGTCTAGAGGGGAACAAGATGACTTAATAATAATAATAATAATAATTCGTTTCACTGCAAGAAGACATTTGTGAAATCAAAAGGAAACATAATCAATAACATAAACAACAAATAATTCTAGCATTCAGCCAAAAAGTGCATCAAAAAGCATGTACAGTTCATTGAATGCCTAATAAAATACCTGTACGTTGTATCCACACTAAGGTTTGCAGCCGCCAGGTCTGCAGGAGGAATCCAGGCAGGTAATGAGGTTCCCGACACCCATTTAGTCCACTCAAACAAACCCGGCTCAACTCTGATCTTAGTCTTCCCATCCTTTTGAAGACCTGAGACATACAGAGAAAGAGACACAAGGAAGAAATTGATTTAGGGGTGTAAATGGGCATGGCTAATGCAGTAAAAACTAATTTGTGAATGAACGGAAGAAAGATGAAAGCGCAGAGGAGGTGCTGTTTTACCTTTGAGGATATTATGAGCTGTTTGCACGCAGCGCAGAGATGGAGAACAGTATACAAAGTCTACCACTGTATGACTTTCCAGGAGAGCCTCCCCTGTAAAACAAATT
The DNA here is from genome assembly GCF_012432095.1 of Onychostoma macrolepis. Lineage (NCBI taxonomy): Eukaryota > Metazoa > Chordata > Actinopteri > Cypriniformes > Cyprinidae > Onychostoma > Onychostoma macrolepis. The sequence continues at coordinate 20,632,463 of NC_081159.1, forward strand.
ACACTTACAGTAAACACATGCTAGTGCCAATAGCAAAGCAGAAATGACACACTTCATATTAAATGTAATTAATATGTAAAACCAAGAGGAATTAATGTGATCTTGCTGTCAAAGGGATAGTTCTCCCAAAAATGAACCTTTAGTCGTCTTTTACTCACCCTCGAATTGACTTTCGTAGAATGGAAAAAAAATTACTAGGGAAGTCAATGGTTACCAACATTCTTCAAAATATCGTCTTTTGTGTTCCACAAATGATGAGTAAAATTAGTAAATGATGACAGAATTTTCATTTTTAGGTGAACTATCCCTTTAATGTGGATTTAACAGTGGTGAGGGACTGACCGACTAGACGAGCCTGTGTGGATCCGAACACAGTGATAGAACAGTCCTTATCATAGTCCCTGTACCCCCCACTCCTCGCTGGGAGACTCGTTGGCATATTCAGGTTTGACCGCACATACCGACCTGTTAAAGACAGAGCAAATATACACAAATGAACACACACCAGGAAATTAAACATCAACACAGTTCTCACACATTTGGGCCAATAAGTTCCCACGACTTTCTTTGATTTACTGGATACAGTTACTTCATTTTTGGATTTATAGCTGATGAAATATTTTAGAGCTTAATATAACAGTTCAATTTTGAAACTTGCTGATGAATCCAGATTTGTCCCGGTCATGGGAACAACTACAAAGAGGTTAAAGAACTGATTTGGAAAGTTGAGCTCAGACCTTTGGCATCAAAGCACTGAGTGATCCAGTGTTTCCCAAACACTACATCCATTCTCTCACCATGGCGACACACAAACAACGTTCTCTTAGGCAAATGAGACTGATTGGGTCGTAGGATCTAAAACAAATCATAAATATTTGAATGTTAAAAAATTATACATAAAAAGCTTTTACATTCTGTTACATCAACACAAGATTCCCTCTCTATAGTTTTACCTGCATAGGTTGACATAAAACGCTCAGACTGTGGGGATCCACTGGCATGGGGTCATCAAGGAGACGACCGTCCAAGTGTGGGTCAAGAAAAATCCCACCCATTGCACCCCTGATATTGGTTGGGGGGGTTCCATTAAGGAAAGAGAAAGACCTAGAATAAGAGGTAAAGAGATGAGGAGATCTAAATATGTTACTTACTGCTTTTAGTTCTAACATACTGTCACCACAGACACATAAGAGACTCCACACTACCATTAAAAATAAAAACAGTAATAGTGTGATAAATGATTACAATTTAAAATAACTGTTCTCTACGGCCAAGTATGGTGACCATACATACGGCCAAGTATGGTGACCCATACTCGGAATTTAACCCATCCAACGTGCACACACACAGCAGTGAACACACACAGCAGTGAACACACACCCGGAGCAGTGGGCAGCCATTTATGCTGCGGCGCCCGGGGAGCAGTTGGGGGTTCGGTGCCTTGCTCAAGGGCACCTCAGACTTCCCCCATGTGATGGCAAATCTAAATTACTTTGCAGCTATTCAGCAGCCATTACTCCAGTCTTCAGTGTCACATGGTCCTTCAGATAGCAATTTAATAAGCTGATTTGGTGTTTCACGAACATTTCTTGTTATTTCAATATTAAAAACTGCCATGCTGTGCAATATTTTTGTGGAAAGCGTGATAGATTATTCAGGATTTTTTGCTAAATAGAAATGTAAAAATAACAGTTTATTTGAACTGCTTACAAATGTCTCTTATTGTCACTTTTGATCAGTTTAATGCATCCTGAATAAAAGGATTAATTTCTTAAAAAATAGCAGCTTTATTCACTTCATGACCCATCTTACCCATGAAATACCCAAGTGTCACACTCGTCTGCCCTGTTGACGTAGTTTTCTGGCAGTAGCCCAGATAACCCTGTGCTCATCGAGGTCCCGTAGACCCAGCCCTCACTGGCAGTGGTCTGTTCTATAGACGACATGAAGATGAAGTCACTGGGCACCAGCTCCAGTTCATCATCATTCTGAGGCACATAAGGGTACATCACCCGCAGGGTCTTAAAACAGAGAGACAAAGTTAATAAGCCACCAAAGCCAAAAAGTCAGTATATAAGAAAACTTATTAGTAATCTTTCAGCATTACTGAAAAGGGCATTTTAATTAAATACATTCAGTGATCCATAGAAGATCCCATAGGTTAATACTTCTAAGTGTATTAATAAATTCTAAGTGTATCCATCTTAATTATAATCTTAATCATTTTAATAATTTGGAAATTATTGAAATTATTGTACAGATACAGATGAATCAATGTAGTGAAACATTGGTGTATTTTATTTAGACTTTAGATAGCAAATATTTGGTATCAGCAATGGTAAATTCTATACTAAATTATGATAAATTATATGAGAATAATTACTTAAAACAAAACATTATAATATTTAGGATGTTAGCTGAAGAACCAATTGATAACAACAATTTGACTACCTCATGATTGGCAAATCGGATGTCCCGTGACAAGAGTACAGCCTGCCAATCACAGCCCAGGGTTATGTCTACACCTTTGGCAAGTTTTTCTAATGATGCAAGATGATTGGTTTGGAAGTGGTAGGCCAGAGTTACATGAAGCTGCTTCTTATGGGGCTCCACATGAACATCTGGAGAGAGAGAGAAAAAAAAAAAATTATTTTACATTTAATGAGCCATTTTGGCAATACAAATGCCTGTTTTCTTCAATGCCAGTAGAGCACACTAAAATGTAATTGAAAGAGGTAGGAAGGCAGCTCCAAAGACAGAAAATTAGGACTATTGCTCCACTGTGTCATCATCAGGTATAGACAGGCATGTCAATAACAAACACACACACACACCTGCTTTGGAAGCTGCCTCAGTGGCAAAGTCTGCTGCAAAGCTCTTGATCACCTCAGCCACCTTCTCTTCCACAAAGAGGCCGATGAAGTTTGAGGAGGAGTAGAATTCTAGGGGGAGTGGGGAGGGGAAACGACCTCTCCACTGACCCACCACTGCTTGCAGAGCTTCACAGAGGGCATCTACCTTGCTATCTGCACACTACAGTGACAGAGCGAGAGATACAGTCTTACAGAGAGACAGTCCTATATACACAACCATTCAAAAATTCATAAACATTTCAAAAACGTTTTTTCTAAAAGATTCTTGAAAAAAAGTAGCACGATTTCCACAAAAACATTACGTAGAACAACTGTTTTTAACACTGTTAATAATAAGAAATGTTTTTATAGTGTGTACGGTGGCCCAGTAGTGCACAACACAACAAAATCGCCAAAACACAATGCATAAGACTAATTTCATTGTGTTGAGCTAATATCGCTGTGTTGCAACGTTTGCGTTGTGTTGTGGCTTGTTTCCGTTGTGTTGTGCTAATTTTGATGTGTTGCGGCTTGTTTCCGTTGTGTTGCAACTTGTTCCTGTTGTGTTGCGGCTTGTTTCCATTGTGTTGTGGCTTGTTTCCGTTGTGTTGCTGCTTGTTTCCGTTGTGTTATGGCTTGTTTCCATTGTGTTGTGGCTTGTTTCCGTTGTGTTGTGGCTTGTTTTCGTTGTTTCCGTTGTGTTGCAGCTTGTTTCCATTGTTTTGTGGCTTGTTTCCATTGTGTTGCAGCTTGTTTCCATTGTTTTGTGGCTTGTTTCCATTGTGTTGTGGCTTGTTTCCATTGTGTTGTGGCTTGTTTCCATTGTGTTGTGGCTTGCTTCCATTGTTTCCATTGTGTTGCAGCTTGTTTCCATTGTGTTGCAGCTTGTTTCCATTGTGTTGCAGCTTGTTTCCGTTGTGTTGCAGCTTGTTTCCATTGTGTTTGGCTTGTTTCCATTGTTTTGTGGCTTGTTTCCATTGTGTTGTGGCTTGCTTCCATTGTTTCCATTGTGTTGCAGCTTGTTTCCGTTGTGTTGCGGCTTGTTTCCGTTGTGTTGCGGCTTGTTTTCATTGTTTTGTGGCTTGTTTCCATTGTGTTGTGGCTTGTTTCCATTGTGTTGTGGCTTGTTTCCATTGTGTTGTGGCTTGCTTCCATTGTTTCCATTGTGTTGCAGCTTGTTTCCATTGTGTTGCAGCTTGTTTCCATTGTGTTGCAGCTTGTTTCCGTTGTGTTGCAGCTTGTTTCCATTGTGTTTGGCTTGTTTCCATTGTTTTGTGGCTTGTTTCCATTGTGTTGTGGCTTGCTTCCATTGTTTCCATTGTGTTGCAGCTTGTTTCCGTTGTGTTGCGGCTTGTTTCCGTTGTGTTGCGGCTTGTTTTCATTGTTTCCGTTGTGTTGCAGCTTGTTTCCATTGTGTTGTTTCCATTGTGTTGTGGCTTGTTTCCATTGTGTTGCGGCTTGTTTCCGTTGTGTTGCGGCTTGTTTCCATTGTTTTGTGGCTTGTTTCCATTGTGTTGTGGCTTGCTTCCATTGTGTTGCGGCTTGTTTCCGTTGTGTTTGGCTTGTTTCCATCGCGTTTGGCTCGTTTCCGTTGTGTTGCGGCTTGTTTCCATTGTGTTGCAGCTTGTTTCCGTTGTGTTATAGCTTGTTTCCGTTGTGTTATGGCTTGTTTCCGTTGTGTTATGGCTTGTTTCCGTTGTTTCTGTTGTGTTGCGGCTTGTTTCCATTGTGTTGCAGCTTGTTTCCGTTGTGTTATGGCTTGTTTCCGTTGTGTTATGGCTTGTTTCCGTTGTGTTATGGCTTGTTTCCGTTGTTTCTGTTGTGTTGCAGCTTGTTTCCGTTGTGTTGCGGCTTGTTTCTATTGTTTCCGTTGTGTTATGGCTTGTTTCCGTTGTTTCTGTTGTGTTGCGGCTTGTTTCCATTGTGTTGCAGCTTGTTTCCGTTGTGTTGCAGCTTGTTTCCGTTGTGTTGCAGCTTGTTTCCGTTGTGTTATGGCTTGTTTCCGTTGTTTCTGTTGTGTTGCAGCTTGTTTCCGTTGTGTTATGGCTGTTTACGTTTCTGTTGTGTTGCGGCTTGTTTTCGTTGTGTTGCGGCTTGTTTCTATTGTTTCCGTTGTGTTATGGCTTGTTTCCGTTGTTTCTGTTGTGTTGCGGTTTGTTTCCGTTGTGTTATGGTTTGTTGTGTTATGGTTTGTTTCCGTTGTTTCTGTTGTGTTGCAGCCCGTTTCCGTTGTGTTGTGGCTTGTTTTCGTTGTTTCTGTTGTGTTGCTGATTGTTTCTGTTCTGTTGCTGATTGTTTCTGTTGTGTTGCGTTGCTGATTGTTTTCGTTGTTTCTGTTGTGTTGCGGCTTGTTTCCGTTGTGTTCCGGCTTGTTTCTGTTGTGTTCCGGCTTGTTTGTGTTGTGTCGTGGATATTTTGTTGTGTTGTGTACTTCTGGGTCACCGTAACCATGTAAAAAACAAAAAACATTAAAGATATGATTGGATAAGTGCTCTAACCATGAAGAACTGGCAGAGGGTTACGTGAGGGAAGATGTTGTGGGCTTTGTTCTTGCCACATGTGATGCGACTCTGCTGCCAGAAGTTGGAAAGCTGGTTGAGGAGAGGACCGCTGGGTTTCAGGTACAACACATACTCCCTGGGTAAAGGATCATCCAGGAACGGGTCATCCACATGAGAGAACAACCTACAAAATAGATATTTGTGTCATGTTTGATAAGACATTATGAACAGGTGAGCAGTTTTCACACTTGTTTAGGATTGAAATTAAGGATAAGTTTAATTTAATTTTTTTTAAAAGTCAGAACATATCAATGATAAAATACTTCTGACTCCCTGCCAGCAGAGGGCAGCAGTAAACCATTACAGGTGAAGTGCACATGAAGCTGAGTTCACGATTATATATGAGCCCACCTGATGGTGTAATGTTTCTTTCAGTGTGTGTTTGCGCGTGAGTTAAAATGCAACATTATCATTTCAAAGCTTAAAGAGTGTCTGTGGCTCAGCACGGTTCAAATGAAATGAACGGCTGTCAAAAATGACATGGGTCATGGCGCATGTGTGTGGGTGTGGGTTTGCTCACTCACCAGTCACAGGCTGCTTGTACATTTCTGCCCCCAGTCGAAACCAGAGCTTTTAGCCTGTAACAGAAAGGACAGAGAGAGAGAGAGAGAGAGAGAGAGAGAGAGAGAGAGAGAGAGAGAGAGAGAGACACATCAGCTCAATTGCTTTACTGGTCACAAAATCAATGGCCTCCTTTCCGGAGGATGTTTATCAGTACATTAGCGCTGAGGAGTTTTCACAGAGATCTAGATTTGATATCACAAAGATGTTCCTATATTATTTCTATCTCTGCATGTGAAACATATCGTTTATCGTGCATGAAATCACACGCAGGCTAAACAAACTCAGTGATAACGCTCTAAAACCATGCCTTGTTCCCCAGAGCAACACTGGGTAAGCTGGATAATCACTTGTTTACTGACATTTATGAATATTGAGGAGGCTTAATTCTCCGGATTAGTTTAAAGAGGGTCATGTGTGCCAAAGCCACCTACAAGAAGTGCCGAAACACATGCAGTGAGGCACAAAAGACAACACAAAGAATTGAAGGTTCTGCACTATTTATAGGTCACTAATTAAATAAGCAAATTTGTGTCATTTATTATGTGACTTAATCTAAGATCCAATTTCACTAACTTGTGGAGTTCTAGAAGCAAGAGTGCTGCTCTCGTTAAAACAAATACTTTAAATATCAAATATTAATTAATATGACATTTTTTTCTCAAAATACAAAAGACAATTATACAGACATTCTTAACAGTGGTCTCAGACTTTTGGACCCGACTTTATCTATATGCAAATAATAACAAGTGATATATAATATACAATTAAGTGGAATACTTGATTCTAACCGGTCAAATATTTTTTGCATAAACACGAAACTATATAAGGTGTCATTTGTGTTTCTCCCATCACTCTGCAGTCTCTTTCTTCTCAGATACTAAAAATAATTTGTTAAATTGTTACATACAGGTTCATCTCAATAAATTAGAATGTCGTGGAAAAGTTCATTTATTTCAATAATTCAACTCAAATTGTGAAACTTGTGTATTAAATAAATTCAATGCACACAGACTGAAGTAGTTTAAGTCTTTGGTTCTTTTAATTGTGATGATTTTGGCTCACATTTAACAAAAACCCACCAATTCACTATCTCAACAAATTAGAGTATGGTGACATGCCAATCAGCTAATCAACTCAAAACACCTGCAAAGGTTTCCTGAGCCTTCAAAATGGTCTCTCAGTTTGGTTCACTAGGCTACACAATCATGGGGAAGACTGCTGATCTGACAGTTGTCCAGAAGACAATCACTGACACCCTTCACAAGGAGGGTAAGCCACAAACATTCATTGCCAAAGAAGCTGGCTGTTCACAGAGTGCTGTATCCAAGCATGTTAACAGAAAGTTGAGTGGAAGGAAAAAGTGTGGAAGAAAAAGATGCACAACCAACCGCAGCCTTATGAGGATTGTCAAGCAAAATGGATTCAAGAATTTGGGTGAACTTCACAAGGAATGGACTGAGGCTGGGGTCAAGGCATCAAGAGCCACCACACACAGATGTGTCAAGGAATTTGGCTACAGTTGTCGTATTCCTCTTGTTAAGCCACTCCTGAACCACAGACAACATCAGAGGCATCTTACCTGGGCTAAGGAGAAGAAGATCTGGACTGTTGCCCAGTGGTACCAAAGTCCTCTTTTCAGATGAGAGCAAGTTTTGTAGTTAATTTGGAAACCAAGGTCCTAGAGTCTGGAGGAAGGGTGGAGAAGCTCATAGCCCAAGTTACTTGAAGTCCAGTGTTAAGTTTCCACAGTCTGTGATGATTTGGGGTGCAATGTCATCTGCTGGTGTTGGTCCATTGTGTTTTTTGAAAACCAAAGTCACTGCACCCGTTTACCAAGAAATTTTGGAGCACTTCATGCTTCCTTCTGCTGACCAGCTTTTTAAAGATGCTGATTTCATTTTCCAGCAGGATTTGGCACCTGCCCACACTGCCAAAAGCACCAAAAGTTGGTTAAATGACCATGGTGTTGGTGTGCTTGACTGGCCAGCAAACTCACCAGACCTGAACCCCATAGAGAATGTATGGGGTATTGTCAAGAAGAAAATGAGAAACAAGGGACCAAAAAATGCAGATGAGCTGAAGGCCACTGTCAAAGAAACCTGGGCTTCCATACCACCTCAGCAGTGCCACAAACTGATCACCTCCATGCCACGCCGAATTGAGGCAGTAATAAAAGCAAAAGGAGCCCCTACCAAGTATTGAGTACATATACAGTAAATGAACATACTTTCCAGAAGGCCAACAATTCACTAAAAATGTTTTTTTTTTTTAATGGTCTTATGAAGTATTCTAATTTGTTGAGATAATGAATTGGTGGGTTTTTGTTAAATGTGAGCCAAAATCATCACAATTAAAAGAACCAAAGACTTAAACTACTTCAGTCTGTGTGCAATGAATTTAATACACGAGTTTCACAATTTGAGTTGAATTACCGAAATAAATGAACTTTTCCACGACATTCTAATTTATTGAGATGCACCTGTATATACATACACACACACATATATATATATATATATATATATGTGTGTGTGTGTGTGTGTGTAGTGTGTATATATATATTTTATATATGCATTCAATTGATGAAAAGTGACAGCAAAGAATTACATAGTTACAAAAATTCTAATTTATACTGTTATTTGAACCATCTATTCAAAGAATCCTGAAAAATGTATAATGATTTCCACAAACAAAATATATATATATTATGCAGGACTGTTTACAAGACTGTTTTCAACATTGACAATAAGAAATGTTTCTTGAGCAGCAAATCAGCATATTAAATTGATTTCTGAAGAATCATGTGACACTGAAGACTGGAGTAATGGCTGCTGAAATTTCCGCTTTTCCATCATAGAAATAATTTATATTTAGAAATATATTTAAAATGTTGTGATTAAAAAAATGCAGCTCCAAGGAAAACACTTCAAGTAAAACCTTTTTGTTTTTTTGTTTCTTCTTACAAACGGTAGTGCATATTTTTAAAGATTTGTTTTGCATGCATAAAGAGCAACCCCTGAATTTATCAACATGCTAAACATCTCACAAATGCGCTGTCTGACTCATTTAGCAGGTGTCTGGCTTAAAAAGATCATAGTGGAAAATAATATCACTTGGTCTGTGGTTTAAACAACTGTGATGAAAAAGGAAATGTGTGCTATCTCTCTGAGTTCATAAAACACTCGCCACAGCCTCCTCTCTGCCTCTAGTTCTCTTTTATTCTCGCTTTTTATCATATAGAACTAAAAGGTGTAATTATAAGCTATCTTACACTTGGTACAATAATTTAAGGTCATAGACCCACTTATTTGTACAAGGCCATTTCTAATACAGGCACACACATTCACAGTTAGAGCAAGTACATTACTTGGTACAGATAATTGCACATAATCTTCTCATGTGTAGGATGATATTTCCTCAGCTCGCATCTATACCATAAAACGACACATAATCCAATCTAAGGTCACGCTAAACTCACTATGTCATTTCCTCATGTGTCAGCTGACATCTCAAAGGCTTTTTTCCTGAGCCGATTAAATTATCTTCTAAATCTAATTAGTGTCTTTTTATAAAAGCTCTAAAAATCACACTCTGTCTAACTCTCAGGGGGGAAATGGGGTGTTGTACAGCGTGAATCTGTTTGAAACCTCAGAGTAAAACTGAAAACGCAGTCTGAGGTTTGAACAAAGCAGAAAGAAAAATTGACTAAAAGACAACAGAAAGGGCACAGACATTCTATTTTCCACTAACTTAGAATCAGTAAAAATTACTCAGCGAGGGATTCATGAAACGATACCAATAAACCAGAGCAAGTGTATAGAGACATGCTTCCCTTACACCTCACAAGAAAAACCATGACAAGACACAAGAACAGAGCAGTCACGCGTCACAGATGAGGGAAATTATGCAGATTATGCAGACTGTTCAAAGTGCAGGAAGCCTTTGGTGATCGGCTCTCCACAATGCATATCTAACAATGCGTATCAGCGCATTATAAGCAAACTAACAACAAACATTTATATTTATGTTCATTGCAGATGCAGCAAAGTAGAGATCCTCCACCATTTGCGACAACAAAGTATAAAGTAAAAACAATAATATCGTGAAATATTATTACAAATCAAAAGTTTTCTATTTGAATATATTTTAAGATTGAATTCATTCCTCTGAAGGCAAAGCTGAATTTATAAGCAGCCACTATGCCGGTTCCCAGTGTCAAATTATCCTTCAGAAATCATTTTAAATTGGTTGGCAAGCTGGTTCTCTCCAAAGCCCCATCACAAAAAAAATCACTCATTTGCTCCCTCATTTAAAAATACAATATTTGATGACTGGGTTGGAAAAGGAATTCATAATTTTATAGATACATTTATTGATAAAGTATTTCCATCATTTGAGCAGCTACAAAATAAACATAATATACCTCGGTCACATTTTTTAAAATATTTGCAGGTATGAAACTTTGTTAAACAAAATAATTCATTATATCCCAACTCTCCAATGATAATTTTGCATGACCCTAATGAGAAAGGAGGCGTTTCATTAATATATATACATACATATATGAAATGCTCTTCCAGCTGACAAATACATCAACTCTAGAACACTTAAAGTCTTCCTGGGAGGAAGATTTGGGTGTTGAAATTACAGACGAACAATGGGAGATTGCCCTTAAACAGATTCAAAGATCATCGATATGTGCAAGGCATGGCCTCATACAATTTAAAGTCATTCACCGTTTACACTGGTCTAAGCAAAAACTTAGTAAGATATTTCCAGATGTAGACCCTTCATGTGATCGTTGTAGGCAGGTACCGGCATCATTGGCTCATATTTTGGAGCTGCCCAAAATTATCATCCTATTGGAAAAATGTTTTTCTGACATTTTCAAGAATATTGCAAAGGCCTATAGATCTAGATCCCCTCATGGCAGTTCTAGGTATTGCCGATTTTGAGATAGTTAGAAGCAGTTCGGAACAAAACAGTTTCATTTGTCAGTCTACTAGCATGAAGATTAATATTATTAAACTGGAAACAGAAAGCTGCTCCTACATATATAAACCTAATGAGGGATGTAATGAAGCAATTGGAGCTAGAGAAAATCAGATTCTCTTTAAAAAAGTTCTATAAAATTTGGCAACCTTTCATAGATTATTTTAAGGAGATAAATTATACTGGAAATAGTTCAATTGAAGATGATTAGACTAATACTTGAGGTATTTATTAGTCTAATTCTGTTAGATTTGGAAATGTTTAAATATTCAGACCATAAGGTAAATTCAACCAGGAGTAAGTTCTTGAAGAAAAGACAGTGAAACAATTTTGAACACGGAAGGTTTACTTTAGGTTTTTTTTTTTTTAAATGTGCGTTATTGTTAGCTGTTGTGTAATTGTTTGTTGGACAATTATTTGTGAGTGAATGTGTTGAAAAAATCGAATAAATAAAGTTATAAAAAAAATAAATCATTTTAAATTGCTGATGTATGCAATGTTGAAAACTTTGATGAATGGACAGCTGAAAAGAACAGCATTTATTTGTAACAAAACTTATAACAATATAAATGTGCTGCCACATTTGATTAATGTAATTAGAAAAAATAATTTATAAATAACTTTTAAAATATTAAAAATGTTTATACACAAATATGTTTATTTGATGTATTTATTTTCCTCAGTTACATTTAAATTTAAAGATTATTATCACTAGTGTTTGCATTTTTTGTATGTGGTATTTGGTAATCTAATTCACAGTCTATGCACAGTGCTCAATTACTCTATATTTAGTTGGCTTCCCAGAGAAAATGGTCATCATGCCAACTAACCCTCAGGGCCCAAAACCACAATGCATGCTGGGATGGGGAAGCCCATGATGCACGGCCATATGTCCATTAGTGTATAAACATATATGCACAATTACTCCAAAAAACATTGCAAATATGTATGCATGTATACATTCCCCAGCTAAACACACATTAAGAAATGCAATCATGTATGTAGTGCCAAATTATTCAAAGTGTGCATATTCATAGACACACAAACAAACTCCGGACACGACACACTCACCATATGGCATGGTTTATGACATCCAAGCATGGTGAGACACATACTCAGACATGATCAAGTTCAGATGCCTGTTCAGTCACACATACACAAATGTGTCGTTATTGGTGAGCTATTCTGTCATGAATGGAAATAAAACAAAGACAGTTCCTTAAAAAGTAAAAAAAAAAACCTACCCAAGGACGAGTTTTACAGTTAATGACAAAAGCCCTGTTGTATAAAAATGCACAAGCGGGTGTCACTGTACAAGGTGTTTATTGTTGGAGCATAGAAATCCCTATCCGAATTGCAGAAGCACCACAATGAGACTTCAACCATCTGGTTTGTTTTGAAGTTAATATGTAAAAGAACTATAACAGAAGCTTTTGTAGCGAAAATATTTTCCCAAGCCACTCAACGTTGGCCTGAAGTTGCAGAATAGGGTGAACCAGCAGTCACATATAAACCTGCATTAATCAAAGGGATTTACAGAGGTTTCCAAGCAGCATTTGAACAAACTCCACAGTTGCACTTTGAAGACTTCTTCACACCCCAAATCTAACATTCCACCCACACACAAACTTTCATCACACATACATCCAAAAAAACACACATGTGAGGCCACACACACACACACACACACACACACACACACGACTCCTATAGAGCCTGTAAGTTAAACAACAGGGATATTTAGTCTACCTAATTCACATGTGAAATCAGAAGTGAAAATCATTCCGCATCCGGGATATCTCACACACACTCTTACTTTACTTGTTTGATTATCCATCAACTTCTATATATGTGTGTGTCTGTATTGTGTTACAGGCCATCTCCTCCTCCCTTCCCCTCTGGTCAGTGCTCCAGGCAGGAACTCAATGATTTATTTATAACCTGTATTTCCTGTGCAGCATTTGAGAGGGATGAAGAAGCTGGTCCAGGGAGTACATTTGTCTGGGTGTGCTTTTGTGTGTGGGTTTGGTTGAATATGACTATTCATACATGAAAAAATATGCACTCTCATCTAGTTTTTTTTTTGTATTTTTTTTATTTTTTATATCTTTCTGCCTGTTATTAATCAGCCCTTGTAACATTTTCTTGAGAGGTGGAGTTTAAAATGTTTAACATATGTACTGAGAATTCGTTCTAAGTCAGTGTTTGTGCATATTTGCACCATCTTTTTTTGCTGCTTTGGCCCAATCTCCAAACTCTATGGGGAAATAGTCACTTCCTGTTTACAGAGGAGTAAGTTAACATGTATTCACATTCACACAACGCAACACCCACCCACACATACACACACAAAAGCACAGATATAAAAGGGTGTCCTCAGTACAAATCAGCTTGTGAAACATCAGTGATATTAATAATGAGGGGATTTCATCAGACAATGATGCCCATTTCAGTTCCTGGACACTTCTGTGTTAAATTTCATCACATCACACAAACCAGTTGTGAAAGTTGTGAAAAACTGAAACACTTAAGGCAGCCCACTTAACATTACATAATAGTGATGTAAACTTTATTTGGTCTAACTTGTTTTTCAGTTTGTTTTGAATTATATAGTTATGTACCTGTAGAGTTACTATACACAAAAAAAACAAATTGTGCAGCATCGTCTTTTAGTTTAATCTTTCTGAAGATCCTGTGTCGAATTGTGCCTTGTTTGTAAACGAATCTGCGCCAAATGAAGTAAACAAAGGACAGCGTTCTTAATGACGCGGTCTGGAACTTCATTAAAAATAAAGTTCATCCACTCTTTCCCAACACTGTTTTTCCACAACTTGGCACAGCACAGCGTCTTGTTGTCTTTGGAGACATCTTTATCGTTTGGTTTCTGCGTAGACCTGCGCGTTCGCCTCTCTCATAAACACCACATGCGCGAATGGTGGGCGGGGCTAAACAGGCAGTGATGTTGATCTTCTTCTGCGGAGGCGGTGCTTATCTTCACTATTACATCATAGAGTAGAACATTCCACACGTAGTCGTTTTGGCAGAAGGTTTTGAGTTCTGAAACTTACAGGATGTTTTTATAGTACAATGACCTCTTACATGTGAAAAGATCGAGGGGATTTTGGTTTCTCAGTTCGTGACCCCTTTAAACAAGTTTAACAGCAAGAACTTACAATTTTAAGTTGCTCATACTAAATGGCCTATTACATTTTTAAGTAATGTCAATGTTTTCTACATTCGATTAAAACAGTTTGCCTGACAAAATGGAAGTTGCATTTGGTAGGGAGGTAAATTTTCCACTGAGGTAAAAGTTATACACATCACGTACTTAAATGCATCGATTTAAACCATGCATTTTATTACGGTTCCAAATTAGTTATCGGCCAACTGGCGAGCAACTCCATTTCACTTGCCAGAACCAATTTGTACTCACATTTGGCGCTTGAAGGGTGTTAATTTTGGATCTTACTATTACACCATCTCTCTTTCTCTTCCATTCTTTTTAGTTCTCCTCCATCCCACAAAGAGAAAATGAGAGGAAAGAATAACAAATGCAGCATGTGATGTCTCTAATTGTTCTGCTCTCTCCCTCCATGCACATATCCTCATGCACAATTGTTATCCTCTGACAATAAGCCCTTCTGCCTCTGTAAGTAACAGGGCTGGCTGGCCGTGAAGATCTTTTCACGCTCGTCTCGTGTTCTCAGCCTCGCTAGTTAACAGCTTATTATGTTAAAACTACAGGGAAGACACACAGCTTTTGTGAGTGTTCTCTCGCTTGGTTAGGGTGCAAGAGACGGGGCAGATGGTGACACTGTTCCTGTAGACAGACACAGAAAGGACCAACAGGGCATAAAAGGAGGAAGAATCACAAGATTCATAAAGTGGGAATGAAAAATTATATATGAATTATTCATGTAACTCAGGCAGTAACAAAAAACAGCTTCTTATATCAGTGAATTACTGTTGAACAAGTAAGCAAATCGAATTGACTGAAACCTATAAAACTGTAGTTGAGCCAGAAACCCTTTGAGATAAAGTGTGTGTCTATGGTGTTTAGGTGTGACCATGGGTTTGAACATGCGTGTGCATGACTAAAACATGATTCATTCTGACTGAACAATTAACACCAATTTCTGCCATTTAGAAATGTCACGACAGACAGAACGAGATGTGTGAAGGTCTAGATTCCACAGGCACAATCAGAATCACACTGCTGCTTCTTCCATTACAGCTCATCATCCGGAAACTTTGAGCTTGACCCTGTAGGGTTTCGGTCTCATATTCTCAGATTCAGTGTTCGGTTCGTATTAACTATAATCAGCACAAGGGTTTTACCAGAAGAGATGTAACTCTAACTATAAAAACAATTCAAAATGCTTATCTCTGTGCAGTGTGAAGGAAGACTGACACTGACCAAATAAAAAAAAAAAAAAAAAAAAAGTACTCTGGTAAGGTCATGGTACTGAATTACCATGCAAATTCTGTGGTATATTTATCAAGTACTAAATGTATCAAAGTACCATGGTATTCCTGTCTGATATATCATGACTCTACCATGGAACTTGTACAATATATTTTTTTGTAAGGGGTTCAATACAGAAACCACGCATTACACTGTAAAAAAATAAAAAAGACACACCTGTTAACTGCAAGTTACCTTACCATATATGATTAAAAACTGTAAATAGTTTAACATTGCATTATACATAATTTTCTGCCAAATGTTTTTGCAAATAAAATCTATAAATTACCTTCAAATTTACAGTGAAAAAATTAAAAAGGACATTCCCAGAAGCTCCAGTGTGATATATCACATATATTATATTTTATTTAAACAGTTTTTCTGTTTTTACTATCAGTAATGTACATTATTTATTGCATTATTTTAGAGTCAAATGTGTTACCCTGATGGGGTTTTGTCTAGATTTTGGTACTTCAAATAGATTGGTATATTACAAGTATATCGCTTAAAGAAATAGAAGTTGTTAAATACATCTTTTCTTCAGTCAATTTTACAGTGTAGTTACAGTTACACAGCACAAATTTCTGATAATTATGCAAAATTAACTACAGCTAATACACAAGTTAAAAGTAGTTATGGCAGCTCTGGTTTCTGCCAAAGTACCACAGTTACTTTTTCTATAACAGAACTGAATAAATACAGAGAGTTTTAGAAGCTACAGTACATTATGTCCCAAACATTTTTGATTATTCAAAATGATTTATTCATGTCTGCTCTGTGATTTATTCAGCATTAGTTTATTCATAGCCAGAAGAGACAGTGTAAATGAGAAGAGAAACATCTTTTCACAGAACTGAAAAAATGTAAATGTTAATTTTAACATTCACTAATACATCATTAAAATCAAAAATTGCATCTGTTAATATTATTTAATTGACCTGAGCTGACATGAACTAATAAGGAGCAGCCTATTTTTTTTAACTATTGTTAAATGTATAAATACTGTTGATGCATTAAATAATGGGACCGTATTGTCAAGTGTTTTCTGTAGCAACTATGGTATTTTGATGGAAAATCACAGTTAGCATGGTAAATTTAAATGTCTATTTAAGTTCACTATATGGAAATGAATTTGAATTGAAGAATAAATGCGAGGACAGAATATCAAGGCAATACAGAGATGTATTTTTGCCTGTTTGTTCTTTCAATGCACAGTACACCTTCAGTCCAATATATGGTTATACATACATCGGTTCATATTTGCTGCGACTACAAGAGGAGGCTGTGTACACATCTCTCACGTATCTCTTTTGATTAAGTTTCTGTGAACTTTTGCCATGGTATTTTAGAATATGCACATATGTCTATGCATGTACCTCAATACATTTGAAGCTTTGAGCGTGCATGTGTCTTTCCACCCCCACGTCTCTGTGTCTCAGCACATATGGGTTCCTTTATGTCCCAGCAGCCACGGCGCTCTCTAAAGGTCACAAACCACTTCCTGAAATGGGGCACTTCCTCTTAGCGGACAAACTTTTGCTTTGAGTTTTGTGAGTTTACAAGGAGTCTGCAAGCGTAGGAGTACTGTTCATAAACATGAAATTGTAATTTTGAAATCATCCTATGAATTGAAAATTAATTAAATTATTTAAAATACAACTTCAAAAACTCTACTTACAGTGAGAACTGAGTGTTTTTATTCAGCTAAATAGTAAAAAAGTAAGTCCATTTAACTAAATCAATAACAAAGTTACCAAGTAACCTTGGTAATCCTTCTAAAACCTGTGCTGAGGAAAGAGAGATCTGGAGCTGTGATTTCATGCCCAGGTGAAAAACAAGTACACTTCCATAATGTACTTAAATTGCTCTATTTTCGCCCACCAATTTTGTACTTAATATACTAAAAATTGTTCTTTAATACTTCTTAAGATAAACTTAAGATCATCTAAGTGTACTCAACTGTGATTTTTTTGAGACACCATGAATATGAACTAAAATGCACTTTTAACATACTATCTCTGCATTTAAAAAATGTATTTAGTTACCACTTGTAGCACACTTGAACCCATTTTTCATACACTAGTCCACTCAAGTGTACTACAAGTGGTAACTAAATACATTTTTTAAACGCAGAGATAGTATGTTAAAAGTGCAATTATTGTAGTACCGTGATACATTTTTTCATGATTTTTATGATATGTTCACTTTTCATTTCTGATTAATTGACACTTCATTCTGACACTTTTAATCAATTTTTACTAATAACAATAACAATTTCTTTCAAAAAATCTTTTGAACAGCATAGTCAGTATAGATATATATATAGAGACAGAGAAAGAGAGACTGATGATATAGATACAGACATAGATAAAGATTTAGCTATGCAAAAGAGGAACATCAAAGCGAAGCTAAAATACACACATACATACATATATACATAGACACACACACACAGACACACACACACACACAAGTCTGATAAGCAACAGACTTCAGAAAAAGATTCCATTTGCTCTTCATTTAATCTCACTGGTGTATAGGAAACTAATGAGAGTGACCTTGTTTGCGATTTTTCCGTTCTATAGTCAAGCACAAACATTAGCCTTCATGTAAAAAAGTCTGTACAGTTACAGACATCTTCATTCAGGTTTAGCAGACATAAATACTTTACATCAGTGATAAACAGACTGTATTTTTTAAGCCGAATAAAGCTAAACATTACTTTTTGAAACTTTTTTCTTTTTTGGACATCCAACTGCCAGTTGTGTGCAATAATTTGGTGGGACAGTAAAGGTTGACTGTTTTCTGTTGATCTCAAGCCTCTAGATACCGCACTGCCATGGCCATGCCATACTTCCCATATTTCCTCTGAAAGAAGCTCATCATGTGATGACTCCACACACACAAAGCAGAGGCTTTGTTGTCATTAAGAGACATTTAGTCATAGATTATTACTGAATATCCGAGAATGGACAAATATGATCATGTACTGCAATATAATGAAGATCAGACAGCTTTGTTGAGTCGACGCAACAGAATCAAAAAATGAGAGCAGATGCAAATCTACACACCCCACAGGTGATGGACAGCCAGAACACATGACTCACGTACAAATACGTGCACGCCAACACACGGCCAAACCCAGAACGTGTCTTACATTCTTCCACAAAACACAAAAGCAGAAATTCTCTTCATCATGTATTTACAAAGAAAGAACAATAAAACTTTAATCGCGCTCCATAAAAATGGTCCATTTGACATGTGTGCATTATTCCAAATCTTTTAAAGCCGTATGATAGTTTTGTTTGAGATACATAATCAGTATTGTTATCTACAAACATTTCAAAGTCAGGTCTCATTGGTGAGTTCATGAGAGGAGTAGTGATATTTGATTTGTAAATGATCTTTTTTTTTTAATCAGATCATTTCAATGAATCAGCTGATTTGTTTCACCAAAAAAGGTCTGAATGATTTGTTTGAGAATTTGACACATTTGCTTCTTGAGTGGGGCACAATCTTCACCAGAGGATCATCATCATATGGGTTTGGAATGACATGAAGTTGAGCAAATAGCCTAAAGACAGAATTTTCATTTTTGGGTAAACTGTCCTTTTAAACATGATTTTCTTAATCTTCAGTATCACCAACATTAAATACCACCATCTGCTTTTTGAAACCCTTGCCTGGCACAATAACTGAACTTTTTCAAATACAAAGCAGCTTTGAATTTGGTCACAATGCTGTGTTCTTTGAACTAAATGTTTCCACCTCAAGACAGACTCACACTCTCCTTTAAAAACTCATTGCATACCCCCGCTCTGTTCTCCTTCTGCCTTTCTCTAGCGGAAAATTTGTGCAACTCCTGCATCATCAGGCGAAACTGGAAAGAGTCCCTAAGCAGCCGGGACACAGAAACATCAGTGTTTCCACCCAATGTATGAGAGCTTCCCACTCTAACTGACCTTAACACACACACACACACACACACACACACACTGACAGCCTGCTGACAAGTTTGGCCTTCACAGACTCACACTGAAACCTCCAAAAAGAAAAAAAAACTTGTTTCAAAACTTGCACACATTTGGTTACAACACAGTTGTGGCAAAATACAAAAAGACCTAGATAGTAACATACAAATCTGCATCATTCTCACAGAAAACTGTATATTTCTGACTGGCAAAAAATACAGTCCAAATGTTTGAGATCACACTGAAAATGTGGGATTTTTTTGGAAACAAAAAGAAAATTACATACATATAATACATGTAAGCTAATAATTATTTTCAGTTTATTACGAATAATCTATAAACATTAGCATTCTATACTGTTGATAACATTTTAAAAAAAATGTAAAATCAAACAAAGTTAATGTAAACAGCGTTATAATGTGCAGTATGAAAACTGACATTTATTCTGAAATTTATTTCATTTAAAATGCAACAGTGTTATTCAATTTGAACTGTTTTAAAGAATAACTTTAAGTGAGTGTTAGATTATAAAAAAGTAATATAAATGTGAAAACAGTGGAAATGAGCATGGACAATTACGGTCCGATATAAATTCAATCTGCGTGTGTATATATGCTTTGGACCCCACTGTATTATATATGTATTATATTATATTATATATATATATAGAGAGAGAGAGAGAGAGAGAGAGAGAGATGAAATGTTAGAAGATTAAATTATCACATTTTTAAGTGTAGAAATGTAACAGGTCTTGCTCTAACTAAAGGTAAAACCAGTTACCCACAGAATCTTACCTTACTGTTTTAGCTGATGCTATAAAGAGTGTGAGCGGTGAGGGAGATGTCTTATTTCGTCTCAGAGCTTTAATTTACATGCTGGTGTCTTAACACATTTCATTTCACAGAAACCTCCAGCCCAATTGTTGCACATCACTGGACACTAAACATCAATGTCACATCCGAGTCTCTTGTCCGGAACAAATATTAAAATATAGAGCTAGTGCTTGTAAAACAACGCTTAAAGGGCTTCAAAGTACACTTCAAAGAGCACACTGCAGTACAATTTATATTCTTATGATCTGACAGATTATTCATATGATGTAAAATACAGAATACTCAGTGTTGAAACATCATGTAAAGGTAAAACTAACTAACTACTTATTTAGATAAAACAAATGTAACAAATGGAATGTAACAGCGACAGAAAAAATGTTCTAATAAAACAGCTATTCATTGAAACATTTCACTTATCTCCCCACTGAAAACAAAGTCTTCCGCCCATCTATCTCAATGACAATTCCAGCTGGTCTACTTATGTCCAGCAAGACTGATGGGGTCTCCTGGCATGTGTAGCCATGTTTAGGCTATTACGTATCAGAACAGGGAAAGTATGATGCAAATGTCAAATATCTGAATTCTCAGTTTGTCCTTTCAAGAGCCATCAATGCTGAAACTGTCATAATCTGTTATATTCGACCTACTCAAAATAAGAGGTCCCAGTTGACTTCGTTCTATTCAGAGACAAACTCAGTAATTGTTAAATCACTACCTTTACCAGATTACCGGTGTTAATACTTTTTCAATGTGGGTTACAATTACATGTGGGTCGGCAATTAAGCATAAAAAGTGAGAAACGGTGAAAAAAAAAGAAAAAAAGAAAAAGAAAAAACTAAACAAACAAGGCATGAATATCATATAAAGAACTGCTTTTTATATTATGATTTAATTTTGGCCCAACGGTTATATTGCATGGAAGATGATGTATAAAAATGTAAAAAGGACACAATTCCTGAAATAAATATAACACATATGCTAATGTATTCTTTTTTTCTTTTTCTTTTTTTGGTCTACAGAAATCAAACCTTTAATTGGTAATATTAATTAGTGTTTAACAAACTTAACTAAATTTCAACTATCTGAACTACAGAGCTTCTTTTTCCTTTGATCACCACATCATTTTCAAATCACAAATTTTTAACGTCAAAAACCATATTATTAATTTTGACGTCAGACTAAATGATTCTGCCACCCCAGAGGATACATCAGAATAATGCAGTTACAAATATGATATGCAAAAACAAAAAACAGAAATGCAATGAAATATCCTGACTAAAATAATAATGTCAACATTAAAAACAATACATGATTATCCAAATGTAAAGGAGAACCATTAAATGTGCTTGATTAAAGTACTATCGTATATGTATCATTCAATTTACAGCACATAAATAATACAAATTCTCTTTACTTTATTTACTTTCTCCTTCTCCTCTTAAAGCCATGGTTAACTGCTTTCCGTTTATCCAAATCTATACACTATGGCTAATCACTATCTATCTATTATATATATATATATATATATATAAATGACACTCATCACATTTAAAAGCATGTTATGCCAACCATCCATGTACATACTACTTGATATCTAACACTTAAGCAAACTCTTATACGCTGTCAGAAGCAGACGGACTAACCATAGGAGGCCAGAAAACTAGCATACCACTGCTTCCAATGTCAGCAAATGACAAATATTGCTAAATTTTTAGAGTTCTCATGTTAAGTGCAATGACCAGCTTAATCCACTGACCGCATACATTCACAATCATCATCAACAGTATCCACAGGGACAAAGATTTGGTCTGCATCGAAGCTGAGATTCATCCACAACACACAATAAAGACATCTTGTCCCATTCACCTTTGTTCCCTCTCCTTGGATTAAACATGATCGCAACATTTGGCCAGTACAATCCCAATCTCAATCTCGACACAAAACCGTAATAACACAGAGGCAAGGAGGATTCCGCACAGATTATGGAAACGGCAGGATTAAGCCCAAGCTAAAAGTAAATACATGAGTGAGGGACCAAGAGAGGACAGGAGAGAGAAAATGTCTGTGGTTAAAAGAGGAAGAGATGAACTGCAATTTTGATGAATGAGAACCTAGCTCCTCACTGACAGCAACCTAATGCAGCCTTCATGGTTGGTTGAAGATACTTTACTCCAACCATCCTCCTCAGTGTAATACAGTGATAGAAAGCACAGATGTTCGGCTTTGTCAACTTCCATATCAAGACACTCACTGTATCGAGAAGAGGTATGGTGCCACATGGTATGACATCACTTTTGTAAAGAGCTGAATTGTATTCATTGTATTGATCTCTTTCCGAACCACTTCCATTAACAAAATATTACTGGAGCACAATGACTTGCAAACAGTGCATTCTTATGCCAATAGTGTACTGAAATGCCAAAAATGTCTCTGTAAGTGTTTCCTGCATCACTATTCTGTGGCTCTGCAATGCCTACCATATCAACACAAACACAGCACAACAATTTCCCGAACAAATGACTGGTTCTTTTTACATTCACATATGAATCAGTCAGAGTGGTTACTGAATTGATTTGACTCAATTAAACTGAACCATGAACTGTTACTATTATGCTGTGTATAAAAGTTCATTCAGTTTGTTTTTCTGTTTACATGTAGGCAGCTTGTTCTTGAGCAGCTAATAAATAAATGTAGTAACACAAAGGTTCACTTAAGGTCCAATAAGGTTCCATTTGTGGTTAATTAACTATATTAGTTAACATGAACTAACAATGAAATTTTTTTTAAAGCACTTATTAAACTTAGTTCATTTCTACATTTACATATTTTAATTCCTTTATATGTAAAGCACTTTGAAATACACTTATGTATGAAATGTGCTATATAAATAAAATTGCCTAAAATTACTAATACGTGATTACAATGAAAAGTTGTATATTTTAATATTGTTTATTATACCTGAACTAACAATCAACAGCTGTATTTTTTTCTCTCTTTTTTTTTTTTAATAAAGTTTAATGTAACAAATTAATTGCTCATTGTTAGTTCATTTTAGTTGTTGACTAACGGGCCTTGTTGTAAAGTGTCACCATATGTTATTTTAAGTTTTGCTTGCTTAGAAATGTTATATAACAGTTAGGACCAATTATTAGATCGCATGTGTGCCAAACAAGAGCTCTGTGAAAAAGCAATTAAAAGTCTGTGCAAACACACCATCTGCTAGAACTGCACTACGTTTATTTCTGATTTGCTAAAGGGACTGAGAAATCGTTCATAGAATCGGAATTGTTAGATTCCTTGCGAATGCATGTTCAAGTGCCACGATGCCAGGAAAATAACGGTTTAAAAAAATAAATAAAAAAAGATAACAGGCAGCAATTATGGGTGCGCTGACACAACGCCAATACGACGGACAGCGGTGCTGTGACCTCAAGCTCTGCAAACCTCATCCTCTCGAGGAAGCGCTGGTAGCAGAACATGTCCTGTCTGGACAGATGCAGCCCAGAACATGCAAGACGAGTTTATAAGAACGGCTTAATGAGGCAACAGGAAAATAACTTTACGCTCAGTAACCCATTGGCGATTGAGCCCATTTCGTCATGTTAATCAATAGCACAACCAGACCGACGCCATTACAAAAGCAACTTGCACTACATGTTTTAAATATCTGCCGTATTTCCAAGGGGGTTGGCAGTGCTCTTATCACATGCGATTGCGCTCTTAACGTTTACTGCTGTGCTTGCAGCTGCGTGATGCCTGAGATCTGGGAGAGATGAAACTCTGGTACTTACGCCCTGGTTTTAGGGAAGCCCATTGACAGCAAAACATCCAGACTATTTCCATGTTTGACAGTTCCTGGCCGGTTCTGCCGCTGCATCCGCGGAGCGACTTTGGCATATAGGTCCTCTTTTGCTGCCATGGTTCAGCTTTCCATTTGGCTTCAGAACAGCGATTTGCTTACTTTTGATGCGTCCAAATGGACGGACACGACACACATTTAAAACATCGGATCGAGCGCTACAGTATCTGCGTTAAAGGCCGGTTCAAAAACGCTCCATTATTCCCCACAGTCGGACAGACACAAGTCTCGGCGGACGCGCTACAATGTTTCTAAACACAAAATGATTTGAGCTTCCTGCTGGAGCGCTCATGTCATTACAGTTTGAGAAAGGGGTCACCAGTCGGAAGTCAGTCACATTTGCTCCGCGTGTCGACAAACACCGCTGTCGCTGTCCGCCGCGGGAAGAAATATAATTCGCCGTATAGTTAGAAATGTTGTAGCGGGCGCGTCGCGAGTGAAATCTATCAATACTTGTTACATTGGTTCCTCCTAGACATGACTTATTTATGAATGGGGCTTGACTGAAAGCGGAAGCAGCCTATCAGCAGACGGAGTACGCCAGGCCCCGCCCCCTTCCCTTAAAGTCGCAGTTTTGAAAGGTGACGTTGAGCAGATGCGCTCTAATGGCAGAAGCATCATCATCGTCATTGACGTTTGCTCACATTCAGCCGAACGCTCTTATGTAACCGCGCGCAGGTACAACGCAGCATGTGGAGGATAAAAAGAGCAAAGTCAAATCTTGAAAAATCATATATTCTGTAAATTGGTGAATGAACTGTAATCAAAGCTGCCTTGTGCAAATAATGTATTAAGTAGCCTACAGCTGACATGCTCTTTAATTTCTGATAGTTACTGCATTATTTTACTGTATTAAACATTTTTCTGTATAATATTTTTGTTGCAATACTACTATCTTTCTATATTAATACTGGGACAAGTAATTTTGAGCCAAAGAGCATGTTTTTCCCGACCCAGTGGCACTGGAATTATACACTTCAAATGTAATTATTTAAATCTTTTATGGGGAAAAAATTAATAAATTCAACCTCTTAAAATCATCAATGGAATCAAAACAATTTATTTTCTTTTATGACAATTTCAAGTTGATTTCAACAATATTGAAAGCTGTGCTAAATGTATTGTCCTACACTGCCTCCTAGCGGTCGTATTCAGAACATTGTAGATCGCCTCAGATTATTTAGACAAATTTAGAAATAATGTGAAATAAATACAGTAATTCCAAATGTCATCCTACGTGATAGAGAATTGATATTTCCCAGAATCAGAGTCATATTGTTCAGCTGAGACAACCACAAATAACATTGCTTAATTTAACATTCACCGTCGGTTTTCTGCATGAAAGACAGAAAACCAGAGGAATGTCAACATCTTATATATTCCTTAAATCATATTCAGTAAATTTCATTTATTAGAAGAATGGGATCAAGACACATTAAAATTTCAATCAAACAAAAGGGAAAAAAGGGGTTAGTAATTTGTTCCCAGATGAATAATTCAGAGAGGTCAATGAAGCATGATTTCAAATCTTTAAAAAATCCAATAAAAAGACAGAAAGATCTATTTACATTTCAAAAACTATAAACGCATAACAACACACAAGGTACGCTATCATAAAAATGCCAGTGAAGTAAACAAACAACATATCAATGACAATAATGTACAGCAAATGTTTATATAAAAGAGAGGGGACATTATTTCCTGAATGGGGAACATTCATAGTACCTTCTTTTCCCCCAAGAAGTTTCCATCTCATAGTGCAGAGTCGTGTAAAAATAGCATTGGACATCTTAATGCACACATAACTAAACAACTACTTATAATCAGAGCAATTCTATTAATAGAGAACTGATCTTAAACCCTTTAGGTATGTGTTCCACTCACAGATTAATTATAGTTCAATAAATTATGTTTCTGTTCATTTCTACAAAACAGAGACCGGTTTAGAAATTACTAAATCTAAATCTGCAATCTGCACATTTACGATGGCTGCTTCAAAGCTTTTGGATATTTCGATGGACAACCAGCATGGTAAGCTAAGTAGGAAGGCATTTCTCATCACATACACACTGATCCTGATTTGTATGAACTTCTTAAACAGAAAAGAAAAATTGATCTAGGCACTGAATCTCCACGTTTCATGCAGAGTAGCACAGACTACACAACAAAAGATGATTTCTGTCTGAATTCCCCCTGAAACAGACACACAAAACGGTGTAAGTATAATTATTTTATTATTACAACTAGTCTGTTGGTAGAAAAGGGCACAATTAGAAAAGGACATTCAATATCAACTATTGAAAAGAGAAATCCTGATTAATATCATTTACACAACTGAGCAAGATATGTTGTACTTACATCCCCATCATCCATATCATCTGTTCTGGGCTGTGTATAAACAGCTTGTTGTTTTGACTTGCTGCAAGAGATCATTTATATATATTTATTACATTATAGAACATTTTTAATAGTACATATCAGAAATGAGGTTATATGTGCCACAAATAAGAAAAACAACTCTTACCTTTCTGCTTTTTCTGTGGGAAAAAAACACATTAGCAAACAAGTCAATCATTTTGAATTTCTAATTATTATAGTTAACCTATCTCTCTCTCTCTCGCTCTCTCTCTCTCAAACACACACACTTATGCAGTGAGAACTTACTTGGCAGATATCCCTTTTTACTGGCAAACCAGAGACCAAAGAGGAGCAATCCAACTGCCAGCAAAGCCACAATAACCCCCGCAACAATGCCACCAACATTTAGATCATCTATAACAAAGAAAAACATGCTTTTTGAATAATTGAGAATTTTCAAGACAAGCCAAAGAGAGGGATTTAAGGCTTGTTTGCGTCAAGTCTAAAGATAATTACATCAGCATTCATACAAGTGTACAATAATGTTGTTTATTGTAAGCAGCATGCACTGCAGTTATGTTGTCTGCTGCTTTAAATGCTTGAGTGATTTTTATTGGCTGTCAATGAGCTTATCGTTCCTCACCTGGAAAAAAAAATCTTGAAGTGATTTCTGTCATGTGTATTTTCATAGAATTAGAATGATTATTAAAACTTCATATAGTTTTTGTCCTTGGTGTGAACGCAGGGTATTCTGCAGGATTTTTAAAATCCAATTTTAGGCTTTTTCCAACCTTTTTTAAGACACCATATGAGTGAGATAGGGCACTATCTATGGTAACATATGTAACCAAACAATGACTGTAAAAATATGATTTACACTTCAAATACAGGTTTTCACAAAAACTAATAAAAAAAAAAAATGGGACGAGTCAAAAGTATCTATTATATTTAAAAGATGTAATTATATCTTACTGTCTTACTTGTTTAGATTTTTAAAAAGCCATGTTAGCTTGTTGTCAATCCACCGGTTCACATTTACAACTGAGTGACTGCTGCGTAAAAATATTGGTTGATTATTGCATTAGTCTAAACTAAAAGAGCAGATGGCTTTATTGAAAATGCAAATTCAGTAGGTGGCAATTTTGGAACGCAGAAATAAAGCACTTTCCCCTGTAACCGCTGCGCTCATGAACACTTTCAGGCATTACAGACAAGATTAAATTTAAAATGAAGACAGCAATCGGATCCCTTCATCCATCCATATCGTGATTCTTGTGCGTTCCTAAATTTAAGTCCTCTTGAAATTATGAGTAAGACTTTTATTCTACCATTTAAGACTTGTTATGGCCTTAAATTTGATGCAACTAAATTTAAGTCTTTTTAAGGTCCCGTGGAAACCCTGGAACAAGCCTTTATTTTAGCACCCTACTAATCAATAACTTATCATTTCCAAGAAAGAAAATAACTTGAGACCAAATCTACAGCATCAAGAATTATTCATTGAGTTTCTTGTGTGCTGTCAGACAGATTTCTACTGTATGGGATTACCATCTCTGCCTTGAGAAAGGTGAAGATAGCAACGTTACTGAATTTCAAAATCTAGTAAAAAAACTTCAAGGACTCCCCAAAACATGGGGGATTCCTCTATATAAACTTCTGTAAATAGGTCTGTTGACCTGCAAATAATTTTTATTTGTTAACTGAACTGTATTTTAAAAACTTGAGTAGGTACACCTGATCAAATGTGACAATGTCGAAGAAGCCTTGTAAAGTTTTATAATGCAGTGAACAAAGTACAGTTATTATTTGAAAGCAATGACAATGCTACATACCAGGGAAACATATTATCCATTTCAAAATTCCGCACCTTTCCAGACATCACTGTAGATTTTTCAGACCATATTTCATAATTAAAAACAAATTAAATTAAGGGTGTAATGATTAAAGGTTAAATTTATAATACTGAATTCACAATTTGATACTCTCACAATACTACAAACTTGTCAGAGTAACAAAATTTCAGTAATCGGTACCAACACCAGTAAAATTTCTTGGTTCTTAGTACCGTAGCGCTGAATAAAAACTCCAGAACTTCAAACAACATTGAGTGGATTCTCTCTAACTACACATCTGATTGGACACTGTGTTCACACACTCAACAGAGATGTCTGTGATTTGCTACAATGCTCAATGCTTCAAAAACATGTTGCAAACTGAAACTGTCAATGCCCTTCACAGAATATTTAAGACAGTAGAATAGGGGCAGTAGTCTGGTAACACAAACATTTTTCCATACTCTGTTTTCTTTTTCCCATACATATCAAATTGCATACTGTGTAAGAACCCTGACTTACGGACTTCCAAGCGCACTTCATCTCCACGCTGAGGGACTCCTTCTCCATTACTGGCCTCACAGAAATATGAACCGATATCCATCTTAGACACACTCGCGAACTCCTGATCACACAAAGACATAGATTTTACAAATATAATCTATAATCTTCCAAAACAATACCAAACTAATGACAAGTTCAAACTGACATTTAAATTCTAGAAATATATAGTTCTGAATTTTTGAAACGTTTCAGTCATTTGTTGTGAAAATATATTATGGAAGCCTGTTTCTACCACAGTATATAAAAATAAAAAAGGGTAATTGAGAATTTTCTCTGAATTGCGATATGAACTCAAAATTCAGAAATTTTTTTTTCCTATTTCGAGCTTTTTTTTTTCCAGTTCTGAGTCCATTGCTAAAGTCAGAATTCCAAGACAAAGTAAAAAAATTCAAGAATGTATTGACATTAATTCTCACAATTCCGATTTCGAATTCCAAGTTTATATCTTGTAATTGTGAGTTTATATCAGAATTTTGAGGGGGAAAAAAAGATATTTGTGAGATATAAATTCTGAAATGCAAGAAAAATGTCTGATTTGTGAGATAAATATTCTCATTTATCCTTTTTTATCCTTTGGCAAAAACAAACTTCCATAATTTATACACACACATTCATATTATATATGCTTGCTATTCTGTATTTTCTAATATTGTAGATGAACACTCACCAGGTTACCATTGAAAACGTTCATCTTGTAGGTGAGGTTCTTAAAATTGGGGAACTTGGTTGGATCCTCAGGGAGGGGAGTGTTGTCTTTGTACCACTTATAGGTGGATGGAGGGGAGCCATCTGCGTCGAAGCAGGTCAAGCGGACGTTACTGCCTGTTGTGACCGATGAAGGAATTCTGGATACAGGCTTGGAAGGAGGCACTGTAGTGGAGGGAATTACAGTGGCAATGACAAAGCTGTTTTATGTGTTACATTATTCATCAAAGCAATATTCTATGCTATCCATTGTTAAATATAAACAACGCCAAACCCCACTGACTTTCATAATATGTATCATTTTTTTCAAAAAATCTTGTGTTCCACAGAAAAATAAATGCATACAAGTTTGCAACAACATGAGGATGAGACAAGTTTTTGTTGTTTACAAGCTAGGGTTGTGATTTATGAAGACGTATATCAGTGACAGTTCTCATGTATATCACACAACATGATTTACCAAGGACTGTGAGTTTGATGGTGTTCTCGTTGTATCCACCATTGCCAGACACCTCACAGTCATAGTCTCCGGTATCTGCTCGTGTCACCTTGTTAAATCTTAAATTTTGTCCTCCATTATACACAGTGATACGGCCTGCATACTTACCTAATGAAAGAAAAAATAATGCACTATATATTTTTCTCCATTCACATTTCACACGTCAACAAATAAGAGAATGCTGCAAGGACATAACAATAAACTGGATTGTCAGTAAAGTTTTTATCCATACCAGTTGGCTGGCTATCAAAGTAGACCAATGTTTGAGAGCCCTTGAGATCCTTGAACTTCCATTCTATTCTGGGTGTTGGCCCAAAGTCAGCAGTGTAGGAACATTTCAAGTCAACTCCTAAAAAAAGTAATACTTTTAAGTAATAAAGTGCATAAATGTTTTTTACATCAAAAACTGAATGCTTAAAACAGGATCACCCAAAACTGGCAGACCTGTCCTTAGGCCATCCAGCAGAGAGAGGCTCCCCAGTAAATTGTAACACCTCACAAATTCTTCTTCTTCAATTACTATTCAAACCTATGTAGGCACTACATTTGATTTTCTTTATTATTTATATCTGGCTGCCTGCTGATTGAAATAATGGTTGCACTTTATTTTACAGTATGTGTACTTACATATACTTAAAATGTACCTACCTAAGAAAGTACTGGTAATATAAAGGTAACTACATGGGGTAGGGGTAGGGGTAGGTTCAGGGTAAGTACCTAGGTTTTACCTAGTTATTGTAATTGGGTCATTCTACAGAAACGTCCACTTTTCTGTCCCTAGACTTTAAAGAAACATTACAATTGAAATACACATTAGGGTTACATTTGTTTTATATTTTAAAATGAAACAATATGTTATTTGAACAATTACACCTTCCTGAGCCATCAATGTGGCATTATTTTTTTTAAATGAATTATATAGAATTCCAAGTACCACAAAACTGCTCATCCCCACAGCCATGTACAGCAGGAAAGTGCTTTATTTTGAGGTCAAAAACAGGATTTTCTACCATTTAAAATACAAAAGTCTATTCATAACTATCAAATATATGATATAAATGGCTTAAAACAAAATGGCAAAAACAATTATAAAATATATAATGAAAATAGTGGTCCCCTGGAGTTGTGTCACTGGTGTTACCACTTAACAAAAGTCTTTTATTTTGGAATACATTTTTTTTTTTTTAAATCACACTGATGACATCACTCGACTTCCACCTTCCTATTTTCTAAACATCTATGAAAAAAGGCCCATGTTTAGTCCACTGTTTCTTTTCAGTTATGATAAATTTTCTCATTTATCTCATGATTTCATATGAAGCTTTTAGTTGATGTCACTGGTGTGACCTATTTATTGTTAGGGAAATGTAAAAAAAACTATAATACAAATGGATTAAACTACTTAATTTAGTGAGTATACCAGTTACTGTGTTACTGTACTGTTTTTGTCTGTCACATTAAATAAATAAAACATCATTTCCTTATTTCTTGCATTTTCATTATTTTTCTGTAACTCTTGACTACATGTGCTGAAATTTTTTAAAAACTTTTAATATTGCTAAAGGTAACACCAGTGACAAAAAATTATACATGTGGTCTTGAAATAATTGCACAAAAAAGCTAAAAAAAATTTTTTTTATTAAGCTGTCATTTATATGTATTTATAAAGTCAAAAGGTACTCTAATAATGTGGTCTAAGTTTAAATGTAAAAATAAAAATAAAAATAAAATGTAAAAAAAATTAAAACATTTTTCCATACCAAAAGTGGACGTTTCTGTAGAATGGCCCAATTACTAAAATAAGAACATAGTATCTCTAGGAGTAATAGGACTGTAAAATAAAGTGCTAACGAAATAATTATAATTTAAAGACAAACAAACAGAAAAAGCAAAATGAAACTTACCCTCATTCTCTTTCACTTTTACTGAGGGATTATCAACAGTAACTGTAAAAGCGGCATGCAGGCCTGTAGACAGAAAGAATTCTTAAAGCCACATTAAACACATTATAAGTTGCATTAACAGCTGTATCCAGAGTGGAATGATGCTCAGACTTCATCTTCATCTCGGCCGGCCACTTATTTTTATATCTAACAGAAACATCAGGACAAAGACAGTCAAACCAATGCAACATGTGACCTAGAACCCTGTTCATTTAGAGAGCTCAGAAAAAGAAAAGTAATTCGCGAAACTATGCAAATGATGAAAATTTCAAAAGTAGGTTTACACACATCTCATGTAGGGGTGTGCGATATATATCGTCTGCGATAATATCGTAATTGTTGTTTTAACGATGTGCGATTTGACATTAGCGAGCATTTTGCAAAACCCATTCAAAACACACCCTCAGAGTGCACGAATAACGTTACATTTTGAAATCTAGACGTGCTCATACGCATTTAGAGTGCGTTCTTTCACTGCATGATTCAGTCTATTAAAATGCATTTAGAATGATCACAAATTCAAGACATGGGGGCAGAAAATGTATATATTTTTACCACTTCATATGGTTAATCAGTTTCACACGAAGAGTGCCGTTTTTCTCCATAAATTACCATGATTACAAATGTGATATTGATTTTTTACAGCATTTCAATAAACAAGAAGTTAATTAAGAGACTTATGTTTTAGACACCATATTTCCTGTTTTTCCTCTATTTCGACAACAAAAATCACTCCAAACACAGCCACAGCACTGTTTTGCGTCTCTGAGCAACATGACGGTGATTCGTTCCTGAATGAATCAACCGTTTAAATGATTCGGTTCAGTCGCAATGACTCACTTATTAACAGTGACTTACTGCCACCTACTGGTGGTTTTAATTTCACATTTAAAGTGTCTTTTATCATTTAAATAATTTCAAATATATCAGTATTGAACGTTTTATCTTTAATATATCAAAACATTATTTATGCATTTGTTATTGCAGGTTAAATGCATTCATGTCTTGTATTAAACAGTAGTGTGTAAATACATCTAAATGCCACTTCAGATGCAGCTTCTGTTTCCTCTGCATTGCAAAGATGAATTTTGTTGGTACTGATTTCATTTGTTTGGTAACAGCCCAAATGTCTTGTTATTACAATTCACTGATTTAAATGTAAGAATTTGACTCAAAAGATAATGGACACTTTTAGAGAAAATGGCTTTATAATGGTAAAAATGCCCATAAAATGTAAAAATCAGTTTAAACTTATTGGAAAAGATGAATTTCTATCAGTATGAACTGACCACCACACAGAATATGAAAAACTTCAGGAGTCCTTAAGGTACCAGCACAATAACACATCAACAAAATATCGTCATCGATAAAATCCCAGAAAATATCAAGATATTATTTTTTGTCAATATCACACACCCCTAATCAAATTGTTATCTTGTAATGTGTTCTATAGACCCATTGGACACCCTAGCCAGGTTGGCACAACTGTAAATGTTTCAGATTTATATCAAATGCGTTTTAGATCTTTTCAAACAAGAAAATGGTAAATGGTTCAAAATGTACCCCTTTCAAATAACTTTAGAACTTTCAAACATGTCAGCAAAGGACATGGGCCACCTAGACAAAGAAGAGAAACAATTATAGGTCTATTATAAAGGTCCATCCTCCATTTCAAAAAACCATCAGACTTGCTAAAACAATAACTGTGACACTGGCAAAATGTGCAAGGTTTCATCAAAAACGTGAACCCTTTTTTCTACCACAAATGTAGACATGCAACAGATGAAATACAGAAACGTTATGACATTAGGGCAGTTAGGGGGGGGTAAACTGGTCAACCATATGATAAACAACCAATATACCACGAATTCACATTCGTTGACAAACATTGCTTGTCGCTCTAACGATTACTTCAATCACCATTATTAAGTTTTACCAGACTATCTGCAATTCTGAAACAGTTTTTCCCGTGGGAAACGGCTATAAATAAACACGATACTCAAATACTCTGAATTCATGATGACAGTTTCTCTGTCTGCTCAATAATATGTTGTGTGTGTGTGTCCTGAGCAGCTGATGCTATCAACAACTAGCCTAGATCTTTCTGCATTACTGTTGACTACTATTAATAATATTCAACAATAAAAATATAACACTTTTAAAATATTAAAATACTGTGGCTTTACTGTTAATTGTTTCTTTCTTTCTTTTGGACACGCATCCTAGATTGCGTTTCAGCTGTCACAATTTCCTGGTTGTGGAGCTCGGGTTTCGGATGGGGGATGGGCAAGGTGGAAATACAGGTTCCCCAGGTGATACCGTCGAGCCATGAAAGGCCTTCTTTCACATTTAAACAGCAATACAATATTTAAAATGCTGTTTCTATTCGACCTAAATACAACATTTAAGTTACGATAATTAGGTACCGTAACAAAGCAGATATGCCCAATGTTGCTACGCATAAAGCGCTGTATCGAATCATATTTCGACCTGCTTTTAGTTGACTCGGTTCACTGATTCATTTGAGTCATTGCTTAAGAATGCGAATATGATCATACTAAAGTTAGAACCGGTTCGGCTTCAAGTGGTTACTCGGAAATGCCATTCATCTCAACAAGAACCGATTCAAAATAACGATTCAATAAGAAACTGGTTAAACAAGGCCACACTCGACAGATACACAGTAATGTTTTCTCTGTTTACAGACCCTATAGCCTACTAAATAAACTCTAATGTAAACACTAAATTCCACTTAAGCAAATAATAATGCATTTTTAATTTAACAAAATGAGAAATCACCGATTAAATGTTTTAGCAATATAGGCCTATCTATATATATATATATATTAAAAGTGTTCTATATGACAAGTTTAGATTGAATATTTCACAGAAGACATCAGTCAATGACAGGACGTAATAAAATGAAATGTAAACATGATTCAAACACCAAAAACATGGATTCCTACCTGTGACTGAGATAGAGAGGCACACAAAGACGAAGGTCAACATATCCACTCTGAAACGTTCCAAAGTCTTCCAAAATATTCCTTTTTTTTTTTTTTTTTTTTAAAGATAAAAAAAAAAAAACTGGTTTTATATTACGTTAGGAGAAGTTTTAGGGAGTTGAGTATTTGCTATGCCCTCGCAAAGCTCAGCTGAGTCAAGATAAACTAAAAGGTTGAAACCAAACGCCCTTCCGAGTGATACTGTGTTACCTGGACCGCGTGCGATTGGTTGTACACACCACATTAAGACACACCCACTGCGTGACGTCATGAAAGTAAATGCAGGTTCAGGAAAGACAAACTACTTCTCGGAATAAACCCGGTTTGGGAGTTCAAAACGTAGCTTACATATCCTTATTGTGAGTTCTATATGCATACTTAGTAAGATAGATGATAAGATCTTCAGGACCGAACCTGTCATGGGGAGAGTGAAGAGTTATGGGTCTTGTCAAAAAAGACTTATTTGGTAATGTGTGTAAAATAATTTAATAGTCAAAACCTAATACACTTTGTTGAAATGATATTCAATATCGCAAGTTAAAGGTCTCATTTGTACAAATTTGTGTCATGAACCATGGGGTTTTATGGCATTACAGTATATGAATAAAACCGATCTTGTCCCTGTGTTTAGCTGAGAAAAATTTAGCTGGAACTCATAAGGAACACATAAGAAATGTGCTAGGAATGGAAAATGAGATTATTTATCTGAGAGTCTTGCATGACATCTCTTGGGGAAATGAGTTAGTGAATGTTTAAATTATTTTTTTTTTAATTCACAGGTGCTGGAAGATGAAAGAAACGTATATTTGTTTGTTCTTTTTATTTTATTTTTTTAGATTTGCTTTTTTTTAC
Organism: Onychostoma macrolepis; assembly: GCF_012432095.1. Taxonomy (NCBI): domain Eukaryota; kingdom Metazoa; phylum Chordata; class Actinopteri; order Cypriniformes; family Cyprinidae; genus Onychostoma; species Onychostoma macrolepis. Next base: position 20,668,318 of record NC_081159.1, read on the forward strand.
AGACAGAAAAGCTACAAAAATTTCATAGCTGTGGAGCAGAACAACATGACACCAGCAGCACTCTTCTTCCTGACAAAAACCTAGTAACCACAGTAAATGTGGTTTAGCATTTCTGGTAGAGGTGGGCCTAGATATTATCAAATCAGCTGTGTGGAGACTGGTTGCCATTGTAACCAGACACAGTAGTTGTGTCTGTGATAGCAATGGGCTTCAGAAGTGTTTTTTTAACCCTAAAAACAGAGACATGCTTTCTTCTTTAAAATAAATTGAGTACATATTGTGAGCATTAATTTCAGCAACATCTTATACAAATGAATACACACAGATGTTTTGTTAATCACCATTGAGTTATTTTGCATAAATATATTTTATATTCAAAGCATATAGACAAACTTTATAACAAAAAAACCCTATACTTCTATGGAGGCCTACACTATGAAGATGTATGTGTAGGTGTTTTTATGGATATTGTAGATTGTCTTTAAAAAAAATTCAACATATTCTTCTGACACTTGACTTTCTTTACTTATTGAACAGTATAGGCTAATACAGAAATGGAGCCCATAATTTCTTTACTGCCATTGAGTCATTTTTCAACTCAAAATGTTAATTCACTGAAAGAACAATATTCATTCCATCCACCATGTGTTATAGGATGAACTTATTGTTAGTTATATGCCATCAAAACATAATAAAAGCTTCAGGTGTTTAGGAATAATAGTTTCTGTCTTACTTCCCCCTCCCTCGTGTAAACGTTGGTGTTCATATGTTTGATTTTCTGATTACAGACATCTAACCATTTTGGTATGAGCTGTTGTTGCAGGATAGTTTGTTTTTGAGCTGAGGAGGAAGTTTTTATTTATGATGTTTAAATAGTTTGTTGAACTTTTTTATTTCAAATTATCATAGAATATAATCCTGATTTATCCTGGAATATTCATTTATGTTTTACTGTATACTACTTATTTTAAATAGTGGCAATTATCTGAACATATGATGTCTATGGGAGAAGCCTTGGCGGCGGCAAATAAATCAAATCATTAAATCATTATTTAAAACTACAAAAAGGAGACAACAACGGAACAGGAGAAGATAGTTCTTTCAATCTCCACAAGGACGTGTACCACGGCAGATCAACATTGTTTGTCGCGGACAGTGATGTATAATGCTATGTAGTATAATAAATAATAAGACACTTGTTCTTTGCTTTGTTTTATTTTAAATAAGAAGGTGTAACATTAAACTATATTACAGTGCTCATAAACGCACACAAAACTCAAATGCAAATGGAGGGAGGGGTTCTAGCAGACCAATCACAGCGCTTGCGGTCCGCGTAGAATTAGGCTTGTTTGAGATGAGCAAAATCTGCGCAGAACCGATCACCGGTGATCACCGCGAGGTGCATGCCGGTTAGAAAAGTGTCCGAGTTACGTCCGCCTTTCTCTGATGTCATGCTGACGTGTGCCAAAAAACTCTCGTGAAGGCGAGGTGGCTGTGTCGGATTTATCAGTCTCGCGCAGTTGCTCTACACCGACTGCACTGATCGAAAGCATGATGGGAAACGACTGACTGACGACACAGCTTAATGCTCATTGGTTCAGACAACTGTGATGCTGCATTCTCTTCTAAAATGTTTTATTTTTTTAATCTGATTTCATGCTATTATGTATTTAAATTGTGCATGAATATTCACAAACACTATAGTGTGATCTCTGTGTGAGATAGTGATTGTTGTCATAGTGTCCATAAAAATCTAAAATGCATGTTTGAATTAAAATAAAAAATGTATGATAAATACGCCTTTCGTATGGAATTAAATAGCAAGCACTTTGAGAATCTTGTTCATCACATTTATATTCATATAAAAGCAACAGAACTGAAATTATATCATGTTTATCAGCAGCACAGCATATGAGTGAGAATAAGGCGATATCTGCCTTTGATCTCGTAGGTATCTGCTCCACTTCAAGAGCTCAGAACTGTCCACCTTGACTGCGCTTATTTCACTCCTCCCCTCACTGCAGCCGCCTACTCTCGCCTACATTTCAGGTGAGGCGAGGCGCGCGCATCTCAAACAAGCCTATTGACGCGCTGTTAGAGTGATGGGTGGTTCTTGAACGATTCGTTCATTTTGAACGAATCTTTAATGTGACTCGGGAAGAACGAGTCGTCTCAGGGAGTGATTCGTTCAGTCGCGCATGCGCAATATCCTATAGGTTCCATGAAAGTGGCTTGGCTTTTAGCTGCGTTCATTGCAATAGTAACTTACACGCCACAGCTAACCTTCTCCGGGGGCCTGTAACATGATGGTAGATGAACAAATTCAGAGTTACAGGATTAGTTTTGAGTTAACAAAACCAAACCACTCCAATCCGGCTTTGTTGGTCCCATGATGCTGATCATCAATTTTCTTTGTCAACTCAGGCTTTGATCCTGAGTTTGTGGAGTGCATGCACATGAATGTGTAACATCAGTGGCGAACAACCAATCACTAGCCTTGGTTAAAGGTTGAAGGTTTTGCTAAAGGTTAAGGGATTGAAGCAGGAGCGTTGCTAGACCTAAAGCTCTACTGGGGCACAGGCTCCCATTACTTTTTCTATAGCTGCATCCCAAATGACACACTATACACTATGCACTTATACACTATGTACTTATGCACTATGCACTCAACCATGTAGTGTATGAATTATATAAGGTTATTTTGTCATTAATAATCGGAGTTTGATAGCCCCACCCCCTTCGCGACGTATTTAAAGCTGTGACAGTTGAGTGCATTTTTTCGGTTATTTAAGTGCACCATCCGGGTATTTAAAGTGCACTTTTTCTTTTTGGAATTTTCAGTGTGAACGCACTACTCGCACTATTTATACTACAAAACGTCATAAATAGTGCATAAGTACGTGATTTGGGACGCAGCTTATCACTTTTTTCTTGAAAGCTTGCTGTGCGCAAGAAGTGTGCAACACAATGCACTGTACAAACTTCCATTGCTTAAACCACTATTCTTACAGTGCAACAATACTGAGGAAGGTAAACATGTATGTTTGAAAATGTTTAAGTATCTTTAACATACTTAACATGAACATTTACATTGTTTATGGCATAAATGGCATACACTGTATGGAAATAATAAAAGCAGAGATATTTTTTTCTTGCACATCTGCATTCTTCTACATTACACAATGATAACAATGAATAATTACATATTTTCATTAATTTACAATTACAATATTTCAAGAAACAAGTCATTTTATGGCTGCAACTAAAATAAAGAGCATATTTAATCTAGAAAAAAATAAAAAAACAAAGTCATTCCCTGGTTTCTCAGCCAAGTCCAAAGAAGGTTGATTAATTTTTTGAGCATTAAATTGCACTGCCTAATAGGACCAGTGGCGTTAGGGTGTTGGTGTGTGTGGCGTGCGGTGGTGCGGTGGTGTTTTAAAATGAGGAGGCAGTTATATACAGTATATATATAAATTCATGTCCCTGTTACACTTAATATTTTCGTATTTTATTAAAATGATTTTTATTTAATATTTTAAATAATAATTATACATTTCATAGTGTTTTTATGCATTTTTACATTTATTCCAAAATGATAATGAAAGGCAGTAACAATTTTAACAATATTTTGGAAAGACCTCATTAGTTAGGCTAACATTAGTTAACATGAACTAAGAATGAACAATACTTCTACAGCATTTATTAATCTTAATTAGATGCTATTTACACAGTGTAAATAACTATAAATTATATTTACACTATGTTAAAATAGCAGGATTTTCTGCTATTTATAGCAGAAAGGGGGTATCCATCTATTTATACTACTTATTTTAAATAGTGGCAATTATCTGAACATATGATGTCTATGGGAGAAGCCTTGGCGGCGGCAAATAAATCAAATCATTAAATCATTATTTAAAACTACAAAAAGGAGACAACAACGGAACAGGAGAATATAGTTCTTTCAATCTCCAAAAGGACGTGTACCACGGCAGATCAACATTGTTTGTCGCGGACAGTGATGTATAATGCTATGTAGTATAATAAATAATAAGACACTTGTTCTTTGCTTTGTTTTATTTTAAATAAGAAGGTGTAACATTAAACTATATTACAGTGCTCATAAACGCACACAAAACTCAAATGCAAATGGAGGGAGGGGTTCTAGCAGACCAATCACAGCGCTTGCGGTCCGCGTAGAATTAGGCTTGTTTGAGATGAGCAAAATCTGCGCAGAACCGATCACCGGTGATCACCGCGAGGTGCATGCCGGTTAGAAAAGTGTCCGAGTTACGTCCGCCTTTCTCTGATGTCATGCTGACGTGTGCCAAAAAACTCTCGTGAAGGCGAGGTGGCTGTGTCGGATTTATCAGTCGCGCGCAGTTGCTCTACACCGACTGCACTGATCGAAAGCATGATGGGAAACGACTGACTGACGACACAGCTTAATGCTCATTGGTTCAGACAACTGTGATGCTGCATTCTCTTCTAAAATGTTTTATTTTTTTAATCTGATTTCATGCTATTATGTATTTAAATTGTGCATGAATATTCACAAACACTATAGTGTGATCTCTGTGTGAGATAGTGATTGTTGTCATAGTGTCCATAAAAATCTAAAATGCATGTTTGAATTAAAATAAAAAATGTATGATAAATACGCCTTTCGTATGGAATTAAATAGCAAGCACTTTGAGAATCTTGTTCATCACATTTATATTCATATAAAAGCAACAGAACTGAAATTATATCATGTTTATCAGCAGCACAGCATATGAGTGAGAATAAGGCGATATCTGCCTTTGATCTCGTAGGTATCTGCTCCACTTCAAGAGCTCAGAACTGTCCACCTTGACTGCGCTTATTTCACTCCTCCCCTCACTGCAGCCGCCTACTCTCGCCTACATTTCAGGTGAGGCGAGGCGCGGCGCATCTCAAACAAGCCTATTGACGCGCTGTTAGAGTGATGGGTGGTTCTTGAACGATTCGTTCATTTTGAACGAATCTTTAATGTGACTCGGGAAGAACGAGTCGTCTCAGGGAGTGATTCGTTCAGTCGCGCATGCGCAATATCCTATAGGTTCTGTAATGGAATTAGTTCACCTGTTTCGAGTCTTCGGGTTTGAGTCGTTCGTTCATCACGTGACAGCCTCATACACTAACCTATGCAGTCAGAGCCGAAAAGAGAATTGATTCGTTCACCTCCCGAGTCCTGGGGTTTGAGTCGTTCGTTCTTTTGTCACGTGACGTGACAGCTTTGGGCAGAGAAATTAGTTAATTTACAACCTTCCTTACAAAGGGGTGCATAGTCATTATTATTATTATTATTATTATTATTTACTCGTACAGTTATGTGATGCATTTCTGGTCTCAAATTATTGCTTTTAATTTCTGTCACGATGGTTCTTTTCCATAATACTGAATGTAGTAATAAAGATAATAAAGAGTTGGTTATGTTTTAATTTAATTTAATTTTTTTTTTTTTTTTTGGAGTCTAGTCTTCATAAAATACAATACCTTGTTGTATTTATGTCTTTTGAGTTAACCCTTTAGATTAGACTATAGTGTTACTGACTATATTTTTGTAACATGTAACACTTTAGACATTAACACTGTGTTCACTCTCTTGAATTGTTTTTTTATTGTTTATTTTTGTGCCAGAAAAAGCTTTAGCAAAGAGGATAACTATTCCAAAATGAATTAAAACAATTTAAATAAAAAATACAAGAAAATTTAAATATACTAAAGCCACAGAGCCAGATCATAACCTTAATATTTTAAACTAACATTAATCATTCATATTCAAAATGTTATTTGCTTTCACTTTATGTCATTGTGTCTTTTTTTGACCAATCTTCTTATACAAATATTAGACCAATATGTCAAGTCTGCCTAGGAAAAACAATTATACCAGCAAAGTCAAAACTGGAGTAAAAATGAACAAACTATAAGTGCTTTGTAATTTTGCTTTGTGATTTTTTTTATTATATAGTTATATTATATGTTTATTGATAGACAAAGACAGTGAAAGGACAAATCAATCAATATTTTATTTATAACAGGGTTTTATTTATTTATAAAATAACGCAGATCCTCAAGAAACAGTAACAAAAACATATAGTGACAGAAATGAACAGACCATTTTTATTTCTAGGAAAATGCTTATTACACATATTTTGATAATTTTATGATAATTCTTAAATATGATCCAACATACAAAAAATACAGTTTTACTTTATAGTATTTTACTGATCCGGCAAGTGGTCACGTGACAAAAGAACGAACGACTCAAACCCGATGACTCGAAACAGGTGAACTAATCAATTCTCTTTCCGGCTCTGACTGCATAGGTTAGTGTATGAGGCTGTCACGTGATGAACGAACGACTCAAACCCGAAGACTCGGGAGGTGAACTAATCAATTCTCTTTCCGGCTCTGACTGCATTGGTTTAACTTATGGGGCTGTCACGTGATGAACGAACGACTCAAACCCGAAAACTTGTCAGATAAGAGGTGAGGTGAGCTAATCAAGACCCAGGTAAACGATGAATTAATCTTTTCTGTTTCTTATAGCATTATAGTTTGTATTGTTTGTAGTGTGATCAACGTTTGCATAAGTAGTAGATGTGTTAGGGAAGTAGCACGTAACATCTTAATTATATTTTGCTAAAATGAACGAAATGACTCGAAAAAAGATTCGTTCATTTTGCTGAACGAGACTCAAAGGTCCAAGTCAGTAAAATGATCCGAACTTCCCATCACTAGCTGTTAGGTTTTTGGAGAGGTGCACGTCAGGTACGGCGTAGGTTAAAGGTGATTGGCTGTTCGGCACTGATGTCGCACATTCATGTGCACACGCTCCACAAACTTAGGATCAAAGCCTGAGTTGACAAAGAAAATTGATGATCAGCATCATGGTACCAACAAAGCCGGATTGGAGTGGTTTGGTTTTGTCAACTCGAAACTAATCCTGTAACTCTGAATTTGTTCATCTACCATCATGGTACAGGCCCCTGGATGCTTTGTTTGACAAATGATTGATAAAAAAACATTGTAGTTAAATACTAAACACAGTGCTAAAAATACTAGACTATACTAGAATATTCTAGTTAACACTTACAGTATATACATTTAAATGAATTAAATTAAAAAAAAAGTCTTGGATTCAGAGCAGCGATGTTGAATGCAATTTGAAGTTCTTGTCCAAGTTTTCACAGCTCCAACTGTAACTTGGTTATTTCTAATTCTAGCACTTTTACCTCTAGTTTTATCTTCCTTGTTTCGCAGTGTTTTCATTTTCTCATTAAAACCATGCTTATATAGCCTCTGCCTGTTTTCCCCAGCTTCTCCTCAACATTACACAACAACTCACCGTTAGGATCTAGCAGGTATATGCAGCTTCTCCTCCTGCGCCAGGGTGAGCGTTCCTTTGAGGACCACACCCGTGAGTTTTTGGACTTGGCATACCATACTCACTTTCCGCACAGTTAAATCCTTACCTTCTTCCGTACTGGATTCAATGAAACATTTAAAATCACAACTAATCAGTTATGGTCCTCAAGGGACCTTCTGCGAGTTTGTGTAGCTCACTCTCCAACTAAGTGAATTCTCCTTTACTGTGGGGGAGGTGGAGGAGGATCCAACATGGCTACTCCCTAAACATTATTTAGGGGGAGCTATGCTCCTCAAGCTCAAACTCTTCTGCTCTGCTTGTGCCGCTGTGGTAATCTCCAGCTCTGCCTTTGCCACCGTGGAGGTCTTCTGCTCTGCCTACTCCTCCATGGCAGCCTGATCCACCAATTCCACCCAGGCCAGCTGATCTGCTAGCTCCACCCATGGTCATCAAATCCGCCATCTCCTCCCTGGTGTCCAGGTGAGGAGGGAGCTCTGTTTGCTGTGAAATGCACACAACTTGTTTGGATCTTTTTAACCAATATTTTTCACCATTGCCAGACACCTCACAGCCATAATATCTCTAGTGTCTGCTTGCGTCACCTCGGTAAACCTCAGTCCTCCATTACACAGTGATATGGCTTTCATATTGAACTGATGATAGAAAACAGTGCAATGCAGTGACATCCCCCAACATCACAATTAAATCATGTGGAATATGAATAACTACTTCACATACAGCACGCATGTTGTTTACAAGTTAATGTTGCCGAAATGTTACATTGATAAACTTGATAAACAATTAATAACAACAGTATAGTTTTAATCCATACCAGTTTAAGAAAAACATTTATCAAATGTTACCGAAAGTTGTTTTGGAGTACTTTGGAGACAGGTTGTGCAACATAATCTGTGCATGCATTGTTCTGCACCATATGGCAAGGTAAGAAATACAAACAATATGACTGTCATTTTCAATTCTAGAGACAGCTTCCATTCTCCAAATACTCAAATTTAAAAGAACCAGTTTCGGAATTCACAGGCAGAAGAAGAAAATAAATCTAAATGTCTGACAAATGGTTGTAAAAAAACAGTGTTTGACTAAAAGAGAAAATTGAAACAACAACTAATTTAAACATGTTATACAGGTGCATTTTTTTTTTTTCGGTAATTTCAAAAAGTGAAACTTTCAAATATTCTAGATTTATTACATGTAAAGTAAAACATTTCAACATTTCATTTGCTTTAACTTTGATTAGAGCTTACAGCTCATGAAAGTCAAAAATCCAGTATCTCAAAATATTAGAATATTTACATTTGAGTTTCGTTTAAATGGCCATCCCTACAGTATAAATTCTGGGTATCTCTTGTTCTTTGAAACCACAATAATGGGGAAGACTGCTGACTTGGCAATGGTCCAGTAGACAATCATTGACACCCTCCACAATGAGGGTAAGTCAAAGAAGGTCATTACTGAAAGGGGTGGCTGTTCACAGAGTGCTTTATCAAAGCATATTAAATGCAAAGTTGACTGGAAGGAAGAAATTGGGTAGGAAAAGGTGCATAAGCAACAGGGATGACCGCAAACTTGAGAATACTGTCAAACAAAGCCAATTCAAACACTTGGGAGAGCTTCACAAGGAGAGGACTGAAGCTGGAGTCAGTGCATCAAGAGTCGCCACGCTCAGACGTCTTCAGGAAAAGGGCTACCAAGCCACTTCTGAAACAGAAACAACGTCAGAAGCATCTTACCTGGGCTAAGGAGAAAAAGAACTGGACTGTTGCTCAGTGGTCCAAAGTCATCTTTTCAGATAAAAGTAAATTTTGCATTTCATTTGGAAATCAAGGTCTGGAGTCTGGAGGAAGACACAGAGGCACAGAATCCAAGCTGCTTGAAGTCCAGTGTGAAGTTTCTGAAATCAGTGATGATTAGGGGTGCCGTGACGTCTGCTGATTTTGGTCCATTGTGTTTTATCAAGTCAATGCAGCCGTCTACCAGGAGATTTTGGAGCACTTTATTCACAAGTTGCTGACAAGTTTTAAGGAGATGCCGATTTCCTTTTCCAGCAGGACTTTAGCACCTGCCCACAGTGCCAAAACCACTTCCAAGTGGTTTGCTGACCATGATATTACTGTGCTTGATTGGCCAGCCAACATGCCTGACCTGAACCCCATATGGAATCTATGGGATATGTTCAAGGGAAAGATGAGAAACAGTCGATCCAACAATCCAGACGAGCTGAAGGCTCAATAGTGCCTCAGCAGTGCCACAGGCTGATCGTTTCCATGCCACACCTCACTGATGCTGGAATTTGTGCTAAAGGAGCCCCGACCAAGTATTGAATGTATAAATTAAAGAACTTTAACTTTTCTGTTTTGCAGATCCTTTTTTGATTGATCTTAGGAAATATTATAATATTTTGAGACTGGATTTTTTACTTTCATGAGCTGTAAGCTCTAATTAAAATTAAAACAAAAAAACTTTTGAAATGTTTTACTTTACACGTTATAAATCTAGAATATATGAACATTTCACTTTTTAAAATGAGTTACCAAAAATAAATACATTTTCTCGGTATTCTAATTTTTTGAGATGCACCTGTGTATATATATATTGTGGAAAATATTAAACATGGTACTTTCAGTAATCAATTTAATTGATTAGCAAAACACATTTGAAATAATGACATGAAATAAAGTCCTGGATTCAGAGCAGCAATGTTGAATGGTATTTAAGGTTCTTGTCCAAGTTTTTGCAGCTCCAACTTTAACTTGGTTATTTCTAATTCTAGCTTTTGTATCTCTAGTTTTAGTTTCACCTCTTGCAACATGAATACACCATATTGTTTTTCCAGCATGTGGTTCATGGTAATCTTGCTTGGGACATTCTGGGTCTCTGTGCTCAAGCTGCCCTTCACAGCTGGTGCTTGACTGTTGTCCACATCACCTAAATAACCAAATCAAAGTTAGCTCAAAAGTAGCTAGAAAAACTAGTAGGAAAACAACACTCTACTCACAAGATAGAAGCAGAGCAATGGCATTAATTGACTGGCCTGCTCTCACTGACTCCAAGGATTCCAAACATTCTGCATACACTTCTATATCTTTCTTATCCACAAAAATGTATGTAAGAATATGGAAGTAGTTATTTAAAGTCCTGTAGTGCAGTGACAACTGAGTAGTATGATTTGAAAAATAAAATGTTATTATTTATAGATAATATGTTGATATTGAGAACACATCTTCTGGTGACTCTGGAAGTCCTATAACTGTGTGTAATATTTGCAGTCATTATTTGAAAGCAATGACAATGTTACTTACGGACTTCCATTAGCACTGCATCGCCACGCTGAGGAGTGTCTTCTCCGTTACTGGCCTCGCAAAAATATGAACCAGTATCCAGTTTAGACACAATCGGGAACTCCTGATCACACAAACAATCCAGTTTTACAAATATAATTTATCTTTCAATACAATGAGGAGGTACAGTCATGGCCAAAAGTATTGGCACCCTTGGTAAATATGATTAAAGAAGGCTGTGAAAATTTATCTGCATTTTTAATCCTTTTAATCTTTTATTTAAAAAAAAAAAAAATAACAAATCTAACCTTTCATTGGAGAATAAGAATTTTAAATGGGGGGAAATATCATTATGACATAAATGTTTTTCTCTAATACACATTGGCCACAATAAACGGTGCCCTTTTATTCAATACTTTTTCAAACCTCCATTTGCAAGTTTAACAGCTCTAAATTTTCTCCTATAATGCCTGATGAGGTTAAAAAACACGTCACGAGATCAGAGACCTTTTTTTTAAATCCAGAATCACTCCAGACCCTTTAGATTCCCAGCTCCATGACGGTGCTTCTCCTCTTCAGTTCACCCCACTCATTTTCTGCAGGGTTGAGGTCAGAGGACTGGAATGGCCATAGCCGAAGCTTGGTTTTGTGCCCAGTGACCCATTTTTGTGTTGATTTTGAGGTTTGTGTTTATTGTACAGTTGGAAGATCCAAACATGGCCCATTATAAGATTTCTAACAGAGTCAGTCACTTTTTGATTTTTTTATCTGTTGGTATTTGATAGAATCAGTGATGCTGTGTGTCTAAACAAGATGTCCAGGTCTCCAGCAAAAATATAAGCCCACAACATCAAAAATACAGCATTATACAGGTGGATCTCAATAAATTAGAATGTCGTGGAAAAGTTCATTTATTTCAGTAATTCAACTCAAATTGTGAAACTCGTGTATTAAATAAATTCAATGCACACAGACTGAAGTAGTTTAAGTCTTTGGTTCTTTTAATAGTGATGATTTTGGCTCACATTTAACAAAAACCCACCAATTCACTATCTCAACAAATTAGAATATGGTGACATGCCAATCAGCTAATCAACTCAAAACACCTGCAAAGGTTTCCTGAGCCTTCAAAATGGTCTCTCAGTTTGGTTCACTAGGCTACACAATCATGGGGAAGACTGCTGATCTGACAGTTGTCCAGAAGACAGTCATTGACACCCTTCACAAAGAGGGTAAACCACAAACATTCATTGCCAAAGAAGCTGGCTGTTCACAGAGTGCTGTATCCAAGCATGTTAACAGAAAGTTGAGTGGAAGGAAAAAGTGTGGAAGAAAAAGATGCACAACCAACCGAGAGAACCACAGCCTTATGAGGATTGTCAAGCAAAATCGATTCAAGAATTTGGGTGAACTTCACAAGGAATGGACTGAGGCCGGGGTCAAGGCATCAAGAGCCATCACACACAGACGTGTCAAGGAATTTGGCTTCAGTTGTCGTATTCCTCTTGTTAAGCCACTCCTGAACCACAGACAACGTCAGAGGCGTCTTACCTGGGCTAAGGAGAAGAAGAACTGGACTGTTGCCCAGTGGTCCAAAGTCCTCTTTTCAGATGAGAGCAAGTTTTGTATTTCATTTGGAAACCAAGGTCCTAGAGTCTGGAGGAAGGGTGGAGAAGCTCATAGCCTAAGTTGCTTGAAGTCCAGTGTTAAGTTTCCACAGTCTGTGATGATTTGGGGTGCAATGTCATCTGCTGGTGTTGGTCCATTGTGTTTTTTGAAAACCAAAGTCACTGCACCCGTTTACCAAGAAAGTTTGGAGCACTTCATGCTTCCTTCTGCTGACCAGCTTTTTGAAATATACTAATTTGTTGAGAATTGGTGGGTTTTTGTTAAATGTGAGCCAAAATCATCACAATTAAAAGAACCAAAGACTTAAACTACTTCAGTCTGTGTGCACTGAATTTATTTAATACACAAGTTTCACAATTTGAGTTGAATTGCTGAAATAAATTAACTTTTCCACGACATTCTAATTTATTGAGATGCACCTGTATTTCATTGTACACATAGGGTATTTTTTTTATCCCTGTGTGCACCAAACCCATCTTGAGTGTTTGAAAAAAGCTTGTTTTTTAGTTTCATCTGACCACAGAAGCCAGTCCCATTTGAAGTTCCAGTCGTGTCTGACAACTGAATATGCTGGAGTTTGTTTTTGGATAGGCTAGGAGAATTTTTCTTGAAACCCTCCCGAACAACATGTAGTGTCACGGTTGAGCTCTGTGGCAAACAAAGGAACACAGAGACGTGGATCAACTTAACATAAACAGTGTAGGAGCCATTTTTGGTATTTTAGAAATGTTGTTGTCCACTGTGTGGTGCTAAACCATAGTTTAATTAGAGCACCTGTGTAATGAGCCGGGTGGAGTTGGTAATGGGCAAGCACATGGTTTTTGACCGTGCTAAAGGGTAACCTGCAAGAACGTGGATTGTGCAGTATGTGGGTAGTGCTGTGTATAAGATATGAACTTTGTGTTTATGAGCCAGAAGGAAGGAGAGACAAAGATTGAAGCTTTGTTTATTCACTTGCACAAAATAAAGACATTCTGCTTAGATCTACGTCAGTATGCATGGACTGTTTTTGCACGCGTTAAATACGTGCTCACTCCTCTTATCAGCGACAACGGCTTAAAGGAAAGCCGTAATAAACAGTCTTTAATAAATCCAAACTCAAAACTGAAGGGGACACACGACAGGCAGAGACACACAGGAACACGACATCGACGTACAATAATGAGACATCAGACTCATGGAAACACAGGGTTTAAATAATCAAACTAAACGAGACAATTAACAAACACAGGTGGACACGGTGCAGGGAGCTCAGGAGGCCATGGTGGTGCAGGGAGCTGAGGAGGCCATGGCGGTGTGTCCTTGGGGAAACTTGTGGGGCAGCTGAACTCGGGAACAAGAGACCTCTTAGGGCTATCCACAGGAAAACGAGCCCTCTCAGGGCTAGGCTCGGAATCTGAGGTCCATTTAGGGCATGATGCGAGCACAACTGCACTCCTTGGGCTGGACGTGGAGTCAGGGGCCCTCTCAGGGGTGAACTCAGGAACTGCTTCCGTAGAGACATCCGGAGATGCAAGCAGCTTGGGAATGGCTTCTGAGGGACCCTCACAGACAAGACAAGACCGACAAGACAGACTAGAATAGTTCCTGTGGACACGATAAGACTTCCAAACATGGCTTCAGGGGACATGACTTGACTCTGGTCAGGGGCTTGAGCCGTCACTGGACTCTGGTCTGGGGCTGGAGTCATCTCACGACTCTGGACAAGGGCTAGAGCAGACACTGGAGCGCACTTTCGAGGAGCGGCCACTGGAGGGCGCCCTGTAAGGCGCTTTCGAGGAGCAGGCACTGGTTTCGGAGTGGCCGGCGGGCTTGGAAGAGCCGCAGCCGGCAGGCTAGAGTGAGCCACGGCTGACAGATTTGTCTTCATAGCAGCCGGCTGACTTGACTGACGAGCGGCCAGCGGGCTTGGGTTAGCTGCAGCAGGCGGGCTAGACAGATGAACGGCCAGCGAACTTGACTATTGCTCGGCCGGTGGGCTTGGGATAGGGACAAAACAAAAAGACTTCAAAAAACGGAAAACAAACGGAAAAAAGGCACTGCTCACTTTCAGTAATAGGTCTGGTATTCTGTCACAGTTGAGCTCTGTGGCAAACGAAGGAACGCAGAGACGTGGATCAACTTAACATAAAGAGTCTTTAATAAATCCAAACTCAAAACTCCAGGGGATACACGACAGGCAGAGACACACAGGAACATGACATCAACATACAATACCAGACATCAGACTCATGGAAACACAGGGTTTAAATAATCAAACTAAACGAGACGATTAACAAACACAGGTGGACACAAAGAGGTGTCCTCTTCCAGGCAGTTTCGTAACATTTTATGTTGACTGGAACTTCTTAATTATTGCCCTGATGGTGGAAATGAGAATTTTCACTGCTTTTTAAAGCCACTTCACTAATTTGTGAAGCTCAATTATCTTTTGCTGCACATTAGAACTATATTCTTTGGTTTAACTCATTTTGATGGATGAATAAGGGAATTTGGCCTTTGTTTTCCCTCCTATTTATGTTATGGCTGACAGATTTGACTTCATAGCAGCCGGCTGACTTGACTGACGAGCGGCCAGCGGGCTTGGGTTAGCTGCAGCCGGCGGGCTAGACAGATGAACGGCCAGCGAACTTGACTGATGCGCGGCCGGCGGGCTTGGGATACTTCAGAGATATTTTACTTATAAGAATTTCTAGGGGTACCAATAATTGTTCAACATGTATTTGAGAAAAACATTCATTTCATAATGAGATTTTCCCCCATTTTCAATTGTTTTAGTTCAATGAAAGGTTATATTTTTGTGATTTATTTATTTTTTTAAAATAAAAGATCAAAAGGATTAATAATGCAGGTTTATTTTCAGAGACTTCTTTGATCATATTTACCAAGGGTGCCAATACTTTTGGCCATGACTATATATATATATATATATATATACACTAATTAGTCACAGTATTGGTTCTAATGCTAAAATAAAGTTGTTGTTATCCATGAATTTTCAAATTTACTGTTTTACAAGAAAGGCAGAAAAAATAGTAAAGCACTTTATAATTTGTTTTATTCAGATGCATAATTACAGTCAATAACAACAGAGACTGTGGAAAAGTGCATAAAAACTAAGTCAGCAAGAATGCAAGTGTTACGTTTATGTTCTGTTTAGTTGTGAGTTTGTTTTCATTGTGTTTTCTGTTTTACCTGCCCTGACCTAGTTTTCCTTAGCCCCCCGATTATCATCACCTGTTCCTAGTTTAGTTACTTATTATTCCCTCGTTTGGTTAGTATGTATAGCCCTGCCTTTCCACTGTTTCTTTGTCCTGTCTTACGTTGAATGAAGAGGTTGTTTTTGCTTTGTTATTCGACTTCCTGGCTCCTTCATGCTCTATTTGAACTCCTCGCCTCGACAACCTGTAACAGCAAGCTGTTATCAAGGCCATAGTTTTTTGGTTATTATGTGTGAATAAAGACTATTTAGTTGTTTCAGTTTGTTATTCTACCATTTTTGTTTGTTACCATTAAAGAAACATAAAAATGATTTTTGTTATCACCAATACTGTTAGTTTAGGGCAGATGTGGCACAAACCTTACATCGGGTGGTGGTGGTCTAATAAATTTAAGCACTGCATATATATTATGTATTTTCTAATATTGTAGATGAACACTCACCAGGTTACCATTGAAAACATTCATCTTGTAGGTGAGGTTCTTAAAATTGGGGAACTTGGTTGGATCCTCAGGGAGGGGAGTGTTGTCTTTGTACCACTTATAGGTGGATGGAGGGGAGCCATCTGCGTCGAAGCAGGTCAAGCGGACGTTACTGCCTGTTGTGACCGATGAAGGAATTCTGGATACAGGCTTGGAAGGAGGAACTGTAGTGGAGGGAATTACAGTGGCAATGACAAGGCATTATGTGTTACATTATTCCATCAAAACAATAATCTTTGCAAAAATGACTTTTTTTTACTACTCAGATTTACCAAGGACCGTAAGCTTGATGGTCTTCTCGTCATATCCACCATTGCCAGAAACCTCACAGTCATAGTCTCCACTGTCTGCTCGCGTCACCTTGTTAAATCTCAGTCCTCCATTATACACAGTGATACGGCCCTCATATTCAGCTACAGAAAGAAAAAAGATGCATAATGCAATATCTTTTCTTTATGTTCATTACAATAAGATGCATGTCAACACACAATAAGGAAATGCTACTGCCAGGTTACAATGATGACACTGGATGACAACAATAAAGTCTTATACCAGTTATCATTCCAGCAAAGTAGATGAAAAACTGATAGCCCTTGAGATCCTTGAACTTCCATTCTATTCTGGGTGTTGCTCCAAAGTCAGCAGTGTAGGAACATTTCAAGTCAACTCCTGAAAAAAGTAATTATTCGTGCATAAATGTTTTTCACATCAAAAAACTGAATCAGAAAAAAGAAAATGAAACTTACCCTCATTCTCTTTGACTTTTACTGAGGGGCTACCAACAGTAACCGTAAAAGCAGCATGCAGGCCTGTAGACAGAAAGAGAGCTTTGCAAGCCTTAATTATATCAGTACGAAAGAATTCTTTGTCTAAGAAAGAACTGTCTTCATCTAGGCCAGCCACTTATTTCTCTACTTAATAGAAACATCAGGACAAGAAGAATCTTACAAAAGCAACATGCCTGTTAAACAGACTATATAATTCCTGAAACAATGCAAAAGATTATTTCAACACTTAAGTAAACATATTACGCTTCAACAGTGTTGAAACATTATTTAATCTACCAATTTCTTTTGAATAATTAATGCACACTCTTGCCAGGTGTTCAATGGCAAAAACAGCTATCGAATTTACAATGTAATTAGGTAACATTTGTGAACAGTGCAAAGTAATGATATTACGTTTTCGGTTATTGGAGACTTATATCATCCAAATAAACTCCAATTAAGACAATAAATTCTACTATGCATTTTTATCTTTTTTATTGAATTAATAATCATTTACTACGCATTAGTAAATTATTATTAATTCAATAATAAAAAAAAATGATAAAAACATCGATGGAAACTGTATAAACAACAACAGCAAAAAACCTTTAGGCTGAATAATTCACTACAGACAGAAGACAGCAGTCAATGATACGACGTTATTTTATATATATATATATATATATATATATATATATATATATATATATATATATACATATATACATATATATATATATATATATATATATATATATATATATAGGGGTGTCAACGATAATTTTTTTTGTCATTTTTTTTCCCACAAATTAATCCTTTGATAAGGTTTGACCCCAACTTCTTCCCGTCATCGCAGTACAGAAGGTTATCTATCAGTGACTACGTTTACATGGACATCAGTAATCTAATTATTTACCTTATTCTAAATAAAACAATATTATGATTAAGGTGTTTACATGAGTTGCTTTTAGAATAATCCTTTCATGTTCCCGTTTTACATGTTATAGTACATAGATCGATTAATGGTATGCGTCATTACGTCACCACGCGACGCTATCTGACGTCTCCTCCAGAATTTCACATATAAACATAGTTCGTCTTCGTGATGATGCCATATACAGTTTTGGGTGTTTCATTTTTAATTTTATGAAAGCTTCAAGTCCAGTTAATTATTTGTACGTGCATACAGACGACGGTGGTGTTCAAGCTCTTTTATTTGCCGTCAAACGGTTGATCGCTGCCGTGTGTGTATCCTGTCGCAAAATGCGGCGAAAAGTCCTGCACGACGGTAATAGTTTGATTAAGATGTTTACATGTCTGTACTGCACTTCAATAATGCGACTAAAATAGGAATACTACACATGTCTTAATTTTGTAGTAAAATGCTATATTTTACGAACGCATTGACATATCGTTACGAAACTTGGTATGGGTCATCAGTACGATGCCCTGAAGGAGCCTGAGAAGTTTCAAGTTAGCGCCACCTAGTGGTAAAATCAAATATTCACATGCTTATAACTTTAGGTGTGGTCGACTTATTTTCACGGGAGTCACCTTTTTAGACTCCTGAATCCTTGCCGAGTCCAGCGATACCAAACTTGCCAGGTTTCACCTTATGGTTTGTGCAGAGTTGCACTTTAGCGCTTAAAAAACAGCTGGCAATATCTTACAAACCGCTACTCCGATCGACTCGAAACCACCGTAGGAAATTCGAAATCATAGCGTGTTGAATATGCTTAAGTGCCCAATTGCCAAAATTTTGATAATAAGTTGTATAAAAATGCAAACAAAGTCGACAGTCGATCATTTTTTTCTCATCTCGTACATAAAAATGTCAATAACTCCAAAACAAAATGAGATATTTTCACCAAATTTGGTGGGATTGTGCATCTTGGTGGCGCTATAATTTAACAAAACATGAATTTTCCATTGACTACAATACAATATTATGATGTAAAATGCTATATTTTACGAATGCATTGGTGTACCATTACGAAACTTTGTATGTACCATCGAGATCGTGATCTGAAGGTACTCAAAAAGGTTTGAGACAGTGTCACCTTGTGGTCAAAAGTAATAATGAAATTTAAAATAAATGCTAATAGCTTTCTGTGCATTTTACATATTGTAATGAG
Source organism: Onychostoma macrolepis (assembly GCF_012432095.1). NCBI lineage: Eukaryota > Metazoa > Chordata > Actinopteri > Cypriniformes > Cyprinidae > Onychostoma > Onychostoma macrolepis. The sequence goes on from NC_081159.1 coordinate 20,687,246, forward strand.
ACTGGTATTAATAGATTCCCTGGGTCATGCTGAGAACAGTGATAGTAATAGTGCAATAGTCAGCCAAACCATAGGAACAAACAATAGTCAGCTATAGGATATTTGTATGTGATTTTCTTGAGTTGAATGTGTACATCTGAAATGCTAATTTGTGCAGCGATATAAAAGGCTATAAATAGCATATTTTAACAACAGTAAACGACCAAATTCCACATGTGATCGTAAAAGGAAGTTATTACAAACACTCGATGGTGGTTTGAAGTGAGTTCTGAGTAAAAGTGTATTATTAATCTCATAAATTGTCTTATGAAGCATGATGCTAATGTCCAATTCTTCTTCATAATGCATTTTATCATAATACCTCACGTAAGGTCGCAAGAAATGTTTTCTTGTATTTATTTAGAAATAATTTTGATAATAGTTGGGTAAATGTATATTGGGATTGAAGCAATGTGGCTTGGTAAACATTTTATTGCCAGTTTAAAGGCTGATAATGTCTGAATAAAAACAAAATAATAATGATAAAAGAATAATAAGAATTATGTCTCATACCTGGCGGAAGTGTGAAAGGTTCTGTTTCCTTAAACTAGTTTGTCGTGCATTTCTTTATTTCAACACATTTACAGGTAAATCCTAGTATTTTAAAATTGCGATTAATCATGATTAATCACAGCCCATGACTGTGATTAATGCGATTAAAAAAAATTGACAGCACTAATATATAATATAATATATATGTGACCCTGGACCACAAAACCAGTCTTAAGTCGCTGTAGCAATAGCCAAAATTACATTGTATGGGTCAAAATTTTCAATTTTTCTTTTATGCCAAAAATAATTAGGATATTATGTAAAGATCATGTTCCATGAAGATATTTTGTAAATTTCTTTCCGTAAAAATATCAAAACTTAATTTTTGATTAGTAATATGCATTGCTAAGAACTTCATTTGGACAACTTTAAAGGCTATTTTCTCAATATTTAGATTTTTTTGCACCCTCAGATTCCATATTTTCAAACAGTTGTATCTCAGCCAAATATTGTCCTATCCTAACAAACCATACATCAATGGAAAGATTTATTCAGCTTTCAGATGATGTATAAATTTCAATTTCGAAAAACACTTAAGACTGGTTTTGTAGTCCAGGGTCACATATATATATATATATATATATATATATATATATATATATATATATATATATCGTGCAAACCAATACTGAAAACATGGAGTAACTTACCTGTAACTGAGATAGAGAGGCACACAAAAACGAGGGTCAACATATCCACTCTGAAATTATACAAAGTCTTCCAGAACATTTATCTTATTAAAATGATAACTTGTTTTAAATTATTTTAGCAGAACTTTATTACAGTTGTTTATTTGTTAGGCCCCTACAAAACTAGATAAGCTGAAAGGCTAATAGGTTACTGTGTTACCACAAGTTCTTTGCCTGTGTGTGATTGGCTGGAAACGCGACACTATGACGTTCCCGCTGCGTGATGCAATGAAAGTAAACACAAACAGATTCAAGGCTAGACAAATAATTGGAAATCGTTCTCAGAATGAACCCTGTTTAGGAGTCCAGACTGTTCTATATAGGTCTTTGTACTCTACATATACTGTACTTAGTAAATTACCTACATAAGATGTACAGAAATAAACATGTGAGGGAGAGTTAAAGCAAACAAGTTACAGACAAGTCTTGTAAAAACAAATAAACAAATCAAAAGTTTTGGATATTTATTATCCTCTCTTTCAGGTAATTTTGATCGTTAGGGCATGAGACTTTGTGACTTTTGACACATTTGTCAATTTCACCCGCACTGGAATGAATGGAATGTCCGAAAAAAACAGCATTTCTATTTATTTATGTATTTATGTAAAAAAATTTGTTCTGTGTGATTTATTAGCTTGTTTACCCGTGGGGACCTCAATTTAGGTCACACACACACACACACTCACACACTCACTCACGCACTCTCACTCATATAGAAACATATTATACCATGAATTATGTTAATTCTGAGAAATTACTGTCATCAAATTTTATACATATGTTTAGATTAAAATTAAATTTGAATTATAAATATATATATATATATATATATATATATATATATAGACACACACATATGTACGTGTGTGTGTTATAAAATATAGATTTTGTAATGTTTAAATACATATCTGAATCCTAAATAAGCAAATGGTGCAAGTTTTGGTGGTCCAAAACGTTGGTGCAAGTATAAGGATAAGGATCCTTTGCTCCATAGGCCCCTCTAGTGGAAGTAACCATAAAATGCATGTCATTTTTTCCCACCAGATGGCATCAGAGACACTCAGTGACCCAATTTATAATGCAATTTTTTTGTAGAGTATGCAAATGTAATCATTTGCATAAAACATCCAGAATTTAAGGTAAATAATATAAAAATCACTAAAACAAAATAATAATAAAAACCCTACATAAATAGTAAGAAAAGAATATAAAAAAATGTAGCAATATAAGCTTTCTAGACACAAAAAAAGAAAGAAAGAAAAAAAAAAGTGTAATTTTGACCCGGGAGGGAAGGATCTGTTATAGGAGGAGAGGATGAGGGTTAATAGCTGTGAAATCATTTAATAATCGAAACACTAAGACACTTTGCTGAAACAAGAAGTTATTATTCCATGTCATATTTTGAGAAGTTGTGGACCCAGACATCCATTTGTGTAAAATGTGATTCGAGCATGCGGTTAGAATGTTAACTAGTGCATAAAAGCCAAAGAAAAGTGTATGCTATTTTTTTATATGATTCTTTTTTTTTACTATTTCTCTTCAGCACTACATTACTAACAGATACTGCAAATAAAAGCTTAACATTTTTAATTGTTTAGCTTTGTTAGCGTTGGGTTTCAGACACTCTTTCTCGACTTCTTAAAAAAAAACTAACAGACTATAAACTCTTTTGATATGCGAGTAAATATTACTGACATTTTGTCAACATCTTACATAAATCATATGTGTTCTTTGTACTCAAAGGGTTATTTCATTGATAAAATGTATGAAACAAACATAAACATATATATTTGAGTATATACACATAAAATATACTGTATAACTTTTAAGACAAATTTTATAATAATAAAATGCAACCTGAATATTGTTGCAGACCACAAACAGCCCTTAAGGACAGTGGCGTTCCCTAATGCAGTGGTCTCAAACTCAATTCCTGGAGGGCCACAGCTCTGCACAGTTCAGCTCCAAATCACACCTGCTTGGAAGGGTTGGAACTAAACTGTGCAGAGCTGTGGCCCTCCAGGAATTGAGTTTGAGACCCAATGTCCTAATGGCAGTGGCCACACTGCAAAAAATATTTAATAATGGTTTGAGTAACATGACAGCATTCAAGGTGTTGCCTTGGCCTCCAAATCTGACTGAGAATGTATGATATGCTGAAGCAAAAAAAAAAAAATCCAGTCCATGGAGGTCCCATCTCACAACTTGCAAGACTTATAGGACCTGCTGCTCAAACCTTTTTGCAAGATACCACACGTTCAGAGGTTTTGTAGAGTCCATGCCTCGACGTATCAGATATTTTGGCACCACAAGAAGGACCTACATGATTTTAGGCAGGCTGTTTTAACTTTGTGGCTGATCGATGTATGTAGGCCTACAAGGATTTTAAAATGTGTATGTTAGAATGTAGATTGAAATTAAAGTATGACATTAACTTTGCAACTTCCAAAGCGTGCTGATTTTTAATGAAAATAAATTATGAACTATATAAGCCTTTGTATTTAACCCTGGATATTTTTGCTAGCATTATTGAAAATTAGTTTTGTTTTTTTTTGTGAAAATTAATTTTTCATTTATGTATGAATTTACATGCACACATACAAAACTTTGTATGTTACAAAATATCAGTCACATACACCAAAGGAGAACAATGTCCAGCCTGTAATATTTCATGTCTTCACCAGAAGCAAGTTTTCTCCAGCCAACCGTTTTACACTCTCTTGTTAATAATAGTATGTGAGAATCTGAGGTTCAAATTAGTACAACTGCTTTATTAGAAATTATTAATAATTTGCAATTGTTTGTTTTTGATATACAGTATTTAAATCCTGATCCAGTTTCCCCAAATCTGTGCACTTGTGCTTATTCACCAAACATTTGAATTAAATAAATCAACAAATCTACCAGCGTTTATACTTAAAACGTCATGAAATTCAATAAAGATTTGATCAAACAATATTGTGTAAAGACATTGTGTAAATTTACCGGGATGTGTAAATTTATATCTGCAATATAAATGACCAAACTTTTAAAGCTGGTGTTTTGGCCAAAGTTGATTGTCAAGGCATTGCGTTAGAAAGTTTCAACAACAACAAATTTGACTGAATAGACATAAAACAATAACATTTTGTTTAAAGAACGCAATGAAGGTCACCAAAATGTAAACACATTTCAATGCTTAAAGAAAACATCTGAAACACCACCACAGTAGTCAAGCAAAGTATTATCATTCTTTAGACACTACAAATATACAGGTCTGACAATTATACACAATCTCAGTGCTGATAAAATATCAGACCACTCTGGAAATAATCTGAAACAATCAAAGGCTGTGTGTGAAGGGAACAGTGAGGGAGACAAAGAGAAAAGTGTGATTGTCCACGGTAGGAATGACTTACATGTCATTTCAAACATGAATGAACAGAATTAATGACAAGACCACAGCAGGAGAAGCTTATAGTTGATCTGCAGTTCTTCACTGAGAGTCCATTGATGCTGCCACTATGCCGTGCTGTCTCAACTGGGCTCTGATCATCTGATTCTTTGAATTCCACTCTTCCATCTGTGTGTGTAGGTGGAGACAAGGCATAAGAGAGAGAAAGGCCGACTGTATGAGCAAATTAAAAAGTCTTGTCCATTTTCTTTAAAACATAAGGTGCAGAAGTGCTATTAGCAGCAGCAGTTGTTGTGGTTATAGTGGAAGCTGGTAGTCATCCTGGACCATTCATTAACACAGTATTTGATTCTGAAAATATGCTTACAATCAGTTTTAATAAATTAACAACTAAAATGTTCAGAACGCTCTATCATTTGAAGTGTGAAACTTCAGCTGTGGCAGCTGAAATACCTCTTGTTTGAGAAGCTGATTGTCCATCCTCAGTCTATCCACAGTATTAAGTTCCTCCTCCAGTCGTGCATTGCTCTGACGCAGCTCTTGGATATAGTCACATGCCTTGGACAAGATCCCACCTTTACTCTACACAGCAGAGCAGAACACAATCTGAGGCAACACTTCAAATTTTCATTTAGTTTAACTAAAAAATGTTAAAATACAAAAGTAAAACCCAAAAAGTGGAACTATAAAGACTTTAAACAAAAAATTAAATAAATAAAAATATAAGAAAAATGTATAGTATCCCCGTTATTCTACAATAACACTGTACATTAAACCTTTGAATAAAACGTTCAAACTGAACACTGCTGGTGGCTTGTGCTAACTAAGCTTACTTGACCATTTTTGGTTGCATCCACATTGCAGTCAGGAATTGTTTTGGAAAGCTGGACGATCCAGTTGTTGATCTTGTCCCTCCGTCTGCGTTCCACTGAAGGGAAAAAATGCTTGCATTCAGACAGAACTCCACGACACGTTTAAAGATAAATCTTTTTCAGTCTAATATGAAACAGAGCAGCAGGGATTGGATAATGAGGTGGAGCTGCCGATTTCAAACAAAACACAGAATAACCTTCATTGTGTTGAGCCCTCCGCTTGTCATCCCTGGAAGCACGCGGTGTTCCCGACTTACTGTGAAGAATATAGGATTCGTTGAAGACGTTGAGAAGAAACAGAATACTGTGATAGGACATGTGGCTATATGTATGTGATATGAGAGAACAACCTCTGCTGTGTCGTGGCTAGAACTTCCTGAGGTGACATCATTACATAGAGTTGACCTGCAAGAAAATGAAGGCAGGCAACTGAAAACGATATACTGTTGATATAATTACGTCATTAGACATAAAATACAATTAAAAGCATGTAACTTTCACTTTTTAGCTGTATATAATAATGATACCTTTGGCAGGGGAAATACTTTCATAGGAAAAAATCAATCACTGTTACAATATAGATCGTTTCTGCAACAAACTATCAGAATAACTAGAAACCACATCATGTACACTACCACTTTGGGTCGGTAAGATTGTTTTAATCATTTGAAAGAAGTATTCAAATAAAATATAATTCAAACAGTAAATATGTAAAATATTACTATTTAAAATAACTGTTTTCAATTTAAATATTTTTTAAAATGTCATTCATTTCTGTGATTTCAGCAGCCATTACTCCAGTCTTCAGTGTCACCTGATTCTGCAGAAATCATTCTAATATACTAATTTGGCTTCCAAGCAACATTTCTTATTATTATCAATGTTGAAAACAGTTATGCCACCTAATATTGAAACCATGACATTTATTTCCAGGATTCTATAGAAAGTTTAGAAGAATGACCTTTATTTGAAAGAAATGTCACAAACATATTGCGTAAATATAAGCTTCAGAATTTGAATGGTATTGTAAATGTTGTTTGGCATTACCTGCAGAGGCTGGCTGAGATAGTAATGAATCAGCTGTGTGGAGATTGGTGACCATGGTGCCGGCAGTTGTGTCAGAGATGGTGGCAGGATAGTAGTATTGAGTCTCAGATGTCTCTCCCTCTAGACTCTCAGACTGAGTGATTACAGCCTATAAATACATGCAGACAAGCACCTACTAAGACAACCACCTCTTTGATATAAAAAGGTTTCAGCAACAAGCTCAAATTTCTATTGCTGTTAAAAACAACTAATACCTGGGTTACAGGTGGTGCGGCTGCCTGAGTTACTGTGGGAAACCCAGTCACCACACTGACTGCTGCAGCCCCATCTGCCTGTCCTTCTACCTGCCCATCAGCCAAGTGGATCACCCGGTATGTTACCTGAAGGTCAAGGAGGTCAAGAGTTTAATCATCATTTCTCATGATCTGCATTTACTATGCATACATGTGCCACATACCTGCCCCCCTGTTCCTTCCGTTTTTAAAAGATGATACTTAATTTGCTGATCTGTGGAGAATGCAGCAGCTGACTGGATGGCTGTGATTGCCAGTGGGTCATCTACTGATTCAGCAACACCTGGTAAAGCAGCACATACAGGTTATTGTTTAACTCCTAAAAGAACTGGATACAAATGTATCATGTCAATTTCAACATGGAGGTTTTGCAAAGTAGAGAGGTCAGGTGTTTGATCAGCAACAATCTCACTGATGTTGAATGTAGAGGTGATCATCATCATCCTCGTTTTCCCAGGCATGTCCTGGATGGGATTTCTAAATTCCCCAAAATGTCAGGCTTTTGGCTTTTTTCCCTATTGACATGCTCTCTACAGTCCTCATACATTATGTGCATTTGCATTGCTTTGGCTATTTGTTGAAGATCCCACCCGCCACGATTGGTCGATTATGTACAATGCTTGCATGGTATTGGACTTTTCAGTCATAACCTTTAGCAAGTATGGAATTATTCCATTAGGAAAACAGAGCCAAAACCCATGCATTTCAGGCAATTTAGAAAAGAGGGCATATGGTCACCTTACTGAATCTACTGATGGGTTTTTTCATGCTTGAGAAAATGTGAAGTTTGTTTCTTGATGTGTGCAGGTACATGTACTGTATATACTTTGTTTAGCACTAGATGGTGCTATACAGGCGTTTATCTGAACTGTCACAACTAAACTGAAACTAAACTTAAGACTGTCTGTAACCCAAGCATTTTTATGTTGTGTATTTCCCTAAGCACACTACGACTCAGAATGACAAAGGAACTTATGGACAGCTAAATTTGAGCATCTCACCGTCTTGCAGTATGGGAGAATCTTCAGGATCGGGACTATTATGGTTTCTAAAAAAAGGAAACAAAAATGTATATATAATTATATTATATAATATAAGGAATGTATAACTATAATGCTAGATGTATGTTTATTAAGAAATGTTTATATTACAATATAGAAAAGCATAGGTGTTTAAAATAAGCATTACAAAGATTGTATAATATTTACATTGACGCCTTGCTTTTTCAGAGGATATAAATCACTTCAGATAACATTGTAGATGTGCAGATTTCAACAGTATGACGATGAGCATAAGGTGTGACAAGTATAATACTGAAGGTGAAACTCACTTCATATTTTTAAGCAAATTGGGGTCAGGGCTTCGGCGTCCTCAAACGTAAACATTCACTGCAAAAACAAAAGCCAGTAACCAACGGGAAAGCAAAGGAGCACATTTGATACCTAAACCTTGCACAACTGGACTACATCCTGCTCTTAAAAATGTCCAACAACTCATAGCAGGTGTGGCGTCGGCGGCGTTATGTATTTTACGCCGTTGCGTTAAAACTCCCATCACACCGATGTGTTAAGAAACCGCCCGGAAAGCTTTACATAGTTCACTTTAAGAACTGATTACTTATGTTGTTCAATATTCATTTTTACTAATAACCATGATATTCTTTAGGCTATATCACTAACATCGGAATTACTTCGACTAACTCGGCAAGAATCAAAACAAGAACTGACACAAAGCAGCATTTAGCATTTGAGCTAAGCAAAAAAAAAAAAAAAAAAGATGCGTGAAAACAATCCAGCTAAAACGTTTTTGTGTATGACTAATTACAATCCATATTATCGTATACCCCCTCCAAAAACATTCCCTAGTGACATTTAACAGAGTTACCTGTTTGTCGTTAGCAGCAAACGTTCAGTCGACATATCCTTTTCCTGCGCATGTGTAAGTTTTTCTAGATTTTAATGTTAGTAACTAGAGGGCGCCATACACGACAGCATCATCATTTTACTTCTCGTGTACCGAAAGAAGTTTATTAGGGCATGTTTGTAAGGCTGAACAAAAAAACATGCTAAATGGCATCTTTAATAACACCAACATATGATCCCATCCGAATACAACCTTTATTTTCCTTTAGAATTCATACTTGAAACAATGTCAAACAGTGGGTTCACTTAAACTTTATAAAACATAATTCCACATCCAAGGTACATCATTTTTCATGGTATTTAAAAGGACATGCATCACATGACAGTGTTTTTGACATCAGCATCATCTCAAAATTTCTGAGGGAGGAAACACACAGATTACTTTAATATTTTGATGTAGTAGCCTACAAGCTAGAGGATTTATAATTTTGGTTTTAGGGATTGGTGTTGTACCAAGAGATACATTCTAGACTCAGAGAAGCTCTGACAACAATGGGAAAGTGAGGAAAGCTAGCAGGAGCACTGCTCCACTGTGTTGCATGACACACCAGGCAGAACAAGTCTGAAGCTTACCTGGAAAAAACAAGAGAGCAACCTGATCAACATCTGTCAGTCACTGATTCATTACTATAAATGTCATAAGTTCGTGAATAAAAAATAAAACAAATGCACAAAAACAACTACAGTGTGCTTCCTTGTCAATTCAAAGCAATTAAGTTGCTAATTTACTAGTGCAGCTGCAAAATCTACTCAGTCAATAAATATGCAATGTATTTAAGGGAAAAGCAAGATGTAGCCTAATAAACGTTAAAGTTTTGTTGCTTACTCTTCTCCACGACTGCAGACATCGACACTGGTGTGGCAGTTTGTTTGACGAAACAGGTGTAGTTTTTGGGTTTGTCATCTGAGAAACCTTTCAAATTCAGCTTACACACATTTTCCACTAAAGAGACAGTTGCACGGTTTTTGAAGGTGTTGTCTGGGATGCTGCTGGTGTTGGTAGAGATAACCAGCTTATTCTCCGTCATGTAGTAGCAAGTTGTCTGGAGCTTGGGGTCTGAAGCTGGAGTGAACTTGCAATACATGTCCAAGTTTTGGTCCTTAGTCAAACAGGATGAAATCTTAAGGGAAGTCTGGGCAGAAGCAACACCTAGAAAATGATAACACCAACTTAGCCTTAAGTTTGAGTCGTTTAAAACTGGTACAATACTTGTATGGCATAATATACAGTAGATTAGACTGTGATATTTGTCCTGTGTATTTTCATAGGTTAACATTGTTAGTACATCATACTGAGATACACGACTTGTGTAATTGGTGAAGTAAAAAAGCAAGAAAAAGAGGAACAATTAATGTTCTTTTTCTTTTCTATGAGCATGTGATGATAAGAATGTAAATTTACCCAACAGGAAAAAGATAGCAAAGGCAGTATAGTACATCATCCTGACCACAGTATCTTGCTTATACCTGGAGAACAAACAAGACAAGTCACTTACAACACAATAAATTAGTACGGATTACCTCAGTAGTGTATACTATTTGTATCATGCCAAAAACCATGAACATTAATCACTTTGAAGAACTTTAAGTAAGTTTTCACCTGCGTACTATTACATTTATGCCCATGGGGCTTGAGAAAGAAAAAAAAAAAACTACTCCTGGCCATGTTTAAAAACAATAAACAAGCGCTCTGGTATAGCCACTGCAGCGAATTTCTCAATATGGGTGGGGTCATGACATATCTGAAAACATACAAATAAAGAAACAAACAAACGTAGAAACTATTATTGTAACAAATGCACACGGATACATGGACCCCAACTAAACCACACACAGCGTTCGGTCAGAAACCCCAATGACTAATACTGGTAGGCTATGTGACGAACTCCCTACAAGGCCCCGTGTGCATCTCTTTTATCTGAGGCAAGACTCGACTCGTGAAGATTCTTTTGAAATGACATGTCCCGTGGGACATTCTTTGGCAAGAATTCAGCTCGAACTTCAGCAATAAAAGTAGTTCCAATCTTTAAAAAAAAAATATATATATATATATTAAAGTGGCTTTACGTCATAATTTAAAAGGATAACGTGTTTTATTTCAACTTAATTTCACTTCAACGCGTCCTGAACAGAAGTCAAGGTAGCTAGCTCATTTTTTTTTAGGCTGGGTGGCGTTGTGAGTAATGAAGAGCAGACCGCTACACGCGCGAGTTGAGTTTCCTCTGGCGTCTTTGATATATAGACTTTCTGAGTTTGTTGCGGTTCTTACCTTGTCTTCTCTGCTTTCGGATGCTGGAACTGTCTGTCCGTTATTGAGGCAACTCCCTCAGTGATTACTCGAGGAAGACAGTAGGATGGAGAGATTAAGTAAGAGGATTCACGCCCATTGTCTACATCACGCTGTGTCATTAGAAAAAACTACGACCTGCCCATTACCACCAGCTAAAACGTGTGTGTACAAGTTGTTGTTCAAGAAAACAACAAGATAACGCTCGTGTAAATAAACTAGACAAAGTCAACATTGTGAAAAAAATGCATAGATACTTGCGCCACCATTTGAGGATGCCACACCCTTTAAAGGTGCCTCAGATATTTTATCGTGCAACCAAATTCAGAAATATAGATATATTAAGCTTTTCCTTTGAAACTGGATTACTAAAGGAGTCTTCAGAGTTCGGGAAGAAACTTTTGGGCTCCATCTTGTAAGAGAACTGGCCTTTTTGAAAAGGTGCCTAGTTTCCAGAGCGGGGTTAAGTTGGTTTTGTTTTCGATATTCGTGACACATTCAGCGATAAACGCCAATAACTTCAAAACGACTTGCCCTAAAAAAGTCTAAACGGCGTGACCGACAAAAGGGCAAAGCTGATCATGTTTCACAGCCTTCTTTTTCAGTATTTTCGCTCTATATAATAAGCACTGTCCCGCACAAGCCGCGCAATGTGCATTAAACCGGGAAAGCTCGCTCTCAGCGGAGCTTTCAGTAAGGGACCGTGGGGAAAGTGCACGTTTTCTTCGTTTTTTGCTATAGCTCAGTGGGCGCTGTTTTTGTAATAGCTTCGTAGTTAAAGGGCCTATAGACATGAGAACAGTGTCAATCAATAGAGGGGGACAGTGGACATCTTTCACAACCTTTCATTTTACCCCTAGTGGCTGATTACGGAATTGCATGTCCAAAATTAACCTTCTTTTTGTAATAACTTTAGTCAGCAGAAAGATAGTGACATGAGACCAGTGTCAATCAATAGAGGGGGACAGTGGACATCTTTCACAACCTTTCATTTTACCCCTAGTGGCTGATTAGGGAATTGCATGTCCAAAATTAACATTCTTTTTGTAATAACTTTTTACATCAGGGAGACAGAGACATGAGGCCAGTGTCAATCAATAGAGGGGGACAGTGGACATTTTTCACAACCTTCCATTTTACCCCTAGTGGCTGATTAGAGAATTGCATGTCAAAATTAACATTCTTTTTGTAATAACTTGGTCAGCAGGAAGATAGAGAAATGAGAATAGTGTCAATCAATAGAGGGGGACAGTGGACATCTTTCACAACCTTTCATTTTACCCCTAGTGGCTGATTACGGAATTGCATGTCAAAATTAACATTCTTTTTGTAATAACTTTCGTCAGCAGGAAGATAGAGACATGAGAACAGTGTCAATCAATAGAGGGGGACAGTGGACATCTTTCACAACCTTTCATTTTACCCCTAGTGGCTGATTACGGAATTGCATGTCCAAAATTAACCTTCTTTTTGTAATAACTTTAGTCAGCAGAAAGATAGTGACATGAGAACAGTGTCAATCAATAGAGGGGGACAGTGGACATCTTTCACAACCTTTCATTTTACCCCTAGTGGCTGATTAGGGAATTGCATGTCCAAAATTAACATTCTTTTTGTAATAACTTTGGTCAGCAGGAAGATAGAGACATGAGAACAGTGTCAATCAATAGACGGGGACAGCAAAAGACAGACCAAAATATTAATCATTTTGAAAACATAAATACATGCAATAAACTGCCATTATACTACAGGGCTGTTACATCTTGAATCTGACTGGTTGATGAACATTGTAAGGTGTACAAGTTATCATCTTTACTGCATTACATATCCATTAGACTACGCCAAATGATTTCAGTATTTCAGGTCCTTAGGCTACATAAAACAAGTCAGCTATAAATTTTGTTACATTAAATGGAATGAGATGATGCAACATTACAAATCAAAATGACAACATGCAAGAGATTTTCTTTTGTTAAATTTAAACTGACATTTCGTTTTCCAGTTGTAAAGGTTAAAAAAAGCTTAAAATGACAAACAGTATTGTTTGGTTGGATTTGAGTCCGACTTGGCCAATTTTTTACTCTGACTTGAGTGGTGAAATACTCTGATTCGACTCCGCTTGTCTACCTAGTCATCATCAATATTGTCACCAGATATGTACAATACCACTGGGATCTACTGAACAAAAATGAAAATACTATTTTGAAATAAGGTCTTACGTGTAAGTCGATTTTAACACACACGGTATTATGGGGATATTCATAGGTATACATTCCAAGCTGTATATTATGCCCCACTACATTACATTAACCCTACCTTTCTACCCAAATATACAATTTTCAGAAAATATAAATCTGTATGATTAATATGCTTGTTTCCTAATAGGGACAAAAAAATTCAAAAAGTAAAATTGTAATATCTGTTGGGACATTTCGACCCCATAACTAGGGGAATACCAGTATAACACATTACACACACTGTAACTGGACAAACAAGATGAGAGACGTGCAGATCCATTTGCAAGTTTTATTAGAGGGAGATGTGGTCAAAAACACAGGCCGGGTCTAAACATAAGCAAGCAGGTATAGCATATGCGAGACACAAGAATAATCCAAACCAAGCATGAGTCAGTAGACAGTGAACGTTATTCTGAGGGCTTGACAAGAGGGGTAATCCAAGAAAACAAGCAATAATCCAGGCGAGGAACGGCAAATCAATTGTTAATTCAAAACAGGCACAGGAATTTATACACAGGCAGGAATCAGGAAACGGGCAATAAGAAGACTAGACTAAATTAAGAACTGAGACTAGGAACTAAGACAGGGAAAACTAGAAAGGGCTTCGTAAAAAACAGGGAAAACTAGAAAGGACTCCGTAAAACAGCTATCACTTGGTGAACTATAAACGCAGAACAATACTGGAGATTAAACAGAAACACAGAATGGCTCAGTAAGGCAGCTAACACTAGGAGAGCGCTATACGCAGAACAATACTCGGCAGTTTGAAAGAGGAAGTCCAATGATTATAAAGCATGTCTGATTGATTGTAGTGTGTGTGTGTGTGTGTGTGTAATTGGTGCGTGGTGTGATTATTGAAATGGCTGCTGGGAAATGTAGTCCAGGGTATAGTGTGTAGTGTGAGAGTCTGTGTCTGGGATTATGACCTCTGGTGGTAAATTCATGACACACACACACAATTATTTTAATAACAATAATAATAACATTATATAATAATAATAATAATAATCACTTTTCCCTCCAAATCATGTCCTGCCGCACTTTAACCTTGTTGAACTACAGAATTTTTTTCTGGTAAAGGATTCAAGGCCCTTACTGCTTGTTAGCAAATTTAACAAAGAATATGGCAGCACATCCCAGTACACACTTATTAAAATCTGTTCATGCATTTGCTGTTAAGCTGCTTTGAAATAATATTTATTGTGAAAAGAGCTATAAAAATAAATGGGAATTAATCCACACAGAGCTGGGAGTAATGAAGTTTCTATTTAGAACCTATGCATCCCGGGGAACACTTTTATGCTGAAATGGTTCTTTTATTACCGGAACTTTTTCCTCAAATCCTTAACTGTCAAATAACATCATTACTGCTTTTATGGCGATAGCAATCCAACTACACAGAGTCTGAACACATTCCCTGCAGGTAAATGATTTTATTCGTAATTTTAAATACAGGTTTAACTTTGAAATTGTAAATGTTTTCTAAACAAATGTGTTCTGTCCTATTTTTAGGTTTTTGATTACATTTTGTTCACAGTGTGAGCAGCTCTGACAAGCTGAGTATACTTCGCTCCTCTTCTCCATTAAGTAGCTAATTAATATTGTAAGCCCTTGAACACAAGATTTGGTGAGATTGTATTAATTATGTTTTATTAATTCTCAAACAGTACAATATGAAGTACGATTCTTAACATCGTAGGTGATAGTTTAGTGACATATTGACCAATTGTAAATGCAAGAATATTCAATTCTCACATATGTTTAGACAATACTTCAAGATGCGACAGATAGTTCATAATAAAACAGACTGGGTGGATGTGAAATGGACAACAGGTGTCTTGACCCACAACATACAGAAAGATGGTTACAGCTGTGGCATTTATGTCATGCAGGTAACTACAATTTAATGTAGCCTTGGAACAACACTCATTTTTGCATAACCTCAATAGTGTAATATATCAATTTCCTATTCTGCTATGTCTAATTCATTTTGCAAGTTTATTTTATTACATTCATGTAACCAACAGATGGCTAAGGAGACAGTGGAGGCTTTTCCAATGATACCATCTGAAATCATCATACCTTCCAATAAGCACCTCCTGTCAGAGCTGCGTAAGGAGATGGCTGTAACAATCCTAGAATCATCAGGTATGTATTGTATGCACACAATCAATAATACTCTAGCACTGATCTTTTACTGTGGGTGTTCTTTTACTACATATATGGGCGTAAAACGCCAAGCCTCCTTCAAATCGATCAATAGATATTTTAATGTGTGTATAGTTTAATTTTCATTATTATGAAGGCTTTAGAATGGTACTAAGAAGACACTGTTTACATATTTATTCTTCTTATTATGGGTCAAAGCACTAGAACCATATCATATTTGCAGAGATCCTTTGTCAAGACATCAGACACCATAACCATAAACGTTTTCTCAAAGTTGATGAAAAGGATCTAAATTAACCCCATTGCTCAGGCACTCAATCAGACACTTTTCAGAACTGTAGTAGATATATTTGGTTTTTCAGTTTATACCTCTGTAATCATAATGGCTTGAATCAAAATTATTTTCAAATGAATACTTCATTCAAGGTCCAAAAACATTTTTCAAATTTTTATTTTTTATTTACTTCTGGAAATTCTGTTTCACAAACCTACACTATAGGGACAAAAATATTTGGGATACCATTTTCTAATGAATAGGTTTTACTACTTCTGAAATTTCCATGTGTACAAATGTTACTGATAAAGCATATAATGATATTCCACATAAGTATTACAGCAATAGATTGTTCCCTTTTCTATTCTAACATGACAATGCCTCTGTGTATAAGGCAAGGTTCCAAAGAAATGATTGATTCAGTCAATTTGGAAGAACTTGACTGGTCCGCAGAAAGCCACATCATAAATCAGCTGAACACCTCTGGTTTGACTCTAAACGCAGACATTGAAACAGACTCATCACTAAACACCAATGACTTGTACATACACTATATGGACAAAAAGTATTGGGACACCACTTCTTTAGAACAGAAATTTTGGCAACAAAGATGAAAACGAAATCTATGTATTTAATAATTGTATTTCCATCTCTGTTGCAGCAGTTTTAAATTGTCTAAAATGACTGTACCCGTATGTACAAGTCATTGTTGTTCATTGATGATTTTTTGGGTCAAGGTTTGCATTTAAAGTCACTCCAGAGGTGTTCAGCTGGGACTGGGATGTGGCTTTCTGCAGACTACTCAAGTTGTTCTGCACTGACTGAATCAATCATTACTTTTGAGAAATGATTCATGTTAGAATAGAAAAGGGTCCAGTCCAAACTATTTCTATTAAATTAAAAAAACAAAATACTCTACATTAAAATTATATGCTTTACCATTCACATTTGTACTCATGGAAATGACTGAAATAGTAAATCATGTTCATTAGAAGGGTGTGTCCCGATACTTTTGTCGAAATTGTGTATCAAGTTCTTCTGAAGACCATTTAAAATACACACATTTCTTTTGATTGTTTAACATGAAATTAGAAAAGATGAAAATTTTGTTAGATTTCTTTTTTCTCTATGTTGTCCACTAAAGTGACACAACAATGTCTATGCAACAATCAGGAAGTGTGAATGGCAGATTAACGTAACTTGTCATGCATGTAAATGCATTTGTAGGATGGTACTTCTTCAAAAAATGTATTCTTATTTTATATAATTGTTTTGCTAATACAGTCCAGAATGCTTGTAGTTCATGAAATATTAGCTTCTTTTTGATAATAGAGTTTAACGTAGATGTTGTTAATATATTAAGAAGAGAATTTATACATACATAATCATATCATTTCATGTCACTGTAATTATCAAAATTATTTGGTAACACTTTACAAAAGGGAACACTTGTTCACTATTAACTAAGACTTTTCCCTCAATAAATTTCAAATTTTCTGCTTAATAGTTAGTAAGGTAGTTGTTAAGTTTAGGTAGGCTATTGGGTAGAATTAGGGATGTAGAATAAGGTCATGTAGAATAATTCATTAATATGTGCTTACTTACTACTAATAAATGGGTAATATTCTAGTAACATGCATGCTTATAAGCAACTAGTTGATAGACCCTGAAATATAGTGTTAACAGTTATTTTAATTAATTACATTTAATTTGCATGAGTGAATAGATTGTGGTTTGGTTACTACGTATTACTCATAAAGTGTTTTCACTTCAAACATGGTGATGGTAGGTCTTAAGATCTGAAACCTTTAAAGAACATTATATTTAGTAGTTTCACACTGAAGCTAGGTTGTAGAAAAAGGTGCACATAGGGGGAGATTCAGAAGGTATTTATTCCACATGACACAGAAAAAAAAGGTATTCACAGATGAGAATGAGGTTGAAACATTAACCGACAAAGTCAAACTGAAAGGACAAGAACGTAACTAGACAGAACAAATGAAATAATTAGCAACACCACAGGTGAACTAATGTAATCAAAATGTGAGACAAAATATAGGTCAAATGACAAAGCATGACAGACAAACTAAGTCCAAACTAACAAAATTATGATAAGTAGAGTTAAGTGTTCATTAAGCTTATAAAAACATGAAGCATAGACATAAACCATACATTGTTGACACAATTACAGGAGTATTTTGTAAATATACAAAGTATATGCCGTGTGCATGTGGATGGGATAAATGCACAACTCCACAAATTCCAAGTATGGGTTATTATTATACTTCACCATCATGTCGCTTTACTTCACTTCACTGCATATAACACAATCCTTGTCAAGAATGTCTGGTTTTATGTCTATGCAATTACAAATAAAGGTACCTGGAAAAAGGAAAAAAAAAATATATATATATATATATATATATATATATATTAATATATCTATTTAATGTAGGTATACAGGTGCTGGTCATATAATTAGAATATCATCAAAAAGTTTATTTATTTAACTAATTCCATTCAAAAAGTGAAACTTGTATATTATATTCATTCATTCATTATACACAGACTGATATATTTCAAATGTTTATTTCTTTTCATTTTGATGATTAGAGCTTACAGCTCATGAAAGTCAAAAATCAGTATCTCAAAATATTAGAATATTTATATTTGAGTTTGAATAAATGACCATCCCTACAGTATAAATTCTGGGTATCTCTTGTTCTTTGAAGCCACAATAATGGGGAAGACTGCCGACTTGGCAATGATCCAGAAGACGAACATTGACACCCTCCACAAAGAGGGTAAGTCACAGAGGGTCATTACTGAAAGGTGTGGCTTTTTACAGAGTGCTGTATCAAAGCATATTAAATGCAAAGTTGACTGGAAGGAAGAATTTGGGTAGGAAAAGGTACACAAGCAACAGGGATGACCGCAAGCTTGAGAATACAGTCAAGCAAAGCCGATTCAAACACTTGGGAGGGCTTCACAAGGAGTGGACTGAAGCTGGAGTCAGTGCATCAAGAGTCACCACGCTCAGATATCTTCAGGAAAAGGGCTACCAAGCCACTTCTGAACCAGAGACAACGTCAGAAGCATCTTAACTGGACTGTGGAGAAAAAAAACTGGACTGTTGCTCAGTGGTCCAAAGTCCTCTTTTCAGATGAAAGTAAATTTTACATTTCATTTGGAAATCAAGGTCCCAGAGTCTGAAGGAAGAGTGGAGAGGCACAGAATCCATGTTGCTTGAAGTCCAGTGTGAAGTTTCCACAGTCTGTGATGATTTGGGCTGCCATGTCATCTGCTGGTGTTGGTCCACTGTGTTTTCTGATGTCCACAGTCAACGCAGCCATCTACCAGGAAATTTTAGAGCACTTCATGCTTCCTTCTGTTGACAAGCTTTATGGAGATGCTGATTTCATTTTCCAGCAGGACTTGGCACCTGCCCACACTGCCAAAGGTACCAAAAGCTGGTTCAATGACCATAGTGTTACTGTGCTTGATTGGCCGGCAAACTCACCAGACCTGAACCCCAGAGAGAATCTATGGGGTATTGTGAAGAGGAAGATGAGAGACACACCAGACCCAACAATGCAGATGAGCTGAAGGCCACTATCAGAGCAACCTGGGCTCTCATAACACCTGAGCAGTGCCACAGACTGATCGACTCCATGCCGCTCCGCATTGCTGCAGTAATTCAGGCAAAAGGAGCCCCAACTAAGTATTGAGTGCTGTACATGCTCATACTTTTCATTTTCATACTTTTTAGTTGGCCAAGATTTCTAAAAATCCTTTCTTTGTATTGGTCTTAAGTAATATTCTAATATTTTGAGATACTGATTTTAGACTTTCATGAGCTGTAAGCTCTAATCATCAAAATGAAAAGAAATAAACATTTGAAATATATCAGTCTGTGGGTAATGAATGAATATAATATACAACTTTTTGAATGGAATTAGTGAAATAAATCTTTTTGATGATATTCTAATTATATGAACAGCACCTGTATATGCAATTTATTTAATGTATTAACAATTTAAAGACTACAATATATAAAGTACTACTTAACCATAAACTAACTTAGATCATGCTGTATGTCAAGATATATCATTTAAAAAATATATATATATTAACTATAAGTAATTTTTATAGTTCTCCATGACCTAATGTACAGAGAAATGTGTATTTATAAAAGTTGTTAAAGTACAAAAATCATTGTCTTTGTCTTTACATATCACCTAATTGAACTATTTTGATTGCTGCACTATTTGTATATAGACTTTTAATATATTAACAGTTAAGATACTAACATACATAAATCATAAATTAAGTGTTGCAATTGATTTGGAATCATTTTATTACTGTATAGTCTTATTAAAAATTGTAACACAATTTTTATTCCTCGGTACTGGGTACAAAATGTAAGACATAAAGTAGCTTATTGTTGATATTATTTTGATCATGATATGACAATCTTTCTATTCTTGTCATTAAAGGCCATTTCAGTTTGATTAAAAGATGCATTCATGCAGACACAATTGCAAACTTAATGGATCATATTCAAGCAGAATTATAGTGATTTATTTATTTATTTATTTTTCAGCACTCCCTTTTTGCAGAACTTTGGTGTTTTTGGTGTATGTTTTGTTAAGCCTGGATTTTGCATTCCACACATATAGGTCAACTTGCCATCCCGCATGGCCATTTAATTAACTAGTATCTTCCTGATGCTTAAAATTCTAAATTGTTTTAATAACTATTGTATCATGACAGAATAACGAATGAAAGGTCTATAAGAACTTTAAAAAAAAAATGAAATTGTCTAAGATTAAAGATTTATTTGGTACCTGATTGTCTGTGCACATTTATGTATTAATTATGGTCTTCCTGCTAGTAAATCTATCCATCTACCTCTCTTACTCTAACCATACGCTCATCTATACAGTGGTGAAATAAATTATTAGAACACTATAATTTTCAGAAGCTTTAAATTGTCAGTTATCATTAAAGTCAGTTATCTATATCTTTATCTGTAGCTGTCAGTATAAAATTTCAGCGTACATTTCCACACTTTCATTTAGCAATTACTTTTAATAATGCAGTCAGAATTTTGTGCTCCACACAGTGATCTGATCTCATCATCATCCAGTCTGTCTGAAATGACATGAAGAAACTGAACAAACTGAGACAGAATAAATCCAGAAGAACTGTAGCAACATCTCCAAGACGCTTCAAGAAAGCTACCTGCAAAGCTCCTGAGAAACTATGCGCAAGTGCACCGAGGTCATAAGCTGAGTTAAACACAAAGTATGGTCACACCAAATGTTGATTTACTTTAGTTAACAGAAGTTAATTGATAAATAAATTATATTTATGACAATTTTTGACAGCATCTTCATTTTACTGTGTTTTTACACAAGTTCACGAGGGTTATTTAAACATCTTGGAGAAATTGCCACAGTTCTTCAGGATTTATTCTGTCTCAATTAATCTTAATGTCATTTCAGACAGACTCAATGATTATCGAGTAAATCAGATGTCTGTGTGGAGCACTGGTTGTTGCCAGACAAACATTTCACTGATTTGTTAAAATTAATGGCAAAATATATGTTTGGAAATGTAAACTGATATTTCGTACTGACACACTACTCCAATGAATAGAAATAACAGAATTAAAATCATTTTTAGCCAATAACATTGGTCACCACTTTGTGGCTGTCTGTCCATCTGTCCAGCTATTTATACATCTGTCTGTCTGTCCATCCATTTAATCATCTATATGTATGTCTCTATGTCTCATCCATCCGTCCATCTACCTATATGTCTGTCTGTCTGTCTGTCTGTCTGTCTGTTTGTTGATACACTGGTCTGTCTGACCAAACGGTTAAAATAAAACTTTGATTTGCAATATTGTATTTTCAGTATTCAACCCCAAACAGCATTGCTCCCTGTGTGGAAAAGAGTCCCCAGTTGGAAGCGTGGGTCTGAACACATGGGTTTGTGTCCTTTTCAATGAGAAATTAGTAATTAGATGAGCTATTATACAATCTGTAGATCTCAAATGTTAAATTATTAACGAAATAGATAATTATTATGCAGATAATTAGTATGCAGTTAATCTAGAAATGACATTACATCAAATATTAAGTAGTATTTTGTTTTAGGTAAATACAGATCAAAAAGTTTTATTATTTTTACTGTATGTTCAATTGTGTACATTTTAATTTGATGTTTTTATGCTGACATTACTATTACTTTCTTATTAATGGAGTATTAAAAGAATGTAGTACAGTTTATTTTTAACATAATATGTTCAATATAATTAAAAATTAAGTTTACTTGTGACAATTTTTATTTCCACTAGATTCAGTGCAGCAACTGTGAAAGATGGTACCACTCTGTCTGTCTCGGCATGACGAAAAAAGAGGTACACAAATGGAAGACAAGAAAGTGGTTGTGTGTTTTCTGTAAGTAAAAAGTACTGTACAAGTGTAGGTGTTAAAATATATTGTTTACTCTTGTATGTTTTTTTGTTGTTGTTTTTTGTTTTGATCAGTTCCTTATAAATGTTAAAATCATTAAATTGCATCATTGTAAGGATGTAAATAAGGTACGATTTGTAAATGCAACTACCTTGTGCAACAGTAAGGATTAAATGTGAGGTTGTGTAAGTTGACCACTGTCCCCCTCTATTAACTGGCACTGCTTTCATATCTCCCTGGTGGAAAATGCCATTACTAAATTAAAGTAAAACAGAAGGTTGTGAAAAAGGCCCACTGTCCCCTTCTGTTGATTGACACTATTCTCATGTCTCTATCTTCCTGCTGGCGAAAGTTATTACAAAAAGAATGTTAATTTTGGACATGCAATTCTCTTTTCTGCCAGTAGGGGTAAAACAGAAGGTTGTGAAAAAGGCCTACTGTCCCCCTCTATTGATTGACACTATTCTCATGTCTCTATCTTCCTGCTGACCAAAGTTATTACAAAAAGAATGTTAATTTTGGACATGCAATTCTCTTTTCTACCAGTAGGGGTAAAATGGAAGGTTGTGAAAGATGTCCACTGTCCCCCTCTATTGATTGACACTATTCTCATGTCTCTATCTTCCTGCTGGCGAAAGTTATTACAAAAAGAATGTTAATTTTGGACATGCAATTCCCTCTTCTACCAGTAGGGGTAAAACAGAAGGTTGTGAAAAAGGCCTACTGTCCCCCTCTATTGATTGACACTATTCTCATGTCTCTATCTTCCTGCTGGCGAAAGTTATTACAAAAAGAATGTTAATTTTGGACATGCAATTCCCTCTTCTACCAGTAGGGGTAAAACAGAAGGTTGTGAAAAATGTCCACTGTCCCCGTCTATTGATTGACACTGTTCTCATGTCTCTATCTTCCTGCTGACCAAAGTTATTACAAAAAGAATGTTAATTTTGGACATGCAATTCCTTCTTCTACCACTAGGGGTAAAATGGAAGCTTGTGAAAGATGTCCACTGTCCCCCTCTATTGATTGACACTGGCCTCATGTCTCTGTCTCCCTGATGTAAAAAGTTATTACAAAAAGAATGTTAATTTTGGACATGCAATTCTCTTTTCTACCAGTAGGGGTAAAATGGAAGGTTGTGAAAGATGTCCACTGTGCCCCTCTATTGATTGACACTATTCGCATGTCTCTATCTTCCTGCTGACCAAATTTATTACAAAAAGAATGTTAATTTTGGACATGCAATTCTCTCTTCTGCCAGTAGGGGTAAAACAGAAGGTTGTGAAAAAGGCCCACTGTCCCCCTCTATTGATTGATACTGGCCTCATGTCTCTGTCTCCCTGATGTAAAAAGTTATTACAAAAAGAATGTTAATTTTGGACATGCAATTCTCTTTTCTGCCAGTAGGAGTAAAACAGAAGGTTGTGAAAAATGTCCACTGTCCCCGTCTATTGATTGACACTGTTCTCATGTCTCTATCTTCCTGCTGACCAAAGTTATTACAAAAAGAATGTTAATTTTGGACATGCAATTCCCTAATCAGCCACTAGGGGTAAAATGAAAGGTTGTGAAAGATGTCCACTGTCCCCCTCTATTGATTGACACTGTTCTCATGTCTCTATCTTCCTGCTGACGAAAGTTATTACAAAAAGAATGTTAATTTTGACATGCAATTCCCTTTTCTACCAGTAGGGGTAAAACAGAAGGTTGTGAAAAAGGCCACTGTCCCCCTCTATTGATTGACACTATTCTCATGTCTCTATCTTCCTGCTGACCAAAGTTATTACAAAAAGAATGTTAATTTTGGACATGCAATTCTCTTTTCTACCAGTAGGGGTAAAATGGAAGGTTGTGAAAGATGTCCACTGTCCCCCTCTATTGATTGACACTATTCTCATGTCTCTATCTTCCTGCTGACCAAATTTATTACAAAAAGAATGTTAATTTTGGACATGCAATTCTCTTTTCTGCCAGTAGGGGTAAAACAGAAGGTTGTGAAAGATGTCCACTGTCCCCCTCTATTGATTGACACTGGTCTCATGTCACTATCTTTCTGCTGACTAAAGTTATTACAAAAAGAGTTAATTTTGGACATGCAATTCCCTAATCAGCCACTAGGGGTAAAATGGAAGGTTGTGAAAAATGTCCACTGTCCCCTTCTGTTGATTGACACTATTCTCATGTCTCTGTCTCCCTGATGTAAAAAGTTATTACAAAAAGAATGTTAATTTTGACATGCAATTCCCTTTTCTACCAGTAGGGGTAAAACAGAAGGTTGTGAAAAAGGCCCACTGTCCCCCTCTGTTGATTGACACTATTCTCATGTCTCTATCTTCCTGCTGACCAAATTTATTACAAAAAGAATGTTAATTTTGGACATGCAATTCCCTTTTCTACCAGTAGGGGTAAAATGGAAGGTTGTGAAAGATGTCCACTGTCCCCCTCTGTTGATTGACACTATTCTCATGTCTCTATCTTCCTGATGTAAAAAGTTATTGCAAAAGAATGTTAATTTTGGACATGCAATTCCTTTTCTACCAGTAGGGGTAAAACAGAAGGTTGTGAAAGATGTCCACTGTCCCCCTCTATTGATTGACACTATTCTCATGTCTCTATCTTCCTGCTGACCAAATTTATTACAAAAAGAATGTTAATTTTGGACATGCAATTCCCTTTTCTACCAGTAGGGGTAAAACAGAAGGTTGTGAAAGATGTCCACTGTCCCCCTCTGTTGATTGACTCTATTCTCATGTCTCTATCTTCCTGATGTAAAAAGTTATTGCAAAAAGAATGTTAATTTTGGACATGCAATTCCCTTTTCTACCAGTAGGGGTAAAACAGAAGGTTGTGAAAGATGTCCACTGTCCCCCTCTGTTGATTGACACTATTCTCATGTCTCTGTCTTTATTCTGACCAAAGATATTACAAAAAGAATGTTAATTTTGACATGCAATTCCCTAATCAGCCACTAGGGATAAAATGGACGGTTGTGAAAAATGTCCACTGTCCCCCTCTGTTGATTGACACTGTTCTCATGTCTATAGGCCCTTTTAACTACGAAGCTATTACAAAAACAGCGCCCACTGAGCTATAGCAAAAAACGAAGAAAATGTGCACTTTCCCCACGGTCCCTT
Organism: Onychostoma macrolepis; assembly: GCF_012432095.1. NCBI lineage: Eukaryota > Metazoa > Chordata > Actinopteri > Cypriniformes > Cyprinidae > Onychostoma > Onychostoma macrolepis. Next base: position 20,712,637 of record NC_081159.1, read on the forward strand.
ACTGAAAGCTCCGCTGAGAGCGAGCTTTCCCGGCTTAATGCACATTGCGCGGCTTGTGCGGGACAGTGCTTATTATATAGAGCGAAAATACTGAAAAAGAAGGCTGTGAAACATGCTCAGCTTTGCCCTTTTGTCGGTCACGCCGTTTAGACTTTTTTAGGGCAAGTCGTTTTGAAGTTATTGGCGTTTATCGCTGAATGTGTCACGAATATCGAAAACAAAACCAACTTAACCCCGCTAGTTTCCAGAGGGTTCTGCCAGTGTGGCAGTCTAAACTGCTGCCTCAAGTATCTGTTCATGTTTATAGTAAAAACTCAATGCAACCTAATTGAAATAAAAACTGTAACGATGTTTCTTTGCGCACCTTACAGACAAAACGTCATCAGTTTGATACGTTATTAAAATTTAATGGCGGATCATAAGGCTTTATTGGATAATATGCATCTTATGAATATTTCATTATATATATATATATGCAGAGAGAGAGAGAGAGAGAGAGAGAGAATTGTAATAATATTTCATATAATTTGGTGTGGTGTGTCTCCACTGCTGGTTATGGTCCTACACTATTTCCAGCAAAGCTGTTTTGTTATATTTATGATGATACTGTACAATGCTATACAAATATTTAAATTGAATAGTAAATGTTTCTTTTATATTCTACTATTGCATATGGAAAAGGCAAATATAGCCTAACTGTTTATTTTGGCTTCAGTACAAGAACAAATAAACCCCTATTATTTAATTTTGGAAACAATATTGGAAACATATTTTTAACTGTTTTTATTTAATAGTTAATATTTATTTAACTATATTCAACTATTTTTAGGAAGGTGGTCCCTCTAAAGGGGATCATAATATTTTGGAGTCCAAAATTAAAAAACAAACTCTTGGTCTAAAATGGGTTTCTGACATAACAGAATCTGTTTTTTCAAAAAATATTGTTAAATCTCTGACAAAGCTAACTAAGAATAATTGTAATAATTCATAACAAATTACAGCACTTTTTCATTCTCAAATGTGTGTTGATGTAAGTAAAAAGATCTGCTCAGGTTACACTCTGCATTCCTTTATTGTTTTCTGTGACATTTCTCAGTATAGATCCTTCAAAAAATAAGACAATGCAATGGAAAGAGTGAAAGAAGGGAAGACAAAGGTTTTCCCCACAAATATAAGTGCGTGAAATGTGTGTGCTGGCGCTTGAAATGTTGCTATGCAGTATTTGTGAGTCATTAAAATGAAACAGACAAAGCACTACATTTCTAAAGCTCAGATTATACCTTAAAGCCAACCTAAGGCACTTAAGGTTAGTGCAAGGAAGCATGTGTGAAAAGCAGCTAAACGTGCGGAAGCAACACAGTGCAATTAAGCATGTGCATACAAGTGCAATGGACGACACATAGAAACACATGTAAGAGTACATTTAAATACTTAATCATCATGTAACTTAATAGACTCATGCTTATGCAGTTGTGTTCTGTTCCAGGCCTGTATCATTATTTCCCCTAAACATAACTGAACAGAAAGTCCTTGAATTTTTGTCCACAGGATATTTAGTTGCATCATGTGTGAGTGCTGCAATATAATATGTCAGCAGTGGTGATGTCCTTCAGACAGAGCTGTCCTTTTTCAAGTGATAAACAGAAGCGCTAAGACAATGATAAACTTATATAATGCATTTTGCACTGGACAAATTGCAAGGATCGATAAACCAGCCATCCGATAAATGAGATTACAGATTACTCTTACAATGATTTCACTCAATTATTTCTATAAATATTACAAAAATGTCAGCAATAAAAAGTATAATATCTTTTTGAGCTACTATATGACTTGATTTGAGGGAAGCACATAACTGATACTGTATAAATGTCCTATGCCATGTATCAAAACAATAACATATATTTCTTACAACAGAGAATATTTTAGGTGACCAATATTTGGGATGCCTGATCATCTCAAGCTTCTGCATATACTTTTTTGTGCCGTCCTTCATCTGAATTCAATGCAAATGACAAACATGCTGCGTTCAGTTCAACACTAATCTTACTGTAAATTCAAGAATAAATTCATTGTATAGATTGTGTTAAGCAGCTGCAACATTTGCTGTTACAAACTTGTTGTTTGTAAATGTTCAGATTGAAATATTTTAAATCAACATACACTACTGTTCAAAAATTTGGAGTACGATTTTTTTTAATGCTTTTAAAAGAAATCTCTTAAGCTCACCAAGGCTGCATTTATTTGATTCAAAACACAATAAAACAGTTATATGTTTTAAAATAACCATTTTCTATTTGAAAATAATTCATTTCTGTGATGGCAAAGCTGTCCAGACTTTAGTGCCACATGATCCTTTAGAAATCATTCTGATATGCTGATTTGATGCTTGAGAAACTCATTTTATTATCAATATCGAAAACACTTGTGCTTACTTTTTTGAAAACTGTACTAACTGTTTTTCAGGATTCTTTAATGTTTTCTAACATTTTAAATGTCTTTACTGTCACTTTTGATCAATTTAATGCATCCTTGATGAATAAATGTATTCATTTCTTTCCAAAACTCTTACTGACCTCAAACTTTTGAACAGTAGTGTAGTACAACTGTAGTATTTCGCTATAAGCCTACCTTCAAACACCTGTTAGTTGGACGTCTTTACGTGATAAGAACATGTTCACCATCCTAATTTGCATTGTATACTAATGTTCTTTCATGTTTAATATCGAAAGGCATTTTGGACATATATACTTGAGTGGGTCACATGCATCATGTCTAGTTTGTTTTTTGTTTTCACTGTGAATCCTGAAGATGTAATAATGATGATATCCACAGAAACTTTAGAACTGTAAAAAAACAACAACATAAAAGTCAACATAACCATGTAAGATGTAAAAATAACTGAATATAAATCTAATTTAAAATGCGAAAGGCAGTTGAATGTGAGAATGGCTTTGAGTGTAAGCCTGTTCGATGTTGGTCTGGTCATGCTGACAGAAGCCCAAGGGAAACAGGAAGTGATATCACAACTGCAAGCATCCATGGTCCAGTGTGAAAGAATATGCTTAATGCAGAGCACACCAGAAGATTTCCTGTTTGAAACAGAGAGACAAATAATCAACAGCAGAGCAATGACTTGAGAGCAGACAGATTGAGAAAGCCCACAGATTTTGAAAGAAGAAAATGTCACAACACCTTCAGTTTAAATGAGAACAGGCATTGCGTAAATCCTAGGTAATATTTATTGTCTTTAAGCATATGTTAAGGAGGTCTTGCTGAGGCATGTCCAAACTCACTTTGGTGGAATGCCATGCTATTCTCCTTCCAGGTGCTGCCCTGATAAACCCTGCAGGTGTAGGTGTACGCGCGGTCGTCGGACATGGGCATCCAGGTGAGGCGACAAATGTTAGGTGACACCAGGGTCACATTGGCTCGGCGTCGGGTCTCAATAGGTGGGATCATGTGGACCGGGTTGTTTGGGTAGGTGGATCCCATGAGTCGCCCATCCTGTTTGAACTCACAGAATGGCCCTGGGATCTTGTGGGTCTCTGGGAATTCACAGTCAACCCGGAGGTTCTTCTCAATGTAAGTAATGCAGGAGTACATCTGTGGCCCTCGAGGGGTGTTCCAGAACCAAGAGTTAAAATCCAAGAAGCTGGGTTTCTGGTATGGATTTGTTGCAGTGATCACACTCACCATACATGACAGACATGCTACTGGGAAAAAAGCACAAGCACTTTAATATATGAAATATGATGTTGGGGTTTGCCAATGCTTATGGAGCAGTTAATATGTTCAGGAATGAGATGAGCATTTTGTTGTTTTTAAGGAATAATTATGTGCCTCTCTACATATACTGTATATTTCCGATATGTAGCCTATTATAAAAGCATTTTTACTATAAACAGACATGGAGTGTTATGAGCACAACTCAGAGCAGTTGACGTCAAAGTAGTCACATGCTTTAAAAAGACTAAATACAATAGAATAAATAAAAACTATTTTTGAGAAGCAGATGTAAGGAAGGGGAATTTAACTTCATTCGTGGCCAGTACTGTTCTGTACTCTCTATCCTTGTGATGTTTAGATCAGCTGTCTCTACTTCCTGCTGCACGTTGGTTGTTCTTACTGCTATAGTGTTATTTGTGTGTTTCCATGCTTGAGAAAATAAAATCATGATGACAATACTGCATAATAGTACTTTTGATTGAATTTTGACACATGATATGAAAACATGCTTTAACACTCTTCTGTTGTTTGGTCATTTAAAAAAAAAAAAAAAAAAAGGTTTTGTTTTTGTTTAATTTTTTTACATCATCAGAATGGTATAAAACGTGGTATAGGTTTTTCCACTTGCTATGTGAACACACACACAAACACACAAAAAAATGATGGACATAATTTGAAAAAGGAATAAAAAAAATAGCGACACTTGTATTGTTCGTGGTCATAAATAGCCACATTGGAAATTAATTTGGGGAGTGAATTTTATCTAGTGGAAACGTTTGGTACTGTGACAAAACAAAATCTTACTGAAATTTAGATTTGTGGCTTTGATTCTCTTCCCATTTTAAAATAGTATTTTAGTGCATTTTTCATAATAATCAACTTTTTTGTTTCACTTTTAACACTTCAGCAATATTCTGCAAAGGGACCAAATTAAGTCTGCGCTCCAAAGCATTCAAATTTACAACAGCTTAAGTTCTATTCTTAAAAAGTGGATAACAGGTAATAATTGGATCATAACCATTCCATTAATATTATTTAGTACCATATAAAGATTAAGTTATGCTATTATAAATTAAAATAATGAAGTACAAAAAAAAGATCAATAAAAAATAAGATCAATAACATGCATTTAGAAAATAGGGTTAATTTTCACTCCATCATGATAAATTAGGAATTTACTTAAATATAAATTGCCCTGCAGTGTGTCAAAAGGTTTTTAAATAATATTCCTTGTGGATAAATTCAATTATAATGAGCTCATAATAACTAAAGAATTGTTTTATAATGAAGCATATGTTGGCCAATGTTTAACATTTCAGTTAGCAAATGACACATGCAGCCCTCAAACCATCTCACAACATATAAATAAACTGAACTTTCTGCATTAATGTTATTTTAAGTAGTCTCAGGAAGAAGAATGGTCTTTTCACCTGCATTTTTTTTTTTTTGCATTCATTACTTCATTTTCTCTTTACAATTAAAATGTTAAAGGACATTACTAAAGGACGTTACTTACACAACAAAAAACAAGCTGCTCGTGAAGGATAACACTTCATTGCCTCTTCTGTATAGGGTCCAAATTTTCTTCTTTAAACAACTGTAGAGAAAAATGTTAAACATACTGGACGTATGCCTACATAAAAAACACGCATGAGCTCCGAGACATTAAATATAGAACCTGGGAAGGTCATTATGTGGCCCACCATTTTATAGATGACAGCCTGATATCTCACTATCAGACATATCTCCCAAACACATTTCAAACAGACTAGCTGTATTCAAAACAGAGGTAGCCTATACAAGTAGCCTAGCAAATTCCATCGGGCACTAAATTACCGCATACCGCAGACCGACCCATCCCATATCTGTTCAAGGATAGTGCAGCTCAGTGAATTTACATTGTTCTCTTATTGAAACAAACGCTTTGGCCTCTGAAAACACATGCAAATACAGACTGCGACATAGCTAAAGGACAATGTTTGTGTTACCTTCAAGCCGATATATTCGGCCGTTTCCTCTTCTGCTCGTCGGGGTGCTCTAGTTCCAGAAAAGATGCGAGTCGATGGAGATGATGCTGATGCTGAGGAAGCCGCAGCTCGAGCATAGACTGCAGCCGCCGGGTCCTGCATGCACGAGTGTCAACTCTCCTTACGGCGACAACCCTGTCTCTGACTAATCTTGAATGTCTTGTTATATATTTTCCACTATATTAAAATAAGTGGGCACCTTTTACAGACTGACTGATGCTTTATTATATACATTACGCTTATACAGACTGACTGAGCTTGTTACTGTAAATGTAAACCGATTTGAGACATTATAAAGGATGTGGTAGGCCTAACTTCTAAAAGACTCCATAGGACCAGATGGGCTATATTTGGTGATCGCAAATAATGACGCGCCAGATTTTAGAAATTGCGCTTGTCAGTGTTAAGATATCCACCAGCAGAGGTCGCGTTACACTAGAAATTAGAGGTTCAGTTATACTTTTTACATGCAATGGAGGTGAACGAAGAGTCTTCGCCGCATCAAATTTTCAATTGCTTGTTTCTTAAAAAAAAATAGTCAACTTCTCGGAAAATAAACAGATGTAAGTGTAGGCCTATGTACATTTTCTTCGCAGGAGGAGTTCGTGCTGAGTTCCCTTTAAAGGTGTAGCCTATGTGGTTCCCAACCAGATTCTTGGAGCCCAGAACCCCAACACTGCACATTTTGCATCTGTCCTTTGTCTGAGACACCCATTTCAGCTTTTGGAGTCTCGACTAATGAGCCGATGATCTGAATCAGATGTGTTTGATTATGGAGACATGGAAAACATGCAGTGTTGGGGCGACTCCAGTAATGTGGTTGGGAAACTACCTTGTAAATACAAAACACTAACTAGTTTTGTATTCACAATGCAGGTTATAAGTAAACTACATCTAGCTATTAGAAAAAAAATAAATAAAAAATAAACAAACAGAATAGCTTAAGTTTAGCTACTCTTTGATCTAATTACAAATGGCTATAATGTGTGCTATTAACTTATTAATTCAATAACCCAATACCCATCAATAAGCTATTTTAATTGAATTGAAAACTTGAAAATCAAATGAAATTTACACAAGTGGTTTTATATACATTATTTAACTTTTGAAAAAAAATAAAAAATAATATGTCAAAATATGGGTGAAATAATGTGCCTTCGTTATCCAGAGTAACAGATATATAGTCTTTATTTAAGTAAAAATAAAGTGGCCATAGCCCACATTCATATACATATCAGCCAATATAGGCCTAAAGTTACTATTTGGTTTATTTGAAACAGAACAATAAAAAAAACGAAAATTATATTTTACTTTGTTTTCAAAATCCATATTTTTGATGAACAGATTTACATTATTAATCTGTTATTTATCTTAGCAAAGCTTTATATTCAGAAGTCAAAAATAATTCAAAAGAAACCATATATATTACCTTTTGTAACAATGATCTTAAAATATATTTGGAAACCCTTTCTAATATAAGAGCACAAACTTCTCTCTTGGCTTGTCCAGGAAGCTCCTACAGTTGCTGCTGTCTCATCACCAGTTTAGGCTAATAAAAACAATAACAATTCTAAAGCTTTTGTTATATTATGTTATATGCCACTTATATGGCACTTTTTATCCTGGCATTTTTTATTTTATTTTATTTTATTTTATATATATTATTTTATTATTATTATTATTATTATTATTATTATTATACGACATTACTCTATATAGTTTTGGAATAAATCTGTGGATGGTAAAACTGGGTAAAACACATGAGTCACTGAGGCTGGGACAATAGGTACATTTTGTACACTGTTAACAAGTAACAATTAAAACAGAATATTCATATTTTAGTTTATTCTATGTGCTCTTTCTCTTCTGTTGCATCTCGTCTCTCAGTCTTTGCATCTGTTGTACAATGCTTCCCTCTATCGTGCTGGAGTGACGATCATGACCAGTCAACACCGAACAGGTGACTTTTAAATGTTGAATATGATTATTATTATTATTTTTTTTTTACTTTTAAAATACAGTATATCTCACTATAACTTTAAGTATTAAATGAATAAATTTAAAAAGAATCATACGCTTCAATAATAACATCGCAATACTCGTGCTTACGGAAGCGTCCCATCTCCATGACAACGCAAGACAACCAGAAACAAGGTTTGGCACGGCCTGTGAAATCACTTAAATATATTGTGTATTTCAGTGCTTTTGAACTGCAGTTACCACATTAAGATTCACCAAGATTTGTTTATCCACAAAAAGCACCCGGAGACCGTGCTTTTCAAGCTGTCATCTCGCCCTACAGGTTGGAAATCCTCTTTCAAAAAATAACTCTAAAATATGCCAAAAAATTTCATAGTTGATTCGACGATATTGTTTTCGACAATGTGTAATTGACATGTAGTAATTGTTATTTTGACTTTTTCAAATCATCATATCGTTTAATCATGTATAATACTTTTATTTTACACTAGGGACTCAAGGAGTTAGAAATGGAAAGTCCTCGCGTTGGTGTGGTGAGAGAGTCCATGCTGCATCGTCCTTTATTAATTAAGGTCAGGACCGATATTAATGATGGCTTTGACTAGTAGCCTACTAGGAAAGTTAACTTTGTAAACGTATTTATCTGCATAGCACCATGTATGAATGCTTTATTCTCGCATATATAATAAACAAACAAATCATTTGCTTTTATGTATAAACTCCTGCTGTGTTTCACAAACAAATGGTGAAATTTTCACCTTTTTGTTTGGAAAAGCACAACAAAATAACGTCATAACTAAGATGAGCACTAGATGGCAGAGTTAGTCTCTGAATAAATCTGACCGTGACTGATGCTTGTGTGATCTAGTCCAGCGTTTCTCAGCACTGCTCCTGGAATACCACAGCAGGACGACACATGTCGCATGTCTGCTTTATGTCACACACATCGTTCAAGTCACGTAACACTAGTATTAAAAAGCTGAAGCGTAAAACAAGAGTTTTATTTATTTATTTATTTATTTTTTAAAGATACACACCCAGAATTAGCAACCCACCCTGGTTTAGTCCGTTTATTTTTAAAAGTCCATACTTTTATTGTAAACACATTAAGTTATCCTCAGAACACTGTTAATGGTCTGTGAATTCTCGCCTTTTTGTTAAGTATGTGTATTGAATACAACCCAAATTACTGAAATGTGGCAGGACGTTTTTTAAATTTGAATAAAAGGAAAACTAATAGACTTTCAAATCACATGACATGAGCTAATATTTTATTCACAATAGAATATAGATAACATAACAAATGTTTAAACTGAGATATTTTGCAATTTTATGCACAAAATAAGCTCATTTCACACTGCAAAAAATGCTTTTCTTAGATTTTTTGTCTTGTTTCCAGCCAAAATATCTAGAAATTCTTAAAATCAAGCAGGATTTTCTAGATAAGTAAAAAATTATTGTCTTGGTTTCTGTTTGAAATAAGATTACTTTGCTTACCCCATTGGCAGATTATTTTGCTAATTGAGTGTGCATCGATCTGCACTTCGAATTCTAACCGGAAGTAGTAGACCATCCGGGAATCTTTGGCATACTTTTTTAAACATACTATGATTTGGGACATACTAATTCTATTTTCGAATACTATTTAGGACAGATAGTATGCGAATTGGGACGCAGCATCTGTCTCTCTAAGACATCTATGGAAGCAGAATAATGACAATAATGACGATAGTTTTTGAAACATAAAGCATACTGAATTCCACAAATTGAAAAAAAGATGCATTGCAATTAACAGTGCTTGCATTTTAATGCCTTGTACTTCCAGGGCTTGCATTTTTAGGTCCTGAAATTTAACACAGCTGTTTATTTAAGCTGTGAATATTTCAATTCAAAATATTTCACACACATTTTCATAATTAAAAATTCAACAATTCATATTCACCTTCCAGAATTCAATTCCAAAATATTCAATCTGTTTAAAAATACGATGTATAATATTTGACAGGCAAATTTCAGTGACTTTATTTCACTTTCCAAATTCGCTGCCACAAATTCAGTGGTTAAAATTCGGCAGAAAATTCAGCGGTGCACATCCGGGAACCGCAGGAATAGCAGTAGAGCACCGATGCATGATCTCCAGCTGCTGTCAGCCGCTCACCAGCAGGTGGCGCAAGTGGCTGTTGATGAAGGCCATATGTGGATCAAGTCATTCATTTACAAAAACTGATTTACAGAAATGGAGCAAGCGTAGAAGTTTTGATTATGGGTGCCAGTATAAACATGTGGAAACGCTGATTGTGTGTATGTTTAATTCAACATCTTCGCTGTTTCCCATAGCCTACATGCAAGCAGCTTTCTCTAACACAAAGGAGATTATAATGCTCTTTTACCCAATGCTGAAGTACAGAACTAACATTACATCTGAGGAAGACATATATTGCTTTCGGTTGTTTAGTTTCTAGACGCGTAAAGCACCTCAGTGCACTAATACAGTGATATAAGACCTCAGATCTCAGAATACACTTTATTGATGATTATGCGAACTATATCGACAGTTAAGCAGATGTAGAATATGAACGAACGCGCAAGGTTTCACGCTGTTTCCCTCAGAAATCAGTTAAAGAAAACACATTACACGGCTCAGTAGTGCACTAACACAATAACAGCTATTAGACTTGTTTGAGATGCGCCTCGCCTAAAATGTAGGTGGCTGCAGTGAGAGGAGGAGTGAAATAAGCGCAGTCAAGACGGACAGTTCTGCCCTCTAGAAGTAGAACAGATACCAACGAGATCAAAGGCAGATATCGCGTTATTCTCACTCATGTGCTGTGCTGCTAATAAATGTGATATAATTTCAGTTCTGTTGCTTTTATATAAATATAAATATGATGAACAAGACATCCAAAGTGCTTGCTATTTAATACGAAAGGCATATTTATCATCCATTTCTACTTTAATATAAACATGTATTTTAGATTTTTATAGAAATATGACAACAATCACATATCTCACACGGAGATCGCATAGTGTCATAGTGTTTGGGAATATTCAAGCATAATTTAAATACACAATCACATGAAATCAGATTGGCATCAGGAAATCAGGCATGCATCTCGCGGTGATCGGTTCTGCGCAGATTTTGCTCATCTCCAACAAGCCTATTAAAAGACCAAACTCAGATCTTACTGATGATGTAAACAGATATGAACGCAAGTTAAGGAATGCGCACGTTAAACATTTCCCATAAAGAAAACACTTAACGTGGTTTGTTGCCTCAGTGATAATAAATTATTAAATTCAGCATCTAATTAATAAAATTTATTACTGTATATTATGTACATTTAAGCAGATGAGCCCAGAATATGAGCCCACAACCAACAAATTTTACCAAACCATTTTTTCTCCCATAGAAAACCAAGCGGTATAGTTTTAGGTTTGCTATTCGCCTAGGCTGCTTTAGGGACCGTCTGCAAATTTACCTCACAGTACAAAACGAAGTAATAATTTATTAAATTATTTAAATTTAATTATTAAATTCCAATAATTTATTCAAATTAATGTTTACAGTAAATGAATAATTTACTCAAACTGACTAAATATATATTGCCAATAACTCGCCTTAGACAATAATTTCTCTAAGTATGCACACTACACAAATATTTTTTAAGAAAAAAATTACAGTAATTCACCAAAATGTTACTAGTGACCAGACTGACTTACTACAGTTGAAATTTTGCCAACATCTTCCTCACTGTACATACAGTATATAATTATTCTTAAGAAATTACTATAATTCTCACAGTGTTTTTTTTTTTTAAATAAATGAAGACAAACACGTTCATTTTCTGGTTGTCATACACTCATTAAGTTACAATTTTCATATGCTCAAGCAGAACGTTAATGTTATCTTGTGCTTTAGCAAGGTATCTCTGGCTAAAACTAACTAACGTAAACCCTCCTTCGAGTTACCCACCGTATTTATTTTTAAATATTTTATAAATCCCTCCATTAAATATTTAATTCCCATTTGGTGGCCTTTTGTGTCCAAAATTGTGCAAAAACATTGTGGGACATGGTTTTCACACTGTAGCTGTCATTGTAAGAAGTGAGCAACAGTAACTAAGGGGGGCGGGGCTTACCGATAGGTCAATTGTGAATTGTACATACAGTAAGGGAGATACTGGCAAAATTTCACAACTTACTACAACCTGTGGAACATGAAAAACCCTTTTGGTGAATTACTGTAGTTTAAAAAATATATATTTGTGTACTGTACATACCGTAAGGGAGATATTGGCAAAATCTAACCTGTAGTAAGTCAGTTTTGTATCTAGCAACGTACTACAACCGTTGGAACATGAAAAAAAACCTTTCCAGGGACCTTTTATAAGTAAATAATTGTGTACTGTACATATATATATAAAGGGAGGTATTGTCAAAATCTCATCTGTAGTAAATCACTATGAGCAATACAAACTTTACAATTTGACAGTGTGTTATTTTAAATGTTAAAAGTAATTTTAATTTAAATACATTGGACGGTTTAACCCAGTCGGTGGAATTGTCAGACGGCCCCTTGGGTGCGATAGCGCGTCAATGCTTTCTCCGGTTTTCATTTGCAGCAACAATACACCTAGGTGGTTTTGAACTCATTTTTTATGTCAATATAAAGTGGTTGCTTACTGTTAAAACTAATCGTGGTATTGAAATCTTTGTAGCACTGTCGACTCTATAGATCAGTGGTAAGGGAAAACAACTGCTGGTGAGCGGCTGACAGCAGCTGGAGATCAGGCATCGGTGCTCTACTGCTATTCCTGAATTTTCTGCAGAATTTTAACCACTGAATTTGTGGCAGCGAATTTGGAAAGTGAAATAAAATGACCGAAATTTGCCTGTCAAATATTATACATCGTATTTTTAAACAAACTGAGTATTTTGGAAGTGAATTCTGGAAGGTGAATATGAATTATTGAATTTTTCATTATGAAAATGTGTTTTGAATTGAAATATTCACAGCTTAAATAAACAACTATGTTAAATTTCAGGACCTAAAAATGCAAGCCCTGGAAATACAAGGCATTAAAATGCAAGCACTGTTAATTGCAATGCATCTTTTTTTTCGATTTGTGGAATTCAGTATGCTTTATGTTTCAAAAACTATTGTCATTATTCTGCTTCCATAGACATCCCTTTTAGAGCTAATCGTGTTACAGACCTGATGTCAATTAACTTAATTAGTTACTAGATGTTCTCCCAGCTGATTCTTTTCAAAATTTCTTGCTTTTTCAGTCCTTTGTTGCCCCTGTGCCAACTTTTTTGAGACCTGTAGCAGACATCAAATTTGAAACGAGCTCATTTAGTGGATAAAAGTGTAAAATTTCTCCATTTAAACATTTGTTATGTTCTCTATGTTCTATTGTCAATAAAATATTGGCTTGTGATTTGATAGTCTTTTAGTTTTCATTTTATTCAAATAAAAAAAAACATCCCATTTCCGGAATTCGGGTTGTATTAAACTTGAATGTTTTTTTCATTAATTCTATCAAAAAAACAACAACAAAAACAATAACAACTGTGAAAAAGATTATAGTGTCTCCATGGGATTCAATGTTCCAATTAATATGTTTTTGTAGCCAACAAATTATTTCTTCTGAATGTTTGAATAAAGGAATTGTGCATGTTAATAGCATCAAACTGTAAAGGTTCCAAAAGGGTGTTTTCACAATGATGCCATAGGAGAACTTTCAGTGAATAATTTTTATTAGTTTTTCCACTACAAAGAACTTTTTGTGCAGTTGAAAGTTTCTATGGATGTTAGGGGTTCTTCTTAGAACCGCAGATTGCAACAAAGTAGGCCTACTTTTATTTTTATGAGAGTGCGGTACTGAGATTTGTTTGGTGCCGATCACATTTTTTTCTCTGCCTTCTTGTAGTTAACCCTCTTTGTGAAACCCAGCGCAAGTCTTGAATCTCTAAGTACTTCCGGCATATCTTTCATCTAATTCTGCTTCATTTCAACTTCATCAAGTCTTCCATTGGAGCAGAAGAAAGAATGAAATGAACCTGCACAATCCTCAATGTTTCTGCTTTTCCTTCGCTCCCCATGGCCTTTCTCTCTTTTCACACTCATCCAATCATCCTGTCCATCCCTGGTGGGATAAGATGCCTCCGTTAGACCTTTGCTTGCTCTCGCCCCTCCTTTCTTTCTAATGTTCTCTAGGGTTATTTGATATGCCCCTTTTGACTGATGCAGAAAATAGGATTACTGTATTTAAATGACTATGATAATGAACTGCGTGCATGTTCCCATAGTCCCATGAGATCAAGGATTTCTCATTCTTTTTCATTGTGAGCAGTCATAGCTACAGGTTTTGGCAATGCGCTGGAACAATGACAGAGTCATCTGTGAGGATTTAAGCTTTTGTTCTTGTGGCGTTGCCTGATGTTGCTCTATTTCTTCCCTATCGCGCGTCTAGTTTTGAGAGCTGTAGGTTCGAATGTTCAACCTTCTTCAATCAGCGGAGTCTGTCTTTGCTCGCTTGCAATGTAAAGGGAGACCTGTGAAAGGCTCATATTCATTAAGAAATAGGCCAACTGCAGTGCTGAGCGTCTCTTGTCGGCCTGCGCAGCAGTTCATCATCGCCAAAGTTTTCTCTGCTTACGCAGGGCTGATGTATGGCTGTCCCGTGGGGAAAGGGGACATATATCTTAGTAATGTGAAAAGGAGATGAATTAGTCTGCATCTTAAAGGGAGTTTTCTCTGTTTCTGACCAAAAAGTTGATAGTGAGAGAAGTACAAAAAGGCCTCTCCTCTCCTTTCCTCTCCTCTTGTTAATTCCTTTTTGATGAGGCATGGCCAATAAATCCTGTTTTCATGCCTGTATTCCCTGATGACCAGTAAATTAGAGATCAGGGGAGCAGATTTGGGGCTTTTGTTGTTCTCTGGTGTCTGAGAGAGCCCTGCTGTGCAGCAGGCTGGCCGGGCCCCATTCACAGTCCCCTCTTCCCACTCATTACCATTCGCTTCATTCAGCCTGTGTAGCTAATGTTAGACACACGGCAATCTGCGGTTCATTCTTAAGCAAATCTGTACTGTAGCCGATACTTGCCTGCAGCACAAATTTATTGTGGTCTGGCCTAAAGCTGTTTTTGCCTGAATTTAACTTAAGTATGTGAAAATAAAAAAGCTATCTTTTGAAGGCTCTGGGTGCTTTAAAAAGCAATATCAGAGTTTGAAAGTTGGCACATTAAGCTAAAATTTCATACAGTTGCCTGGTGACTTTAATTGGATTCTGGAATTTATTTGAATTGCAAAAGAACTGGCCCCGACCTTGACCTTCACCCACCTCAGTTGTACATAGGCATCTACAGTTAGGCCCACGCATACAGTGCCTCGCTATCACTTCTGCAAGGTGCTTTAGCTTCCACACAGTCTCTGTAGCAACACAGGGCCTTATTATTAATGGGATCCAGCTGGAACTGCTGTAGACACAAGCACAGAGAGACAGATACATAAGCATGAACCCAATACATAACTGTAAACTGCTTGCATAATAGATACATGTAAATGAGATAAGTAAAGAGACCTTTGGCGTATGTAGTCTGTCATAACAAGGGCCGTATGCGTTCATTTATGGATTAAGAGAATGAAAACACATATATCATTGTTGTCCGTGTTCAGTTGTAGTGCTAACTATTTATGTAGTCTGAGGGGCCACTATAAGCTGTGAAATGTCGTTACAATTTAAAATAAAAATTATAATAGTATTTTATTTCTGTCATGGTAAAGCTGAATTTTCAGTAGGTAGATCTGGTGCTCAAGAAACATTTCATGTTGAGAACAGCTGCTTAAATTTTTTGTGGAAACCGTGATACGTTTCTTACAGGATTCTTTAATGAATAGAAAGCTGAAAAGAACAGCATTTATTTGATATAGAAATCTTTTTAACATTATTAATGTCTTTTCGATTAATTGAATGCATCCATGCTGAATAAAGGTATTAATTTCTTTAAAAAAAAAAAAAAAAAAAAAAAAATTTCTGATGGCTAACTTTTGAACTATGGTGCATTTTTGCACCCTTGAACATGTCTACTTTCTGTACCGCTTATTAACTTGGTTTAAACGCAGCTTGTGATCCAAATTGTGGGACCGTTTTTTTATTAAAGACACCCACACATACATACTTAAGCATACATACATCTTAAGCAGTAGGATAACACTCATCTGTATTGAAGAAGGGTAGCGCAAGCTTGCCCAGACACATGCTCCCAATTAGCTGACCCTCTTTATGGAAATGCCTCATCAATTATACCCAAAGCTTCAGGATTTGCCACACATAAAGAGAGTTAGCATCTTAATAACCAGCCAGACTATAGAGGAGATGAGATGAATGTGCGTGTATGTTTGTATTGCACATATGCGCGCATTGACATTCTGGGGATTTTAGAAGTGGTCTGATATTAATTTAGAGTTGACAGATTTAGCTAGAGAAGAGAAAAGCTGTGATCTGATGAGAAAGTTAGGGTTATGATTCCACTTTCTCTCCCCTCAGCATTTTTGACTTAATCCTTATTAATAAATTTATTTTTTTAGCTGACTTAAACATGTTGGCTTTTTCTGGATTGCCTTCTAGTGCATACAGCTGTGAGGTCGAAATTATGAGTATGGAGCATGTTTTCCTCTTCTGCTTCTTTATAACAGTGTACATATTTGAATTCTCTCTCCATGAATTGTATCAGATCACACTGTGACAAAGATACAGATTCTTTTTTGTGCTTCCCTACTTCCACTTTCTCTCCGCCATTCATTCCCTCCATTTAGCTTAGTTGAGATGAAGAGATTAATTTTA
The DNA here is from genome assembly GCF_012432095.1 of Onychostoma macrolepis. Taxonomy (NCBI): domain Eukaryota; kingdom Metazoa; phylum Chordata; class Actinopteri; order Cypriniformes; family Cyprinidae; genus Onychostoma; species Onychostoma macrolepis. The sequence goes on from NC_081159.1 coordinate 20,729,222, forward strand.
AGCCAATGTGCCTGCTGTCCTGTAATCAGGCACCAGATGGCGCTGAACCGAGTTGGAAGAGCGGGATAATAATTAGTGGAGACAGTTCGGTGAGCATTACTGCCATTATCCTCTAATCATCATCATGGGCACATTTATTTGTAAGTCTGACGGAGAAACTCATGGCAAAGCTGTCTGTCAGCACTGATGAGATGAGATGATCAGGCCTGGCTCACAGTTCTCCATGCCACTGCCTGATAAGATTAAACCGGTTCCACAGGGACCGAATAAACCTACTAGGTCTTGGACAGGAGGAGCAGACCAGTCTTATCCAGAAGCTTCCTCTCCAAAATGTGTGTAAACCTAGTAGCAAGGCTGACGGGAACGATGTCTGGGTGAGATCAAGGGGAAAAAAAGACAAATACCACATGGTATTCGCAACATCTGAGAAAAAAAAACAAAAAAAACTTGTGCAAGTGTTCAAACAGGACCGGTGACGGGACTGAAAAGTGCAGTGATGGACTCACAGGGTCAGTGCTAAGCTAATCTCAGTAGCTCAAGCGAAATCCTAAAAGCACACATGAGCAAGAGAACACAAAAGGATGGTGAAATTAAAGCACGGGGACCTGAATAGACTGAAGGGGTCTCCTTAGTAAGAGATGATTATGTCCCCCTGTTCTCTGTCTCTTTTAGCCTGTGCGAATAATCTGCTCCCGCTGACCCTCGTGTAGCCTCTCCTGAAGCGGCCCTATTCTCATGCCGGCCTCTGGCTCATTCAGCAGGTCCATGCCTGGTTAATGAAAACACAATATAGAGACAGATCACCAGTAAATGACAATATAAAAGGAGCTTTTGCTTAACATAATCCTTCGCCCGACTTGCCTTTTCTGTTGTCCTCTTCTCTTTCAGCCCTTTTATAGCGAATGAAAGGCCCAATAATGTTTTGAGGGGTCTGATTAGCCGTTTTACGCCAGCGGTCAACACGTTCCGTCAGGCATCTCTAAGTGATCTCCTCAAAACAATCTGCAGATTAAAATTGCGAAGGGGATTAAAGGGCTGGCCGAGAAGCCTGGTGGCACTTGCTCAAAAGATTGGCGCTTTTAAGAAGCGTTTGATATGTTTCAGCAGACATGTTAACTAGAGGTTGAGTGTCTGCGAGTTAAAAAGGCCAAGAAAGATTTAGATTATCTCAATTTGGCCGTGCTTAGGAATTCGTCATAAAAAATGGGCCAAGTTTGGCAGCCGAGCTTGGTTTTTGGAGGGCTTTACTTGCCCAGCATGATTGGTGGGGGTCCAGTGACAAATATCTTTCAAATCCATTTTTCAATGTAGACTATTCGAAGCTCAGAATAATGAAGGATTGAGGGTTTTTAACCAAGAATTAAGTCTTTAGAGCACAGCAAACACACAGAGATCTCCAGAGATGACGACAGACTCACTGCGTTGATTCTTTTCTCCCTCCAAAAATCGCATACGGCAGCGTGAGGAGAACCGCCAACATGAATGTGACTCTGTGACTGACACATGAGCACACCTCCCTCATGTTCCATCAAACATCAAAGATCTGTGCTTCTGGAGTGCTCAGGCACCATATTCCACAGATCACTTTTGATACATCCGGTTGTCACCTTTGCCGTGGTTTGATTCTCAATTTTCCACCTTTTCGCAGCTAAGCTGCTCTTAAAACAAGGCTTTGAGCTGTTTAACAGAGCTCAGAGAAAAATAGTGGGCTTTTCTTTTGCCCCATGAGAGCTTCTCTCTGAGTAGATGATGATAGGGGGTAAATACCCCCATCCACAACAACCCCCCTACACACATGGTAGGATAAGTGTTGCCTTTTTCAACTCTTTAGCTGTCAATCATCTTACAGTTATGACTCTGGAGACATAAATCATACTCTACATGAACTGACTGGACTACATTGTGCTAGTGATACAGACTGAGTCCTGACTGAAGAAATCAGCCATCAAGATCACTCACATCAACGTTCAATAGGAATTCGTTTACTGTGCTGCCAGACACCACAGTCATGTGGGCCTTTTTTGCGACATTTTTTATGGTAATAAGTTTGTGCATAATTATGATTTTATTAATAGACACAATCAGATGCTTTTGTGTGCCAGGGTTTGAAGGTGTAGGTCGGAAAACTGCCTGTCAATCAAGAAATCAGCCGCCACTCTAGAGGTCCATAAAACTTTGACATTGTGATGCATGCATTGTCTTGCGCCGTTAAATGCTTCAGTTTAACAGCGCCTTTATTGTGGTGATGTAATTGAGGATGATTGACAGTTTGATTGACAGTTTACAGGTTCAGAAAAAAAGGTCTTGAAAAACAAGAGCTATTGTTCTGTCAGAAAATAGACATAAAACGGCCTTTGGAGAGAAAATTAGATAAATATTTAGATAAAAACAATTACTAAAATAATTATTATTTAGAAATATATACATATTTAGTAACAAACAATTATTCAAATGTACTTAAAATAAAAAAATGAAATTTAAATTTAAATTTAGAATTTTAAGTCTGTCTACATCTGCATGATAGATAGATTGATTGATTTTTTTTTTTTTTTCATATTGCACAAGTGGGGAAAACTTGAACATATTTTTACTGTTCATGAGGTAAAGCCTGGGGAAAGATTTTTCTTATTTAAATGTATTTTAAAAATGTAATAAATACAAATATTTCATGAAATAGTGTCCTTATAATCTCATTGTTATGTTTTCTCTATAGCCAGCTCTTGGAAAGACCAAGTCAAGAGGTTTGTCCTATCCGGGGCCTGACTTTGTTTTTGGGACAGCAACCACAGTTCAGGATGGAGGAGTGCCAGAGGGTAAGTGGCAAAACAATTTTGTAAAACTGACACTGTATTTGCCTTTGAAACTGTACCACTGTTGGCTTTACATTCGAAACCTCATCATTATGATTCAGTCATTATAAAGCTCCGTCTACACTAACTCAAAGCCTTTTGTTTATGAGACACTACTCCCGTTCCCCCTCAACTCTTGTCACAGAATGATGTCACAGTGCGTTTTCTTGAGTAAGTGTCCCCTCAGGCGCTTAGGCTGTGCTGTCAGTACGCTCCTGTTAGCATACTAAACTGTGCCTGGCTTCTGCACTGGCTCCCCGTCTCACACTTTAATTATGCACTTCCAACGGACGACAGGCAGTGACTGCAAGTGTCAAGCCCTTATACAGTCCCATAACCTATGATGCAGTTCTAGGCTGAGGCTACCCTGCCATGCTTATCTAAGCTTACTCATCACAAATCCTTATGTAACTATTATTGCAGAAAACACCCAAAACTGATCTCTACTTGGTTCTGAACATGTCAGCCAGGGCCATACAGGAGCCCATGCCCATGCCTGCTTTTATTTAGCCGGTGTCATAAAGGAGAGCTGCCAGTCACCAAAACCATTGAACAGTTTTGCGTTTTCTCTGCCTCGAACTGCTGATCTGTCTGTGGCTGTATCTAATAGTTTGAGTACTGCTAATATTTCTAACTTAAGCGTTCAGAACAAGGTAGAAGTATATGTCATTTATTTGAAAAAATTAAATTTTTTGTTACCAATTGAAGTACTTTTAAGTTAATTTAACTTTTAACAGTATAGTGATATTTGTTTATAGAGTGTTATTTGTCTAAGAAGTCTCCTGAAGTCTTTTAGTACAAAAAAGGATGACTTATTTAAACCTATAAAACCAGTGTGTATTGCATCCTCAGTGTCCAAAGCTGCCACATTGCAGGAAAAATAGTATTTTTAAGTGAAAATAACCTTTTAACAAGATAAATATACTTTAAAAGCAAAATGATGTATGATTTCAGAGAATATTTCCTGAATTAAGTTTTCTAACTGTTGGCAAATTGTTTTTCTTGTTTTACGCATACATTTAATTGCATTCAGTTTCAGATATATCATCTGAAAGCAAGTCTTTGTATATTCTGCAGTTTTGCTTCTCAAGTAAATTGATCTTCTTTTGATATTTTTAAGGAAAAACATGACGAAAATACTGATTAGAAAAACTTGCAGCGCCTTGTAATCCTTCTCATCAAAGGAATTTTGTGTGCTGAATTAAGTCTTCCTTGATGTCATAGTATATTTCTGCTGTGATTCCTTTTTTTTTTTTTAGCTATCTCCAGCTGGCACACTCACACTGTGTCTACCAGAAACAGGGAGGCTGAGAGGGATTTTATGGCCCTTAACCGAGAAGGGGTCAAGTCAGGCTTGGTTACTGCTAAAGAGCTGCACCAGTACCGCGCCACCCACGACATTCGGCGCCAGCCGTTGACCAGAGAGGGGTTTCGCAGGTCTGCCCCAGCTCGCATACCAGCAGATACTTCGTTTGGAATTACTAACAGGTGAGTGTATAGGTGTGTTCACCATTATAGTCTCAGTCTAATCTCAATCAAAGCTTGCTGAGAGGAATCAGAAGGAAGCAAATCATTATTTTTAGTGAAAACAATAATTTACATTTTCAAAGAAAGTATGAATACTAATATTCCTATTAATAAGGCTGTTACTACATTATTTAAAAACTCCCTAATACATTTTTATAAAGAGGAAGAAACCATTTGTAAATCTCTACATACTGATATGCATTTTAATGATACCCCAACTCTGCCTCGGCTTTGTCTCTTTCCCACTATCTGTTTACATCTCCCACCCACATATACACACCCTCACGTCAGATATAGGCGGTGAATCAAAAAATTCAAAAACACTTGGCACTGCACAGGAAGAATTTTATAGTCTGCCACAAAGCTTTGTCTAAAAGAAAATGTCAATAAAAGTTTTCATAAACGTATTCAGTGGCACTGCAGGGATTATATACCGTTATATTTTATATATTTAACAATAACATTTCTTAAATTAACAATACAAATTTTGGGGGAATTATTTTGAAAATAATCATTATATTTTAAGAATTTTGTTTTGCTTGGCTGCAAATTATAGCCACTTGCCAGCCATGTAAATAAGCATCTGAAGAAGCATCCGTCAATTGGTTGTATCAGTATTAGATTTAATAAATCCTAATATGGCCAGCACCTATTTACCAGCCTTTCAGCAAATGATATAGGACTTCTGGGTGAATATTATTTCTGTAATTAATATTCATGAGCCAGTAATCAGTTCTGTACTGTAAAAAAGGAATTGTTACGCAAATTGATGCATACAGATTTTTTGGTTCTCTCACCTATCGTCTTAATTCAGACTACTTTTTGTCATTTTGCATTTGTTCATTTACTACATGCAAAATGTGTCATTCAGCCAATAAATTAATTGAGGCAACCACAGATTTCTTGTTCAGCAAATGCTCATTTAGTAGTACAATAAATTATTGATCTTGCATTTTGTATTTGCTGATTTGCAAGTGATTTGGGTGTTTTGTTTTTATGGATGAGGCAAATGGCAAGAGCAGGAAAGTGATAGAGGTACAGAATTGTGTATCTATAAGAATCAGAGAGAAAGCGGCAGAAGGAAGAGAGAGAGCACTCATCTTTGAGCTCTGTGCCCACTGAGATATGACACGAGCACTCTGCTGAGAGCACAGGTAAGATTATTACAGCGGTCCGCAGCGCCACAAGCTCCCTTCACTCCTTCCTTCTGCCTTCCACCTGCTTTCTTTTTTGTTCTCGTCCTCTTGGGCCTTGATACTGTTGAAATGGAGCTGAATTATTTAACTGAAAACACAGCTTTGTGTCCAGACTTTCTCTCTTTCGCGCACACAGACACACACACACACACACACACACTTGATGTTGATACATCCAGTGTGAGAAGTGCTAGGTGAGAGTGTGTTTCAAGAGCCAGTCAGGAGGAAGGAGGTCTGAAGCAATGAGAGGTAAGATCAGGGGTCCACAGGGACTTGTTTGGCCCTGCACTATATCCATCAAATGCTGTTTGCCAATGCCACGGTCAGCTCTAATGAGGGTGTGCTAGGATCCTTGCACAAAATGTCACCAACCCCATACACACACACAATAAATACAGCACACACATGAACACAAGAGATCTGGAGATATCTATTTGAGATATAAGAATGTTTTGTTTTCACAACTTTACACCTGGCGGTCCAAGATCAAATGCCAGTGAAAGGGAAGTGCTCGGCATTCCATTGCACTACCCAGAACCTCATCCAGTGTTAAGATGATTGGATTGGGAGGCTCCCTTTGCTGCCTATTTAAACTCATTAGGATGTTGAGCCATTGATCACAACGCCCAGATAGAATATGCATAACGGCATAGGGTACATACTGGTGATTATCAGTTTGATATATCACTGGCCTACTATACTGAACGTTATTATATAAACAGCAGCAGAATATGGTTATCAGTCCCAGTGTTGGGCAGTAACTAGTTACTAGTAATAATATTACTTTTTGCAGAGACTAGTAGTGTAACTAATTTCTAATAAGGTTTCAGTAATAATATTACAGTTACCATCCATAAAAACAGTAACTAGTTATTAGTAACTAGTTACAGTAATATTACTTTTTTCAGAAACTAGTAGTGTAACTAATTTCTAATAAGATTTCAGTAATAATATTACACTAGTTACAGTAATAATATTACTTTTTGCAGTAACTAGTAGTGTAACTAATTTCTAATAAGATTTCAGTAATAATATTACAGTTACCATCCATAAAACAGCTCGTTACGTAGTTAATTTTGATGCCTCAACCCCTACTGATTTGAAATCCAACAATCCAGTAATTCCTAGATTTATTTTCTGAATTTTCATAACTTGCACAGGCACATGAAGTCACCAGTGCAGCAGGCAAGCTTGGAATATGGAAAAGTATTGCCATTACATTCATTTTGTCAGGAGAAAAAATGATCTGAACACTGATGTGTAAGTTTTGGCATTATCTTATTCTGGCATTACATGGCTTGCCCACCCACGTCCCTCTGATCCCGATATAAATTGTATTACTAGAATTAAAAACTTTTTAGAAAACTTATTTTCTTATGAACTTTTGTGATTTCTTTTGATAAAATACATCATGAAAAAGAATTGTATATGGGTAACAGATATTATTAGCAACAATTAGCTTCAAACTACACAATTAATAAGAATAATACAACACATTTACTTAAACGTTATTATCAATCACCATTGAGTGTTTGTAATAACTTCTGACTGCGATCCAATGTGAATTTTGATGCAATGATGAGGCAGAAATATATTGTTAGTAAAAATTTTAGAAGAATTTTATGGCGAAGATATGCAATTACTACAACTGTGGGTGAAAGAAAAGTAACGTAACGTAACTAGTAGTGTAACTAAGCCAGAAAGTAATAAGTAATGTAGCCTATTATTAGCTATTACTTTTGAAATGAGTAACTAGTAATGAGTAATAAATTACATTTTTGGAGTAACTGGCCCACTGGTCAGTCCTGTATTAGAAAGATAGCCTAATGTTTCTTTACGAGAGTGACAACCGAAGGCTATTCTGTAGCCGAACTTAAACACGTTCTGGACTCACAAACCATTTTCGGCCAACCGCTGCTGTGTGAATGGAACAGTATAATGTGTTGTTGTGTTTTCGTGTTTGTTTTCACGAACTTACAGAGACGGAGATGTATGCCATCTGAAGGTTTTAGATTGAGTCACCGTCTTCCATCCACGCTAATCTCGTCAGTTTTGTGGTCCGTACCGACTCAGATAATTAAGATTTGACAGATGAACTCGGCCTCGATAGTAGGCTACTCGTTTCGCGTCAACTACGATGCCAGTGTTATGAACATCCCCATCTCTTTGATACACCGTTTTATCACTGTCATTACGGTTACACATGATATTCACGGCTAGCGCAACAACAAAAAAGGAGCGTCACATCGATTATTCGTTCATGCAGTAGCGACTCGAATAGCCTACTGCATGTAATGTGTGAACGTTTGAGAGTCACACCCGTTATTAAATGCGACTGTCAATGCCAAGCACTGAACATGACTTAAAAGAAATATCCGCTTGCAGAAATCTGAATTTGAAAATATTGTATTAAACATTAAAGGCATAATTCACCCAAAAGTTAACAATTTTGTGATGTTTTACTCACCCTAGTGTCGTTCCAAACCTGCATGACTTACTTTCTTCTGTACAACACAAAATAACTTTTAAAGAATGTTGGAAACCGAACAGTTTTGGTTACCACTGACTTCCATTAGGCCTATATGGAAAAGAAAAAAATATTATTTTATCTACCAAAACAAGGTGGGCTACCTGAGAAAACTGTTTTGTTCAATTTTAGACCATCCACCCCAATCTCAGAGCTGATGGAGTATAAGTATGCTCAAAAATGGCTGGAAGAGCAGCAGGCCAAGGACAAAATCCTGCAGGCCCATCGGCATAAGAAGGTCTGTTGAAGATATCACAGAATGACTTTAGTATTAACCTCCGCTTCTATGAGAAAAGTGATTAAGCTGTAAGTGTCTATTGAATCTTTCACAGGCTCAGCTTGGACGTATACAGGATACACGAACAACCATGCTCCGCAAGAGTCGCCCCTTGCCTGAGGCCCCATCCATGTGGAAAATGCCTCGTTTCCAGCAGGTGAAAATTCCCCTAGTGCCTACGATTTCATTTTCAATCTGTAGTCTCCATGCTAATTTTTCTTCCACACCTAATTAGTCTACATAATTATATTTGTGGCAACTATATGCATTTTGTTTTATATATTTTTTTTTTCATTCAGTGGTTTAGTTGACTCCCACTGGAAGGATAGATAGGATCAGTGCACTGTATCTGTATGTGTGTGTGTGTGTGCGCGTGCATATGAGAGAGAGAGAGGGAGAGAGAGAGTGTGCGTGTGTTGTGACAGCATGAAGTATGTGGATGCCTTGCTGAAAAATCTACGCTGAAAGTAACAATATATGCCTCAAGCCCTTACGATTGTTCACATGTACACTAACCCCTTCAGTTTTGGTCCCTCTGCTAGCCTTAATGCAAAAGCACCAAGTAAATCAAAAGTGCTTTGTTTTTATTGGTCTTTTGCGTTGACAAGCAGACTACCAGCCTGACAGCTCTACCTGTCAGCGGAGCATGAAAACTCTCTATTGACAATCCCCAATGCTTCCAATTATGAAGGAATCAGACTCCTGCTGAGCTAATGATGGCCCTTACACACATCCAAACACACCTTTACAAGCACTGACGGAACACCACAATACATATGTACTAGCCACAGTATTTATTTACACAGGGCTCTGGACCATGAGTAAACATTTTTGCAAATGCAAAATCATTTTAAAAATGATTTAAAACCCAGTTGAAGTTTTGTCCATATGTGACATCATCTTGTTCTAGTGTGCACACAACAACAAACACAGTGAGACCACAACCCTTTGTGTCTGATTCATGAAAAATGATTTCATTTTAATAATTCAGACAAAACGATTCACGAAATGGCTACATTGGGTCAGATCTGAAATTAACTGGAGGTAACTTTAACTTTAGATTCATGACACTTTTTATTGACGTTAATTTGACAATGTATTGAAATATAAATATATTCATAAAACATCCAAATTAATTTTGTTGTATTATTGGTTATTGAGAATGATATTTGTTGTAAAACATCAAATAGGAACAAATGTATACAGTATTTAAGCCATCATATTACACAGAAGTGACTGTTGTAAAAAGATCAATTTAAAAGCTTTGAGAATTTAAGATTTTAGCAAAATTATATATATATATATATATATATAAAAAATAATTTCGCTCCTAAATATTTCATTTTAGGATCCAGTGGGTACCTCACCTTTTTTTTTCGTATCACACAAATATAGGAACATAAAAAAGCATAACCACAACAACATGGAGATATATTTATTTGCATGACACGTGCACATGGTTAAACATGAATATTATTGTTGTACGGTGCATATAAGCTCTCTCACACACACAATAATATCCCATACTGCTATTTTTTTTTCCTTTTAACTCTTTCCATGCACTCCTCCACCATCCTATTTTTCCTCTGCAAATTACAACCCCCTCCCCAACCACACACACACACACACACACACACCCGTGGCTGCCTGTCCTGTCGTCCACCCTCAGTCGGCTCTAATGAGGGAGGGAGAGTGTTATTTTGGTTGCACGCCTGTGCTAAATTCTCTCTTGTATGACAGCTGATGGAGAGAGAGAGGAGCGTTAACCTTATAAAAGATTTACCTCTGCTCATTACAGCCTGTCAAGTAGCTGTCCTGATAGCACCAGGTTCGACATTTGCATCCTTGACTCTCTTCTTCATTCTACACTCATTTTCTTCATTCCTGTTGTTTGTTTGTTTGTATTGTCACCTTCCCTTACATCTCTTTCATTCCACCATTCTTGAGACGTGTGTTCCTCCTATTAATTCAAAAAGGTTTGGAGGTGTCAAAAGTGTTTGTGGGAGGCAACAGATTTTTTAGAATAGAAAAAGGAAAAAAGATAAACAAATAAATATATTTAAAACATGATGTGACACACCGGTAAAGTTTCAACGTGTTTTTGCTGTTCAGAATCATGCCATAAACATGGTAAACATATAAAATAGAAATTTTCATACATATTTTTCTTACATATCTGCCTGTTTTGAGCCATTGTTCAAATTATAAATGTGCTGTGCCAACAAGTTCTATTATTTAATAGCTGTCAGTATACATTTTTATGTACCAGCTTAGATGTTACAGAAGTAAAACATGGGCAAAGCGTCTCTGCTGCCTTTTACAGGGTTATGTTTTTTAATGTTCGACTATTCTGACTGCACTTTTGTGTATCAAAACATAAAGTCTTCCATGTTCCAACAGTGCCATCCATGTTACTTTCCTCTGTCATTCATATCTTTTTGTTTTTGGTGTTGAACTGCAATAAGCCTATATCTGTTTTCCTATTCTAGGACAATTTATCAGATCCAGTAAGATTGCACACTCTTTTCCCCCACATATTATATTTCATTTCTTCAATATATATATATATATTTTTTTTTTTTTTTTTTTTTAATTATATATAATAACCAAATGTACACTTATATTTCTTCTTACCCAGACAGCATCCCAGTCTGCTGAAAGTCAGTGTAAGATTTATGGGACACTCTGTTTTGTATTCTGTAGGTGGGACCAGCACTGGACACCTTTCGAGATCCTGAAGCCCGGAAGAAAGCCATGAGCGCCCACCACTCAGAGTCTGCAAGCAGGAGAGGGATTCTGGGTCAAGGCACTTACATGGTGGATTAACAGAGCTAAAATTATTACATCTCGGCACCTCTGTGAATCAGGCTTCATCTTCAAGTATTAATCTCTCAATAAACAAATGTGATGTAATTTGTTCTTCTGTTTGTTTGTTTTTTATTATTATTTTGTCTACACAACTATAATATAATATAACATTTCTGACAATTTGAATTTAAATCTAATAAAAACCTAAGTGTTATCAATGAAAATCTATCATTTTATATTGGTCCCTGGGATATCTAAGGGTTGGAGTGGGGGTCTTTGGGTCTGTGCAAGTTTAAAATCCTTGGTTTAGGTGTTGGGATAAGAGGAAAAAATGAAACAGTGGTAAAGTGGTGAATGTAAAATCTAGCACCTTGTGCAGGATCCACATGTCACGTATTACGCGTCTGCGATTTATTTAGAAGAAAAGAGGGAGGGTTGACTATCTTTCTCCCCCACCCACAACACATACGTGATCATCACCCCCCAAAAACACCCTTTAACCAATAACGACGTGGCGCTCGGGACAAACGCGGAATGGACACCTTTAAAAGCTTGTTCCTCCTCCGGTATTGGCTGTTTCCTTGAGGGTGTCATTTTCAGGTCGTGGAGATCACTGCCTGTGTTTATACTCTGTTACACAGGTTTAGTCCTCGCAGACCTGGACTAGAACTTTACACATCAGCTTCGGGTTTAGGTCAGAGGATTTGGGGCTTAGCAGGGTTGTAATTGTGTCTCTAGAAAGCCAGATAAGTTTCCAAGCTAATGAATAGTTTTATAATGAGTGCTGATGGTGCTGTTCTTATGTAGTTGTACCTGTCCTTGGTGCTGAAACTGACCGGTGCACTTCACGGATTTGCTTTTGAGGGACTGTACGACAACAGATTCAACAAAACTGACCTGCAGTCAACAACAGAAGAAGGATCTGGTAAAAACAACTTTAAAAAATATAGGACCTGTTTTTCCCCTGGGAAAAGATCTAAAGGAGTTTGTCGGACTTAAAAAAAATGGCCAGAATAATAATCTAAATTTACCGTTGTAAATCTACCAGTTTTCGCTGTACCAACAAAACCAGTGTCAGAAAGGACAAATGCACATTTGATATCGATTTGTCTCGCGATGGAGGTATCAAACGGGTCGAGCTTTGGGATCGAGTCTATACTTTCTCACAGACCGACCAGTCCGTGTGTGTCAAAGGGGGAGTGCAGGTCTCCAGTGGAGTTGAGCCCGCGGTCGGATCTGGACAGCGGCTGTTCGTCGCCTCCCTCCCCGAGACGGACCTCGGTGGAAGACGCGGTGCAAAGACACGCTCGCGCCCTCGGACTGGACTCTCCTTTACAAATATCTCAGCAGCCACGAACAGTCACGTCCTCGTTCTTGATCAGAGACATACTAGCGGACTGCAAACCCCTGGCAGCCTGTGCTCCTTATTCCAGCACTGGACAGTCAGCACAAGATAATGAAGACTGCATGGACAAACTTCACAGCAATTCGTCCTCAGACAGTGAATACAGGGGTGAGACACACTAAGCTTGTTTTTGTTTTTTTTATTAAGCAAAATATATACTCAAAAGATTTCCAATGCAAACACTGTTTTACATTTTATTTTTAGATTAAATTAAAATTTATATATGGTCACACGCCGTTTTGCATTTTTACATTCCTAAGAAATTAGGTAAAACTTACTAGTCAAGATAAATATGTAAAAGTATTTTTTTAATGTTTAAAATCGAGATCTAAAATAAGAAATCAGTCCGAAAACGGAGGTTTTTCTAAGAGATCATAAAATAAGTACAAATAGCCTACATAGGCAGCATGGCTGACCTCCGTCAAGAAAAAAATAATCGAATTATTTATAGTTTTATGATAAAATTTTCGTTTTCTTTTCTATTCCTTCCTATTACGCAGTTCAATTAATCTTTAAATTTATTTGCAATCGAAACATATGGTATTTAAATAAAAAAACATCCCTGTTTTGGAGGTCATTTTAGCCAAAATGTATAGGCTAATGGTTTCAAACCCAAATCAAATGTCCTGATACAGGTTTAATCAACTGAGAGAGGCTCTTTGCTCACAATTAAGCTCAAAAACTAACTGGCAATAAATGGGTTTCATTAAATAATTTTGGCTCTGAATTTGTCCATCTGATGATCAGATGTGTAACATCATGTCAAGCCGCTTTTGAGAGTCTTTAGTTCTCACTGCAGCTGTTTAAATTCTTTAATTCAAAATTACTATCAAGAAGTGTTTCGTGCTGTTTAAACGCATGTCTAAACCACAGGCATTTTAAATAATGGAAATAACTGAATTTACTAATGGGAAATGCAATATAACAAACGTTAATGAGCTCTAGTAAGAATGCTAAATGCTTATGGTATATATATGTGTGGTTTATGGTATAAATATGTGCATGGCGTTTTCAGTGAAGGACGAAGCTGATCGAGAAATCTCCAGCAGTAGAGACAGCCCCAGCTCCCGGCTGAAGAAGCCTCGGAAAGCGCGCACTGCGTTCACTGATCACCAGCTGGCGCAGCTAGAGCGCAGCTTCGAGCGTCAGAAGTACCTCAGCGTGCAGGACAGGATGGAGCTGGCAGCGTCCCTCAACCTCACCGACACACAGGTCAAAACATGGTACCAAAACCGCAGGTGAATACAAACATCATATACTTTTGCACACCGTCAAAGATGCAACTGACTAGCAGCTATTATGCGGGCCGAACCACTTTAAAGGCGTTTTAAAATACAAAATCACTATGTAAGGTTTTATATTTCTCAAATAGGCCCATTATAATATCAGTAGCCTATTACTTTGTAAAAGAATCGGTTGTTGTGTGTTTTTCTTTCATGCTGTCAAAAAATTAAAGCACAACGGGAAAAAGTTGTGCATATACAACCACGCACACCACGACTCCAACACATTTAGTCATAAATAATAAATTACCGCATCGCGTATCAATAATTTAGCTTCCGAGTAGTAATTAAACAATTGCCAAAATTATCAATTATTTATCTGAAATGGCTCTTTGCTGAGTGACAATTTGACGGATGAGTGTTCTACAGGATATTACACGGATTCATCCTCGACGAACAAAAACTTTTCATGAAGCGCCAAATAGCCTATTTGTTTGTAGTTTATTATTATTATTTTTTCAAAAATATTCATAGCTCTGACTGCATTTAGGCGCTGCTGGAAAAAGCAAATATTTGTAATTTTATTCATGTTGTTTAAAGGCATTTTTGAGAAGAATGCCCCTTTCCAGAAGAAGAAGAAGAAAAGAAAAAAAGTAGCCTAGGCCTACTAAAAATTCACCTTGAATTTTAAAAACATTTTTGAATCACGAGGTTTTCTTAGGGTTACATTATTTGACCGGAGTAAATCATTCCTTTTCATAAAAATGTCAAATTATGCGAAAAAAATAAAATCAAAATAAATCAAAAGCCTAAAAATTTTAAGACGTCGACACACCTAAAGGGGTCGTCTTTGTTTTACGGGTTAATGTCACATGACAACAAAATGGCTTCCTGCATGTTAGTTACGCCACACTTTGATTTGATGGACAAGATTATTAAAAAAATATATGTATATAAAAAACAACAACAGTAATAATAAATAAATAAATAAAACATTCTAGACTCTGAGACCATTTCCAACAATTTCAGTCATTTAATAAGAAAATGTATTTATAAAGAAAACATGAACATTATATTGCAAATTAATGAGGCTGTTTGTTTCAAACAGAACGAAGTGGAAAAGGCAGACAGCAGTTGGACTGGAGCTCCTCGCGGAAGCAGGGAATTACTCAGCTCTACAAAGAATGTTCCCATCGCCCTATTTTTACCCTCAAAGTTTGGTGTCTAACCTCGACCCGGGACCAGGGTTGTATCTGTACAGAGGGCCGTCCGCGCCTCCTCCACCGGTCCAGCGGCCTCTGGTCCCGAGGATCCTCCTGCACGGTCTTCAGGGCGGCGGAGAGCCAGCGTCTCTCCCTGGAATCATACCGCGACATACGCCGCGATGAACTGATCCAACCTGACAAAAAAACACTCCAACCTCAGGAACGACTGGGATGCGCTTGGACAATACCCATGTATAACGAACATATAAACGCGCAATAATAGACTTTTCAAATGACTCTGACCAAAAGGTGAATGCTAACTATTTATTAAACTTTAACGCGCGGAAGCAGTTATCAGAAAATTATTTGACGAGGTTCCATCACCTCATGAACCTCCTGACTGTTTTCTGAAAGAAGTTGCTTTTCCCCTAAGAAATGGCGTGGTTTATTTGCACAAAATTATGACGCAAACAAACCAAAATAAACACAGCTATCTTTAAAAAAAAACAATTCAACTGAACCATATGCAACACAATTGTGAATTTTTGATAAAAATGCATTGTAAGAACAAAAATAATAAAATTAAAACAACACTAATAACTAACATGTAATTGTAACAAATGTGATTTATCACCGATTAATGTGATGGTGGTGGTAGTTTTACAAAACAGTTTTTCTAATGAAATGCACTGATCAGCGCAAAAATTAGCCTACTGATGGCACTACAACCTGTTCAGAGAATGAATCCGTTTTTGTGGAAATTGTGTTGTGTTCATGGGTAGTTTACAACCCAGTTCAACAGACGCCAAAATACTTTTCTAAATAAAGATTGTGAATTTGTCACATAAGACAGAAGTACTTTATTCTTCGATATTCTCTTGGTCAAACAGTTTTTGTATATTAGCTGTGAATACATGGTGCATATGATGAGCTTTAAAATAAGCAAAAATGTCATTTTTATAACTGGCCATCAAACCAACAGCCCGTGAACGCAGTTACGCAATAAAAACAAAATCTTTTCCGTGTTTCCTGCGCTCATATTGTGACTTGTTCTCCCATCTCTCTGTATTTACATAAATATTTACGTTTTTAATTAACATAAGCATATGCATTACTGCCAAAGGAAACCTTTTGTGAGCTCTCTTCACAAGAGCTTCGCACAGAGAAGCACACTCGCATCGAAACCAGCGTATCTGGGTAAGTGGTTTGTTGTGTGGGTTTAATTGACCAATCATAATAGGCGTTTCATTATTACAGACCAATCAAATTTTTACAAGCGGCTTTTACGCTAATAAAGCGACCATGAAACGTAATATTCCGGTCAAATTTCTTTTAACGCTCGCAGCGAAGACTCGGCCAAAAGACAGCAGCTGGTGACCGGGCGAGTCAGACTCAACGCTTGGACAGCTGGTCAGCGTAAGCCTCCATACATATCCACTCCTATTTACCTGACCAAGCCAGGGAAATGAGCTAAAAAGCTTTTAACAAAGGCTATTTTTGTGCGGTGTTCTCATAACCTTGTGTACAACATGAAAGGCGCGCCAAAAACGTTTGGATTCAATCCTGTGGAGAGTCCAAAATCTGACTAAAATAAACAAACACACGTATTAAATACAATTCACTTTTATATAAGATTCAGTGACTGTATTACAACATTCTGTAAATCACATTGCTGAAATGGTCATATTTATGGCACCACATTTATAATAAATTCATAGGTGAACTGACTGTGTGCAATAAAACATTTCTATGCACTTCACTCTGTTAAGCCTATTTTACGATTTGCATCAAAGCTTTTTTTTTGACGCAGATGGTAAAAGCAGGTTTTCAGACCACGCTGCTGACCGTTCGTGCTTTGTTACAGGTAAAAAAATGTCACTCTGTATAAAAAACACCTGTGCGTTCAACCCTGAGAATCCACCTGGCTGCAAGGACTCCAACCTCAGCATTAAAAGAGCCTCGGATCTCTCCGAAAGTCTTCCGCTTTATGCTGCGGTAGATTGCTCTTCCTCTGCTTGACCTTTCTTCTTTTTCCTCTTCTTCTTAGACTTGGATTCTCCATCTATCCCACTGTGATACTCTGAGCGCATTAGGTTTGACACTCGCTCCTTCGCCGTGAGTTTCTTGGGAGGCCTGAAAAACATTTCAATGAACTTATCACTCTTATGTGCATTTAAAAAGCCTTTCCTCCTAAAACCAATACAGAATAAAGGAAAAAAAGGGTGGAATTAAACATCTTAACCACAATGATAAAAAAGAACCGTGTGAATTGCTCTGAATGTTTAAAGCATCCTGAGATTTACCCTGTACAGGCTGGCTTGAGACCGGCTGAACGAATTTCCCACTGTCGTCAATAAAAGGCTCGTAGACAGCAGCAGGGGCCTGATGTAAAACTAGTGACTGTTTATCTAATCAATAACTCTGGAGAATGAAGCGGCGCTTTGGCCCCATGGGGCTGCTTAAGGATCCAATACACGCACCTACCTCATGGTGACACACGACACACTCTACCCCCGGGGCTTAGAGTGGCTATGAGACGGCAGTTATTGTTCTTTTGGTCCCTGAGCACTCTACAGGGACCCCTACAGGGGATATGAAGCATGTATACAGATATACATGAAGGTGGTATATTATATACAGTATAGAATGTCACTATATTTACACATACTGACAGACATGTCAAACATGCTTCAGCAGTAGTGATGCATCCACTAAGTAAGCGTTAATCTATCGAAGTTCTCCTTGGACGTAAAGAATGTGCAGAGGGAGACCTTCAAGCAGAGCTACAAAATGGAATGAGATTAAGCAAAATAAAACAATGGCATGTCCACAACTAACGCACTTAAAACTATTTAGCTTTAACACTCAGACAAGAAAGACGGACCAAAGAACGACAAAACGAACATCCTGCAGGAAGTCCAAATCTAGACACAGGGTGTCTCACCAATAAATCTCTGCAATTTGTCCATGAGTTTTCCAGTCATTTGTAATGACTAGATAAAAAAAAAACATTTTACCGTTCAATAGTTTGGGGACAGTTTTTTTTTTTTAATGAATAGTTTTATTGAGCAAGGGTGCATTAAATTGGCCAAAAGTGATAGTAAAGACATTTATGTTATAAAAAAATCTATTTCAAATAAACGGTTCATTTTATGAACTTTCTATCCAAAAAAAAAAAATGCATCACTGTTTCTACAAAATATTAAGCAGTACAGCTGTTTTCAACATTGATAAGAAATGCTTATTGAGCACCAAATATATCAGCATATTAGAATGATTTCTAAAGGATCATGAGACACTGAAGTTTGCTAAAAATTCAGCTTTGTCATCACAAGAATAAATTACATCTTAAAATAGAAAACAGTTGTTATAAATTATATTTCACAATACTAGACTTGATCAAATATTGATCACACTTGATCACTATATTCTCCATATTATATAAATTATCATCATCAAATAAAATATATTGGCTATAAAATAATACAACATCCTCCAAAAATAAGAAATAGAATTAAACTCTCAGAGGGATTGGTGTGTGTGTGTGTGTGTGTGTGTGTATTTTTGGTTGCCTGTGATGGCCTCTCTTCCGTGTACCAGAGGTCTTTGTTGTTGCGTCGCGTGTCCATAAGTGTGTGTGTATGTTTATATTGGTGTGATCTGCTCATTAGAGAAATCTTGTCTGGACATGGACAGTATACACCACATTCGGCTGTAATGAAGTCTCTCCTGACAGGACGGCAAGACTCGACTGAGACCATAAGACAGCACAGCACAACACAGCGATGTCACACACACACAATTAGGCTGGGAATGGTAAATGTTAATAGGGCCAAAGCACTGACCAGTTAAGTGGTATCGCCATAGTGCGGCATGAATATTCTATACTGAGCGATGGCTGGTAAATATAGATGTCAGCTGTCAGCTATGACGGCTGATAAGTTCATTACGGCTGTTGTCTGTTGTCTGGGCAGTGGAGGGAGAGTGAGAGTGCGTTATGGCTGCTCTGGGGCAGCTCCTCGGGGACTGACCTATTGTCCCGCTCCATGGGTTTCATTCACAGGTTCTGCTGCAGGTCACCCTGCCAATTACTAGTGGTTAGACACATGCTTCTCCCTATAGTGTCTGAGCCAGCATGTGGCACTAGTCAAAACTCAGTAGTACCATAAAGAAGTGTACATGTACAAACAAAGCCACAAAACTATTTAATACACAATTCTGAAATGGCTGAAATGAGCAGGGCTTCAAACAAACAAAAAAAAAAAAAAAGGAAAATAAATTTGAGGGAGCCGCTGGCTCCCAATTTAAACCAAATTCCTTTTTTTTTTTTCTTTCAAAGCTGACAAATTACAAAATCATTCGATAAAGATGGTTACAGTCACTGTTGTTCAGTGTGATAAGATGATTTAGTATATAGACTACAAAGATTTAAGCCATTCAAAAATAGGTAGATTTTGCAGTTGAACATAGTATCAACTTGTGTCATGTGTTTGGATCTCGTATGTTAAACAATAACCAATAATATTTGTTTGTTACAAATATTTAAATATCATAAACTATATTTGCCACAGTCTATATACTATAAAATATATTTATGCATTTAAAAAAAAAAAACTGTTTAAGAATATTATTACTTATTCATTATATAGTATCAGTTTTAAATTAAAAGCAACTTTAAAATTCAGATATATTGTGTATAAATGAATAATGGTATATTTAAAACAAATATAAAAATTATTGGGTGCATGTATCCTTATTTACACAATGCCATATGAACAATCAGTAAACAGACTGTTGTAACGATGTCAAGTAAATCACAAAGAAGTTTTTTTTAAGCAGACCTTCACAAAAATGACTAGTGGTTCAGTTGTGAAGTCAGTAACCACTCTCAATGATTCACTGACACTAATGGAATGAGTCATATTCAAACCATGAGCAAGTTTGCGGTCGTTTTGTGAATCTATTTGATGGATTCATAAAAGTAATTTCTTCATCATTCAGACTTTGCAACTTTGCTCTAATAAAAACAGAAAACTTTCATGAAATGCTTCCCTGACTGACTAAATTTTCAATTACTGTCGCACATTTCTTTATTTTTAGCCAGATTTTTAATTTAAAGCTGTGATAGGACTTTATCCTAATAGTTTTATATGTAAAGCTTTCTATAATGAAAGTGGCTACATACAGCGCCTTCGACAATGGAATAAGATCTTGTGTAAAAGAACGACTACCGGGAGTCTGTTTTCCACTCTGAAATGAAACGATGCAACTCAGTTAAATTTAATGTGTCACTAACCTTGAGTAAAGCAACTTTAACATCAGATTTTACCAAACTGTACCTGACACCCCCTTTACAGCACAGAGACAGCACACAGGGGCTTTTGAGCCTTTATCTCAAAAGGCGCACTAAAGAAGGTGGGATGAAAGAGAGGGAAGTAAAATACAGCAGAATACACTCACAATAACAGAAATTTTCAAAATGACAGTTCTGGTCTAACAAGAGAGCTGTGATCACTGCATGTGCGGGTCAGCTATGAAACACGTGCTGAACACTAGAGGAGAGGCCCATATGTCAAAATTCTTTATTTAAACACGCGTGGATACAGATAAAGCTCCTCACTATGTGACAGTAATGACGTTCAGGAAGGTTTTTGGCTCTGGCTCGGTTTAATTAAGTGTCCTGTGGAGAATCTGACCACACAAAGGAAGGCCTACACCAACACATCCAAGCGTGAGGGCTAGTCTGGACATGGCCTTTGCTAACCAGAGCCCACGCTTGCAGCGCCACGTTCAATCCTGTGGGAAATGACCACTAATAACCCTGCAGTGTCAAGCACTGGCCAAACCTCATAGTTAATGGCCTAACAACCATACTGCGATGTACTGGCCATATCATCAGCACATAATCAATCATCACCATCCTCGTCTGCAGTCCAAAATTACACTGCCAAAGACTGCTATCAGATTAAGTAAACCAGTTTTTGGGACAAGAGTATAGTCTGTATAGAAAGCAGCGATAACAGCTCTTTATAAAGGACGTCATACTGATATACTTTGGGAATAACGCTGCTACTGCATCTCACAAGGGAAAACAAGAGGGGTGAGTGCGTCAAAGGTGAAAGGTAAAACTTGCAGCTGGTAAAGGCAGGACTTGACTGGTCCTTTTTGACCCTGAAGAGCTCTGCTACAGTGAAAGACTCACAGCTGCCAAGAGTGTGTGTGAGCTGTGGGCTTTTCTCCAGCTCAGCCGCGCTGGCAATTTTCGGGGCAGCCGTGACAGTACATTTACACTAATTCAACATCCTACAAAAGGGCTCGAAGGCATTTCTCTTTCCTCTTCTTCAAGAAGTGACACTACATAAGTGGATGCATCTTACAAATGCAATAAAGGATTTTGGTGGTTGCTAAACACCAGATTTATTGTCTTGCTTAGAAATGTCAAAAGCACTGGTACTTCAGTACCTAGTTGATGCTGAAATAAAAAATTAAACAATTTCTATTCTACTACAGCACATGTAGTACTGAGCCTACTGACTCAATCTGGTTTTGCAGTTGCTGTTTGAAACATCTTGATCTGAGAGAAGCAGATCAAGCATTTGTTTCTTTTTTTGGTTTATTAAACAGGTTTAAATTACTTGTAATGTTTGCTTAATAGAATATTCTTGAAGACTAAAAATGTTTTAATTAAATCGTATTAGTACTTAATAGTATAATTTGTTAAAACTCACAGAGAATCTATATGTATCGATTGCTTAAAGTCAAATAATGAGCTGCATTCCCAATTCTGTGTACAATAATGCACTTCTGTTTTGAAACAGGATGCGCTACTGTTCAAAAGCTTGGGGTTGGTAAGATTTTGTTAATGATTTTAAAAGAAGTCTAATGCTCAACAAAATGGCATTTATTTGATAAAAAATACAGGAAAAAATATTAACACTAAAATACTACTACAATTTAAAATAACGGTTTTCTATTTTAATGTATTTAAAATGTAATTGATTCCTGTGATGTCACATTCTAATCATTCTAATATGCTGATTTGAAGCTCAAGAAACATTTCTTAATATCGACGTTGACAACAGTTGTGCGGTTTTATGTTTTTCTGGAAACAAATACATATTTAGCCAGGATTCAGTAAATAAAGTTAAAAAGAATAGGATTTATTTGAAACAGAAGTCTTTTATAATATTATAAACATCTTTACTGTAACTTTTGATCAATTTAATGCATCCTTGCTGAAAAAGGTAATAACTACTTTCTTTAAAAAAAAAAAAAAATGCACTGACCCCAAACAAATGAATGGTGGTTTATGACATTGAGCCGATCAGAACACTAATTACGATCAAAGAAAAATGTAAACAAAACAATGAAAAAATAAAGAAAGAAATGTTTAAAAGAGCTCACAATTTCAAACCTTATGTGGAAAAAAACCCTAAAGATGTTACAGAAGCCACAAAGGAAAATGTACAATCAAACAGAACATGGCTTAATTTATCTAAAAGCAGAACTAGATCATACTATCTGGCAGCGCAAACTGTTTGACAGATTCATAAATTACTGTCCAATTGCTGAAAACTTGCAGTACCTCTTGGCTTTGTCTTTGGCCTTCTTGGAGTCTTTGCTGTTGGCAGGATTAGTGGTTATGGAGCTGCCCAGGCCCTGGGGTGCGTCCCTCAGGCCAAAGCTCTTAGCAGCGTGGCCCAGGTGCAGGTTGCGAATGTGGAAGATGTGTTTCAGACTGGAGGGGTACGTGGTGTACGCTCTCAGGAAAGACTGCAGTGCTACAGGACCAAAAAAAATTTGTTTTTGAATTTTTCCAAGCACTTTCACTGGCAATAAAGGATTTTAAACGCTATTTGAATGTTAATAATATTGCTTTATTTTAATTAATTGATTTTACATTATTAGAATATTTTACACAACACTTTATTGTTGTTGTATTTATTAAAATATTTTATTGAATACAAATAATCACAATTGCAATACCAAGCGAAATAACAATTATGGTTTAGAGGTTAAATGGATGTAAAAAAATAAAAAAATAAAAAGATAGCTAAATTTCTTCTATGTAATGAAAATGTAGCTGGGCTGCAAAACTGTGAAACAAAATATTAATTTAAGACAGTAACCCTACATGATAATTAGTTTTTTGGCTTACCGCTCTTCGCTGTTTGCAGAGACTCGTTATTGGCATGAACATAATTCTCAAAGTCAGTCTGTAAAACAGTGGCTCTCTCTCGTACCTCCTGCTCAAAAGCAGCAGCTGATCTCTGCACAGTCATGTACAAAGAGACACAAAGATAAACAAAAATCTGAGTAAAATGAATACATATCGCATTCCAACAATTAAAAAAACATGTTATTATAATAAAAGCCAATAAAAACCAACAGCATCACATAAACTTTATTGGTTACACACACTAATGACACCTCCCCTCCCCATCAATGACCTCTGACCCTCAAATGAGGCTGCTAACAAGGGGGGTGGCACGGGTGAGGATTACAACCAGCCGATTGGTGCTGGGAGGGAAAAGGACATTAAATCAGGATTAGGACTGACTGAGCGCTGGCAGAAACATTCGCTCATTGTTGTCAGACGGCTCTCATTGTTGAGAGAGGGGTGGGGGGGAAAGAGATAAAGAGAAAGCCATTCTTCTCCCACAGCTGTTCTCTAGATCTGCATTTTTAAACCACATGCGATCTTCAACCAAGATAGAAAAGTTATAACATTATGCACAGTCCAACAAGTCAGCACTGAATCTTTGACTGTTTTTAAGGCTTAGATGTCAGAAGTTACCTTACTGTCCCATTTCCCTCTGCCTTTGAATCGCTCGTCCTTCTTCAGATTGGCCAAGATGTCCTCCATCTTCATCTCGGACAAACTGAGGGTGTAGATGGATATTGTACATAAATATATTAAACAATGGGAAATAAATAAATAAACTGCACCAAACATTTTCCTGATTGTGAGTTGTCTGGTTTAGATAGTTTAGCTCAACGTGTCGAGCCCTGCTAACCCTACCAAACTCCTTTTGATCATCCTTTAGTCCTGTAAACTGTAACTTGAGCCAAATATAGTCCTTGTGCCAGCAGAACAGATTCATTCTGCTCTCATGCAGAGAGACTGAGAGTGTGTGTTTTCTCTCGGCACTGAGATCAGCACCGAGTCATCAGTCCAGCTTTTGACTGTTATATTGTGAGCTTTGGAACAGAGACCATCTTTAAATCACAGTGTCAGGGACTGGACTTCATCCACACATCAGACAGGACCTGCCCTACAGTCCCCTACTGCTGTGTTCATCGAAATGATAAGTAAATGTGATATAGATGAGACGCCAGGCAGCACACCTGATGTTGTGATTGGCCAGCACATCCACAAAAGCCGTCTCAGAGGGGGTGAGGAAGAGCAGGCTGCTGCCCTGAGCTCCAATTCGTGCTGTGCGGCCCACACGATGAACGTACTCCACGGCGGAAACAGGAGGGTTATACTGAAACAGAAAGATGATATAAATTTTTTTTTTTTAAGTAGTACTGGAAATTTGAGGAGTTCAGTAATAGTAACAAAACTGGCTAAATTGTTCATTGAACTAGCGATGTGCAATTATGAGATTTTACAAATGAAGGAATCTAACCTGAACAATCCACGTAACCTGAGGCAGATCCAATCCACGTGCAGCCACATCCTAAGGAGAAAATTAACAACAAAAATATTTAAATATTAATTTAAACAGACTTCATGAACTAAAAAAATCAAAAATCTAAAAATCTAATCAATTATTTGTTGGTCTGACAAGTGCAAACAATGTCCTAGATCGACCTGATTCACTCTACTGAATTTACTATATTGCCTTATTTTACAAATCTATTGCCACACTATGCTATTATGATTTTGGAGCAAGACTGATATTTACAGCTCCCTCCTTCTGTGACTCAATCTGCTTCCTTATGGTTACCAGCACTGAGCTTTAACCACTATGCCACACTATTTGTTTTTTTTGGACAATTTTCAAACTTAACTCTAGCTCTCAAGCTCAACTAGCCTAAAATCTCAATTGAGGTGTCTGGAGCTGGTACAGATGGAGACCAACACAATGCCATGCCAGGCTGTCAACAGGAATAGAAGCACTCATTTACTCCAGGAGCCCTTCTGCAGAGTGACAAGATGGAAGAAGAGGAGGTGGAGGAAAGGGATGCACACACCTGTCCATAATTTTTTAAATCAACTAACTGTTATGTAACTTGAGCTACATCATTAGAATAATGTATTAATGAGTCATTTAACAAATGTTTATTTTAAAAGAACCCTTATATTTTAAAGAGTTTCCTCAAAGTTCATGAAAAGCTAATAATTAATTATATCCAATATAAAATTTAAATAAATGAATGGGATTGCATCAACTCAAAGACTGCAATATAACTAAATAACTTTATAGACTTATGTGTTTTGGAGTGAAGCACAGGCAGCTGGTGATCCAGTGTGTGTCAGTGTCTCCGAGTGACTCGGTTCACAGTAAATACTGCAATCTCAATCTCTGCATGTTACTGCGAGCTTAATGTGCATTTGGGAACGCAACGTGCACTAGGTTTACTTTAATACAGCATTACACCAGTATTCCACTAAAATAAAAGCTTGAGGATCTGAAACGCTAAATAGCTTGAGAGTTTGAACTACTGAAAATGAAGAACATAAGACGTAAATATTAGTATTGTAATTTGCACTGCAACTACTATAATTATCAAATATTAATTTATTTCGCAGTACAGTTGTAATTTAAAACTAATATTTCTGTCTTAATTTTATAATTAGATGTAAATTTTGTATAAATTATTATTATTACTATTATTATTCCTCACACCAAATGACAACACTTTTTCCATATAACATTAACAATGAGTTAATTAAAAATGTGTTTATAATATTTTAACCTTTTGAAAACTGCATATTTTCTATTTTAATTGACTTAATAAACCTGACTGGGAATCACTGCTCTAGACTGCAGACATGGTCAGAGAGTTATCATACAAACTGCGCCTTTTCAAATTACTTACCGTGCACAGCAGAATGCCGGTTTTACACTCAGAGAAATCCTGGAAGACTTCAGTGCGCTCCTGAAGGGAGAGAAACAGGAAAGTGCATTGCCATTTTGTTTCTAAAGTGGTCAAACACTGTACAAAAGAGAAACACTTGAGCTTAATCTTTAATTACAAAGTTATGCGAAACAATATTTCAGCAAAGGAACTAGCTGCATTTATATCAGAACAAAAGGTGAGGCAGAAACACGGATGAGAGCCCATCTGAAGATGGGATATCCGACAGCTCCTCTCTCTTTTTCTGCATGGAGCACAATCTGTTGTGTGCTGGAACAGCTGCCCGTCTCCTGCAGCTCTCCTCATCGGAGGAGACGCCCAGAGCTCAGCCTGTGCTGTCCCATTACCAAACCCATCCATAACACTACAGGCCAGCACCACACCCAGACCTTCTCTCTCATACATCTGACCAAGAGACTTCAGAGTCCCTTGCCCTTCCAGTGCCATATGGGCGAAACACGGCAGCTCCATTTATGCGGGGGTGAGGGTGCAGGCTGGACAGTGGCAGGATGCAGTTCCCCTGACACTGCCACAGGGCACCGACTGCTGCTGTTGCCTGAACGCCAGCTGGCTGAGGGCCGGCAGACCCCACCAGTCAACCAGACCATGATGGTCTAACCTAGTGTATTATGTTGCTAGTGATTCTGGATGCTTTTAAGAGACATGGTCATTTTAGCAGAATAGAAGCATGGGCTCCATTAATGTGTTGTTGTAGTCTTACTTTTGCTCAGATTTCTGCATCAAAGTATGATGGTCAGGATTTTTTTACCTTCAGACTATGACTCCATCCAGTTGGAGGATATCAACCATGTTTGATATTTTGATTCAATTTTAGAACGCACATTGTGTTCATTTGCCACACATCTAGCAATAAGGTACGTGTTTCTGCGTGATTTTGTTGTATTTGGAATGACTTGAAAGACTAGTAGTATGTGATCCTCAGCCGTGTATGATGCCCATTTTTTCTCTGTTACATTTTATAAACTTGGCAAGTGCATGATGCCCACTGTTTTAAAAATCTGTTCCTATTCAAGTGTTGCGTAGTGTATTCCAGCCTTAAGGTAAAATCTGAATGTTTAATTGCTGACTGAATAACAAATGTGTGGCTATATAGGACAGACACATACTATCTTGCCGTGAATATAAATACAAAATAATGTTTTGAATTTATATACATTAAATATCAAACTTTTATAACTATGTTTTTATTTGTTGAAGTCTTTTCAGAAATTAAAAAATATATATATATCATGGTTTTCACAATAAATATTTAGCAAAACAGTTTTCAACATTGATAATATTAAGAAATGTTTCTTGAGCACCAAATCAGCATATTGGAATGATTTCTAAAAGGGTCATGTGACACTGAAGACTGGAATAATTGAAACTGAAAATCTAGCTTTGCAATCACAGGAATAAAATTTCAAAATATATTAAAATAGAAAATAATTAATTATTTTAAATCTTTGCAATATTGCACAATATTAATTACCAATATATACAATCATTCTTTATTGTTACTATTTTTCACATTATAGAATAATAGTAAAGTCTTCAAAACTATAAAATGCCTGAAATGGAAGAATGGGAATTATGTAGGGATCAAAGAACAAACAATTAAATCCTGTGTCCTGTGAGGGAGTGGTTGGTCTAATAAAGTTAAACTGCATTCTGTGAACAAAACCTTGACAATCATTATAACTGGACTTGACACAATGTCTGACCTCTTGTCTCATGTTGCCATGAAGCCTGTAGAAGTTCAGGGATGTTGAGGTGTGTTTGGTTGATGTGTTGCTGGGCTTCTCACAGAGGACTGCAGTGAAGAGAGTAAGCAGAAACTCCACAGCCTCACAGCTCGATATGAAAATGATCAGCTTCTGCCGCTGCTCAAACTATGCGTAAAAACAAAATAAAATACTGAAGTCCAGTGACAGCTAGTGTGCATGTAACACGAGCAAATTACTTTCTTTGTTACAGTAAGCTCTAGCAGTAATAACATTGATGGTTATCAGTTATAATATTTTGGTAATTGGGTCACACTTGTTTTTAAGGTCCAATGCTCACTATTAACTATGACTTTTGCCTCAAACTCCTAATTTGCTGCTTATTAATTAGTTAGTAAGGTAGTTGTTAAGTTTATGTATTGGGTTAAGAATGTAGAATAAGGTCATGCAGAATATGTGCTTTATAAGGACTAATAAACAGCCAATATGTTAAAAACAGGCATACTGATAAGCAACTAGTTAACAGTGAAAATTGGTCCTTATACTAAAGTGTTACTGGTAATTGTACAACAGTTCAAACATTCGGGGTCAGTAAGATTTTACTAAAAGAAATTAATACTTTTCCTCAACAAGGATGCATGAAATTGATCAAAAGTGACAGTGAAGACATTCATTATGTTTCTTGAGCACCACATCAGCATATTAAAATGATTTCTGAAGGATCACATGACACTGAAGACTTGAGAAATGGCTGCTGAAAACATCACTGGAATAAAATACATTTTAAAACAGAAAACTTTCCAGCTTACTTCTTCCAATATTTAGAAGATTACAAAAATGCTTAAATAATTCACCAGGCCAAACTGAAATGACTTGAAGTGATTTACAGCGTAACAACAATACCACTGAGCGTTTATAACTGGGCTTTAACATATGGTGTCCCGTACCTTGCATTTGGCCAGTATAAAGGCAGCCAAAGAGACCAGGTGGAGTTTGCTGGGCACCACCACAACGTGCTGCTGCAGCTTCTCAGGCACCGCATAGCTGTCTGACAGAGCCTGAGGGCCCGCCTGGGGACACGCTTCAACTGTCTCCTCACTCCCCTCTGACACATGGATACTCACGGGCTCCTTCATACTGATACTGGCTAATCGGGACAGTCCTGGACGTGAAGAGAACAGAATCAGCATAAACGGTTGCACACCTATGTAGATTGTCACCAAAATGCTTTTGTGATCAAAATGTTGTGAAAGTAATACGTTTTTGGGACTCAGCACTATCGCAAACAGGAACGAGCTATAAGAGGCAAAAAAATTCAGTTTTCAATGGGATAAAAGCCTGTTCTGTCATGCAAAGAAAAGAAAGACTGGACTTGAGAGACAAAAACTCCTGTCAGCTCATCCTGTAGTCTCCTAGTCTGTTTCCACTAGAATAAAGCCAGTAAGGTACCTCCCATAGTCTAAAGTGAGCGCTTGTGCCACTGTCTCACTTTACATCCAGACACACTCTGAACTGTGGTAGTGAGTGGACGATAAGCTTACCCTCCGTGAGTGTAGCTGAAAGCAGCACATTCTGCCTGGCAAGTCCAGTCGCATTCAGAGCATTCAGAATCACAGTCAGATCTTTCTCAAAACCCAAATCCAGAGTCCTTCAAAACAGCACGGATGAACTAATAGTAAATACACATGATACTGATACGGTTTAAAATTATGGCAGCAAGAACTAATAAAGTAAAACCGAAATGATCAACACCAAATTTCTTCATCAATTATTCAGGTACTTCACACTGTGAACTGATGAATTACACTTTAAACTAGTAAAAAAAAAAAAAATTATATATATATATATATATATACATATACACACAGTGGGGCAAAAAAGTATGTAGTCAGCCACCAATTGTGCAAGTTCTCCCACTTAAAAAGATGAGAGAGGCCTGTAATTTTCATCATAGGTACACCTCAACTATGAGAGACAAAATGAGAAAAAAAATCCAGAAAATCACATTGTAGGATTTTGAAAGAATTTATTTGCAAATTATGGTGGAAAATAAGTATTTGGTCAATAACAAAATTTCATCTCAATACTTTGTTATATACCCTTTGTTGGCAATGACAGAGGTCAAACGTTTTCTGTAAGTCTTCAGAAGGTTTTCACACACTGTTGCTGGTATTTTGGCCCATTCCTCCATGCAGATCTCCTCTAGAGCAGTAATGTTTTGGGGCTGTCGCTGGGCAACACGGACTCCAAAGATTTTAGATGGGGTTGAGATCTGGAGACTGGCTAGGCCACTCCAGGACCTTGAAATGCTTCTTCTGAAGCCACTCCTTCGTTGCCAGGCGGTGTGTTTGGGATCATTGTCATGCTGAAAGACCCAGCCACGTTTCATCTTCAAAGCCCTTGCTGATGGAAGGAGGTTTTCACTCAAAATCTCACGATACATGGCCCCATTCATTCTTTCGTTTACGGATCAGTCGTCCTGGTCCCTTTGCAGAAAAACAGCCCCAAAGCATGATGTTTCCACCCCATGCTTCACAGTAGGTATGGTGTTCTTTGGATGCAACTCAGCATTCTTTCTCCTCCAAACACGACAAGTTGAGTTTTTACCAAAAAGTTCTATTTTGGTTTCATCTGACCATATGACATTCTCCCAATCCTCTTCTGGATCATCCAAATGCTCTCTAGCAAACTTCAGATGGGCCCGGACATGTACTGGCTTAAGCAGGGGGACACTGCAGGATTTGAGTCCCTGGTGGCGCAGTGTGTTACTGATGGTAGCCTTTGTTACTTTGGTCCCAGCTCTCTGCAGGTCATTCACTAGGTCCCCCCGTGTGGTTCTGGGATTTTTGCTCACAGTTCTTGTGATCATTTTGACCCCACGGGGTGAGATCTTGCGTGGAGCCCCAGATCAAGGGAGATTATCAGTGGTCTTGTATGTCTTCCATTTTCTAATAATTGCTCCCACAGTTGATTTCTTCACACCAAGCTGCTTACCTATTGCAGATTCAGTCTTCCCAGCCTGGTGCAGGTCTACAATTTTGTTTCTGGTGTCCTTTGACAGCTCTTTGGTCTTGGCCATGGTGGAGTTTGGAGTTGGACTGTTTGAGGTTGTGGACAGGTGTCTTTTATACTGATAACAAGTTCAAACAGATGCCATTAATACAAGTAACGAGTGGAGGACAGAGGAGCCTCTTAAAGAAGAAGTTACAGGTCTGTGAGAGCCACAAATCTTGCTTGTTTGTAGGTGACCAAATACTTATTTTACCGAGGAATTTACCAATTAATTCTTTAAAAATCCTACAATGTGATTTTCTGGATTTTTTTTTCTCTCATTTTGTCTCTCATAGTTGTGATGAAAATTACAGGGCTCTCTCATCTTTTTAAGTGGGAGAACTTGCACAATTGGTGGCTGACTAAATACTTTTTTGCCCCACTGTGTGTATATATATTAATTAGGGCTGGGTATCGATTCAAATGTTCCGATTCAATTCGATTTCGATTCGCAAGCTCTCGATTCGATTCTCTATTTTTTTATTACATTCAGTGAATATAGTTTTAATACAAAAGCTATTGATATTTCTAACAAAATGAACAGTAAACATCAGTTTACAAATAGTGAATTAATAAAAAGAAATTAAGAACCACAGGCCTGTATTTTAAACCTATTCTTTTTTGTATAGGGTCCTTTCTTAAACAATAATAGGGTCCTATAAAATTTTCTTAATTTTTCTGGTAATCAGATGAAGGCATAAAAAAATAATTTAATTTATCCTAATCAAATGAAAATTAAACCCTTTTATTTTTGGCAAACAAAGTGCTGCACAACAGAGGTTTACTGTTAAAATTAAAAAGAAAACAATTGGGATTATTCCTTTAAAAATAAAGATTTATTAATATGTATTAGTAGTAGTAGCATTAAGGTCTTAACATTAAACTAAACTTTTATTTTGACAGGTTGCCGTGAGGAACTTGCAGCTGCTGTGTATCAAGTGATACGATGGTAGTTTTCTCAAATTAAACCGTAAAATGCTAATGCAATGACTCTGAGGAGCAGTGTGTTAATATCATCATATAGTGAGACGGCAGAAGATGAAAACACCGCGAGCGTCGTCTGCGCTTTAGTATGCGTGTAGTAAACAAAAGAGTGCGTCGCGCCATCCGCCATTCATTCATTGCGGAAATCATGGCGCCTTACGCGTGATATCAAATGCTTCCACAGATTTATAGTATTACTATAGCGTTTCACCTGAGCATTACGAATCACGCGTATGGCTTTGTTCTTGGTTCTCATCAATAGTATCTCCGCCATGATAAGCACTGAATGAATGACAGGCTTTCTGTTGTAACATCGCGCATCGGTAAATAAGGGTGACATCTAGTGGAGAAGACTAATGATAAGAATCACATTAATCAGATCTTGTTTTAAATGTGTGCTGAAATAAATACCAGAAAAGATCGATTCGCGGCTTTTGAGAATCGACGTCATAAAAAAAACAAAACAAAAAAACGTTTAATCGAAAAATCAATTTTTTTTTTTTGCCCAGCCCTAATTTTAATGATTAAGAAATCATTTTTAGTTGAATTTTACTTTGAGTAGTAGAATAGTAGTATAATATCCAATTAATAAGATATTAATAAAATAAACAATTAGCAGATTAAAGGTTAACAAATTTGTTGTTAGCTACAGCCCTAATGCAAATTCTCAGTTCAAATCAGCAAATAATATTTATTTGTTTATTTAATGCCATATCAGCAACAAAGTCTATATTCATGGCAACATTACCAGTATCATTTTAATACATCATTAACAATAATATAATATTTTCTTAAGCAGCAATCACTATACAAAAAAACATACAAATAACAACAATAGTACTGATAAAAATCATATAGAATCTTTCATTTTAATCAATGATAAAAATTCTCAAATTTTTCCAGGAGAGACCTTTTTAAAAATGTCTCAAATCAGCAAACAAACTGACCTGTCGGCTTCATCCAGAATGAGCCAGCGCACAGCGCTGAAAGCAATACTTAGAGTGTTCTTTATGTGGTCCACCAGTCGGCCTGGAGTCGAGATCAGAACATTAATGCCCTTCCTCAGTCTGAATTCAAGATAAAGACAAGCAAAAACATATGGAAACACAGCAAGACATAGCACAGACTGAAATAATATTGCAGAATGAACTATACACTACTGTTAAAGTGTTGAGTCGGTAAGATTTTAATGTTTCTGACAGAAGTCTCTTACACTCAAGGCTGCATTTATTTGATCAAAAATACAGTAAAGCATTAATGGGGATTAATGTTCAGCAGCCATTACTCCAGATCCTTCCGAAATCATTAGATAGTGATTTGCTGCTCAAGAAACATTTCTTATTATCAATGTTGAGAACAGCTGTGCTGTGTAGCTCAAATAGTAGAGCATGGCGCTAGCAACGCCAAGATCATGGGTTCGATTCCCAGGGAAAGCAAGAGCTGATAAAATGTAAAAACTGTAACTTGAATGCAATGTAAGTCGCTTTGGATAAAAGCATCTGCTAAATGCATAAATGTAAATGTAAATGCTCAGTGATTTTGTAGAAAATGACATTTGTTTTTAGGGTTCTTTGATGAATCTAAATTTTAAAGAACAATATTTATTTGAAATAGAAGCGTTTTGTAAAATGCTAAATGTCTTTGCTGTCACTTTTGATCAATTTAAAGGTGCTGTATGTAGGATTGACATACAGCGGTTGAACTAGGTACTGCAGTCCAAATTCAAAATATTGGAGACGTTTTTTTTCACCCGGCCCCTCCCCCTCAGACGACACATGCAGGTTGCCAGATTAACTACACCAACAGGAACGAGCGCACATGACGATGAATGAAATTAAATACGCTGTGTTTTCCGCCAACTGGCAACCCGCGGTGCCGAAATACAATTGGGTAAACTGGCAGTGGGCGGGTTTCACAAACCATAACAAACACAGACATTCCGGGCCGGAATGTGCATTTTCATAGGAGAATAACTGACTGTAGAATTGTTTTTCAGATAAACAAGTATATTAACTTAGCATGTTTCTTAAATATCTGCAAACATATTATGGTATTTTTATGCTTTAGTAGAGTCAAAATCCTACATACAGCACCTTTGCTGAATAAATTTCTTTAAAAAAAAAATAATCTTACTGACTCCAAGCTGTTAAACTATAAAGTATTTGCAGTGATTCTGTAATTATTTGAAATGGATATGTAATGCAAGATACAATACTTTAACATTTGAATAATCACCAGAAATCTAATTCAGACCCGTTGCAGTAGTTGTATGTATTTTGTGTGGCTGTGTGTGCTGTTAACCTGGCTTTTTCTGCTTTTCTTTTCTCTCCTCCCATCAGAACTCCAGGCACAATCCAAGTGAAAGGCTGAAAAGAATAATTACAGTGAGTGACTTTTAAAGACTGAAAATGTAGTGGTTCAATTGTGTCAATACAGAACAATAATTTAGCAAAAGTGAAAATCCTCACTTTTAGGAGCTTCTGAAACATCTGAAAGCTCTGCAGGGCAAGCTGAAGGACAACCAGAAACAGATCCATGTTGGAAGGAAATAAAAAAAGGGTACATATAAGTGGAATATTCTATAAGATAAATCAGAAAATGATGATGGTTTTGTATCATTTAATACAATACCTCTCTGGTTGGAACAATCACAACAGCCAAAGGCCCGTCTGATCTCTGAAAAAAATATTACACTTAATTTAAGACATCAAAACTTGATGCACATAATGGTGCGTTAGCTATTTTATGGAAAATACTCAAGACTCATTTTTACTCAAAATTCATTTTTATCAATTTATTTGAATGTTTATTATAATACATTATTATAACCAGTGTTGGAATAACTGACTGCTAATGACCCCAATTTCTCCACACATAATCAATAAATGACAACCATTTCACAAAAAAAAATAAAAAATTTACTACTTTAAGCCAACTATAATTGAGTAAAACATAAAACGCCTGACTTGCCTTCACTTTAGGCTGCATCGCTTGTAAGAACTGAACCACTGGAATTCCATAAGCCAATGTTTTTCCTGGAGTAAAAATGTAAGAAAAAATATGAATAATCACATCTTTTAAAGTTTTTTTTCCTGTATTTAACAGATTAGAGTTACTACTACATAAGGATTTTTTGTAAACAATATAAATAACAATCTGAACATTCAATATTTTATTTACATGAAACATTGCAGGAACCCCACCTGATCCAGTCTGTGAGCGCACGACAGCATCTTTACCAGACATCAACACTGGTATGGTTTTCTTCTGGACACTAAAAATACAGATGAACATGAGAAAATGCAAAGAGGCGGACAATAAAAGGTAAGACGAAGCTACAGTACCTAGTCATGCTGGTCACATTCAACACCTTATGGAGCGTTGCCACCTGTAAAATAGTTTAATGAGGAGCGAAAAGTATAAGACAGCAGAAGTGTTTTGGTTGAGAGATTTGTTAAGCGATACTGAGGTTTGTTCGTACCAGATGAGGATGTAGATCGAGTTCTTCAAACATGTTGCTGGTGAAGACTTTCTCCTTTACTTGATTTACAGCAGGACTGGGAGAAAAGACGACAAGTAAATTGCATGCAAAGGTCAATTTTGAGAAAGACCCCAGTCCATTCACACAAGCTCAAATGTGTTGCA
Source organism: Onychostoma macrolepis (assembly GCF_012432095.1). Taxonomy (NCBI): domain Eukaryota; kingdom Metazoa; phylum Chordata; class Actinopteri; order Cypriniformes; family Cyprinidae; genus Onychostoma; species Onychostoma macrolepis. The sequence continues at coordinate 20,764,731 of NC_081159.1, forward strand.
TCTACCTGAGGACATCAGGGATCTCTGGGTTGTTTCTGAACAGAGACGATGTCTTGATAAATGGTCTGCCATGGTCTCCATGCTCTTCGGGAGCTTTCTTTGGAAATATTTTCACCTTTGATGGGGACTTTGCGGCAGAGTTTTCTCCCTGGTCCGCGTTCTCCTCTGTGTCTCTATTATTACTCCTCTGAGAGGGGCTTCTGGGGGTTTGCAGCTTTTGCTTATGTGTGTGCTGTTGACCAGTTTGATTAATCTTCCTCTGTTTGGAAGCGCTGCTCTCATGGGACTCAAAGACAGCCTTCCTCTTTGATTCTCGCTTTTTCTTTAACATCAACACAAAACGTACAGCACTTTAGAATCAGGCTGAAAGAAACTTGTGTGTAAACCAGAGTACATCAGTGTGTAATTAAAATGACAGCAACTACATAGCGAGCAGGACTGACTCACCTGTGCCCATTTCTCTGCTGTTGACAGAGGTCTTCGATTCGTCTTTTTGTGAAACTTTACAGGATCTGAGGAGATGTTGAGCATCAGCACGTCCTCAGCCATGATGGTAAGCAGGCTACAAACGCCTATTAAGTAACGTTAGTAGCTAAATAACTACACGTCAGACTACAAACAAGATGATAAATGGCTCATTATCCTTCGTTTGACTGAAATGTATGTTTACAAATGATATTCACTTTAAAACAGTAAAAACACAACACAGACAGCTGTACACATATGAAGTGAATCACACGTGTTTTTCTTCCGTCCACCACAACGTGAGGAAATTTCCGGGTAAGACGTTAACAAAATAAAAGTCCCGCTGCTTTTCTTTCTTTTTTTTTTTTGGCGGCTCGAAGGACATTTAACGCGTCTCATTGGAGATATAGTATATATAGTAATCTGCTGCTAAGAACAATTAAAATATAGTATTATAAGATACACATTGCATTTTAAAGCATAACCCTAATCAAATTATGTTTTTTATTAAAATTAAAATTTTATTAAAAATATTAAAATTTTATTAAAAATATTGTTTTCTCTTATCTCTTTTCTTCTAAGCTTTCTCTTAATTAATACAGAGTATTAGGACAATATTCCTGCATTTAGATTTAGATTTTAGTGGATTAAGAACTCCATGTCATCTGCAAAAGACCATTTTTGTTATATTGTATACATTTTATGGTATAAAGATGTTGTGAGGCCTTTTAAAAGGATAGTCCACCCAAAAATGAAAATTCTGTCATCATTTATTCATATCATTCCAAACCTGTATTACTGACTTTCTGTGGAACACAAATAAGATATTTTGAAGAACGCTGGTAACCAAACAGTTTTGGGCCCCATTTACATCCATTGTATTTTTGTCCATACAATGGAAGTCAACAGGAAACAAAACTGTTTGGTTACCAACATTCTGCATTCCAGAGAAGAGACAAAGTCATACAGGTTTTGAATGACATGAACGTGAGCAAAGGATGACAAGCTTTTCATTCCTGGGAGAACTATCAGTTTAAGCACCTTTTCTCTCACATTGTATAAAGCTTAAATATGAATCTTTCTAACATTATAAAAATCGCATCACATTTTTTTTTTCTATGTAGTACAGATTTGAAATAAAATCTTAGTTGAAAATCAGTCTTTCTTCAGAGTATAAACAGATTAGGGTGAACCAGAACCAGAACCAGGGGGAGCTCAGGGAATACTTCCTCATTCAGACGCATTTCATTTTTGCAGCCCCCTCTCCCTTTGGATATACACTGGCCCTCATGTTTACATATTCAGAGGAGATGCATATTCTGGACTTCATCTGCAGTAATTAAGTCAGTGTCCGCCTGTCATAGCACACTATCTGAGGGGAATTTAAAAATCAGCCTGTTAACATGTTCCTCTAACCAGTGTACTTAACTTCTTTCCCCCCAGTGGGAGTCATCCAGTGACCTCAAAGAAAGGAAGAGAGAAGGAAAGAAAATTTAATAATCAAAGCAGCATCGACTGGTTTCCTTAGCATAAGACCACTGAAGTGGGACTAATACTGCCCACCACAAAGGGTCTGGCCAGTCTGCTTTTTCTCACTACGTTAATTAAACATACGTTGAATTAGCAGGTGCCATGCACTCCCATGAGTTCACACACGGTCAGATGGCAAGAATGACTACATTGGTTGGGTAATGTGTTTTTACCATGCAGAATTTGGAGACATAGCAGCATTAATTAAAATATAAGATAAAAAATATGACACAAGAAAAGATAACCAAGTCAAATTTATAAGCAATTTATTAAGTAGCTTATCAGACATACGAAGTATAAAAGATGAAATGAAAAATAAAACTACAATTTACTCCACCCAAAAAAATGTTTTCATGCCATCTCAGAAATTTATGGCTTTCTCTCTTTTGTGAAACACAAATGGTGATTTCTGGAAAAACAATCCATCTCTGTATATTCATATAATGTAAGTGGATGGGACCATCAAAGTTGGTGCAAATACATGAAACGAACACATACAACACCAGCGGATGAATCAATGTCTTCTGAAGCAAAACGATAGGTGTGTGTGTGAGAAAATACTAATATTTTAAACTTTTATATAAACATTAAACTATAAACTATTGCTCCCAGCCAGCTGTCTTACATCACCTCTTGCATGAGTTTCACAATGGGCTTATGTCTTGCTTCACAGCGTGCTGAAGTTTACATCAAGAATAAACTCATGAACCTGCGTTTGACAGTTGTCTAAAGTTGCTTATAGTGTAAGAAGTTGAAAATATTACTATTCTTCTTACACACACTTTTCATTTCATTTCAGAAGACACTGATTCATTCACAGGGGTCATATTGGATTACTGTCATGTTAATTTTGTGTGGATTTTGAAGCTTCAGCTTTGAGGGTGCTGTTCACTTGCATTATATGGACTCAGAGAGATGCATTATTTTTCTAAAAATCAAATTTTTGTTTACCAGAACAAAGAAAGTCATACACCTGGGATGGCATGAGAGTGAGTAAATGAAGAGACAAAATGTTTTTGGGTGGAGTATCCCAATAACAGTGTTTAGTGCTCAAATGTTTCTCAGTAAGACAGGACTTTAGGTAGTCGGCCCACTAGCCTACTCTCCAGTGATTCAAACACAGTGTGTGGGTCCTGGTCAGCGTTGATGTACACTGCCTGTGGATAGAAGGCCTGCAGGTCCGCTGCATGGTTCCAGTACTCCTTAAGCCTCTTTAGCAGCTGTGCCTCTGAATGCCGCGGGTTAAATCGAAGCCGGGACTGCACTTCCGGACCAGGAGCAGGTTTATATATGCTGTGATACCTGCAGAGTTTAAACACAACATTCAGAATGCAGATATGTGTTTAGTGGAACCTAAAGGAATGGATTCTTTACACAAATTTACAATGTGCTAAGCAGATTCTTTCTCACCATTCTCCAGTCACAGGATCCACACCCCTAAGTGTTACCCTCTCGATAGCAATGTCATCAGTCATCTCCAGGAAGAAGACCCTAGAGGGGAGTGAAGCAGAGATCATGTGGAAATCTGTTATGATACCTGTGATTCCCTTTAAAATCAACCTGAGTAAAAAAAAAGTTGCTTGGTAAAGGTTTTAAATGCCAGAGACATAGGCCAATAAAAAGAAGACTGCAGTAATGGCTGTTGAAAATTCAGCTTTGCCATCACAGGAATAATTACATTTTAAAATACAATAATAAAAAAAAAAGTTATTTAAAATTGTAATGATATTTTGCAATATTACTGTCATTACTGTATTTTTGGTCAAATAGATGCAGCCTTGTGGAGCATAAGAGACTTCTTTAGAAAAACATGAAAAAATCTTACTGACTCCAAACTTTTGGACTGTGGTGTACCTTTTGCGGAACCAGAATTGTAGCAGGAACTGTAACCATTAAATTCTTTACAGTTCCCAAATTCAATTGTAAAAATGCCTGCAAAAATCACATCATGTCAAGCGAAAACCATATCAATCCATTATTCCATTATATGAAGACTTCATCTAGCATTCAGAGAGGAATAATCATAATGCGCTGGTATTGGAGCTAAATAAATAATGTAGAAAATAATGGAAAACAGGGACACTTTCCTGGACTACGAGAGGACTTCAACAGAGGAATGTTGGGGTCTCTACCCAGGGGTCATTTTGCTTTGACATTGTCCAGACACAAAGTGGGCCTAATGGTGTGGTCAGGTGGGGGTGTTTACATGCCATTCTTGTCCCAAATGATTTCATCCAGGCCTCCGGAGGATGGGAACCTCACAGACTGTTCCACATTATTTTATTTTTAGCCACCTAAACATTTTACACAGACTGAGATTGTTGTGAAATGTAATTCTGGACCAATTCAGCTATAGATAAAGACCAATAGGAATATTACATCATGAGGCCTTTTCCACAAAAAGGGGTGAGAATAGTAAGGAAAATAGAAGAGATCTAAGTTGGTGCTTTTGATAAAATATTTAAATGTCTTTGTGTTCCTGGCTCTCAGTACCACTGTGAACCACTGGGCCCTCTGAAATGGACAAAGGAGACATGGTGCTTTAACTGACTATTAGTCTGGACTGAAAATTCAAGATATTTGATGTGTTTAAGAGCCATGATAATGTGTGTGTGTATATGTGTGTCTGTGTGTGTAGGTTTAATTATTTCAGAAAAAGGCTTCTCTCAATTTTTAATGAATATTTGTCTTAAAAAAGAAATAATAACTACTCTGCAAAGCTATTAGAATTAATATTTATGCTTCCTCATGAAATATTTATAAATGTGGAGGAGCAAAAGGATGGTGCGTTGTGTCTGAGGCTGGAGGATGGGAGGGTGGGGGCTTGTGTTCGTCTTTCTTCTCATTCTCCCACTTTTTATGTGGGGGGAGCTGTACAAGATGAATTGATTTACATTAGATGTTTCTTACATGACAGCTGGAAATCCTCTAACAAATGACTGACTAAAACAAGGCAGATAACAAGAGCCTGCCAGTCCTCAGCTGCTACAAATAATCACAAACCGTGCAAGCATATTCTGCCTTCAGTATACAGTATATACGTGTGTGTGCATTTCTATTCTTCCACTGGTATACATTAAGTAGATGGTAACCTTTGACCCTTTTGTTCTTCAGTTTACTCGCTGAGCTGATGTGATCCAAGAAGGTCTCGGTCCATCCGATCTCTCTGAGCATTGCTGCTCCCGTCAGCCCCTCTGCCTCGATCTCTCCAAATTAAGAAATTAATGAGGGAAAGATTCTTTACAGGTGGCCACGGCAATGTTTACCACTGATTAAATTGTAATGCTGCCCCTGCTGTATAATTGATAAGCCAATCAGAGGAAGTGTTGCTTGATTTGATGGGGAGCAGACACATGAAATACATTTAAGTAATAGAGAGCAAGAGCGCAGTGCAGGTGGAAAGAGAGAGAGAGAGAGAGAGAGAGAGCAAGGCAGGGACGAGAGCAGGTAATTGGGCCAGACTCTAAGATTACATGGCTAATTGCTCTTCTTTATCTACCTGTCACAGGTAGCCATGCATATTTCAAAGCTCCCAAAGACTCTGATTGTTTGCAAGCGTGTCAAGGCTGTAAGAGGCTGATGACTAGCCAAACTGGAGAGTAGTTAAAGACTGGTAGGAGGGGTGGGAGTGAGATCAGCGAAACTGAAGTAGTAACAGTGACCTGCTGTACAGTCCAAGAATGATCGTGCAAGAGGGGTTTGGATATGGGTCTTTAGAGAAGCTTATTTATTTTTATGAAACCATTCATTTAATATTCATTTAAAAGGGATAGTTCACTTCAAAATGAAAATTCTGTCATTACCAATGTGTTCATCTAAACTTCTATGATTTACTTTATTCGTTGGAACGCAAGAGATGAATTTTTGAAGAATATCATGGCCACTGTTTTCCATATAATGAAAATGAATGAGAGCTGTCAAACTATAAAATTACAAAGAAAGCACCATAAAAGTGGTCTATATGACTTGTGATATATATTTCAAGTCTTTTGAAGTCAAACAATAGAGAGAACTCGAGAACTGGATCAGTATGATTCATGAATGAATCATTGAAACCTGTTCATGAACCAGGGCACACGTTAAGATTTACAAAAGATTACAAATTTCTGTACCTTCTGTTTCACAAATTTATTGCACAGCTTCAGAAGTTTTGGAATATAGACCACAAGCTGTAAGAATTTTTATAATACTTTCATAGTACGTTTTTGTAATTTCACAATTATCATAAGGAAAAGAGCAGCCAGAATATTCACCTAAAAATTTCGAGAATTTTAATTACAACCCGAATTCCGGAAATGTTTTTAAAATTTGAATAAAATGAAAACTAATAGAATTTCAAATCACACGAGCCAATATCTTATTCACAATAGAACATAGATAACATAACAAATGTTTAAACTGAGAAATTTGACAAGTTTATGCACAAAATGAGCTCATTTCAAATTTGATGCCGGCTACAGGTCTCAAAATAGTTGGGATGGGGGCATGTTTACCATGTTGTAGCATCTCCTCTTCTTTTCAAAACAGTTTGAAGACGTCTGGGCATCGAGGTTATGAGTTTCTGGAGTTTTGGTTTTGGAATTTGGTCCCATTCTTGCCTGATATAGGTTTCCAGCTGCTGAAGAGTTCGTGGTCGTCTTTGACGTATTTTTCGTATAATGATGCGCCAAATGTTCTCTATAGGTGAAAGATCTGGACTGCAGGCAGGCCAATTCAGCACCCGGACTCTTCTACTACAAAGCCATGCTGTTGTAATAGCTGCAGTATGTGGTTTTGTATTGTCCTGCTGAAATACACAAGGCCTTCCCTGAAATAGACATCATCTGGAGGGGAGCATATGTTGCTCTAAATCCTTTATATACCTTTCAGCATTCATAGTGCCTTCCAAAACATGCAAGCTGCCCATACCGTATGCACTTATGCACCCCCATACCATCAGAGATGCTGGCTTTTGAACTGAACGTTGATAACATGCTGGAAGTTCTCCCTCCTCTTTAGCCCAGAGGACACGGCGTCAGTGATTTCCAACAAGAATGTCAAATTTGGACTCGTCTGACCATAGAACACTTTTTCACTTCGAAACAGTCCATTTTAAATGAGCCTTGGCCCACAAGACACAACAGTGCTTCTGGACCATGTTCACATATGGCTTCCTTTTTGCATGACAGAGCTTTAGTTGGCATCTGCAGATGGCACGGTGGATTGTGTTTACCGACAGTGGTTTCTGGAAGTATTCCTGGGCCTTGTCCCTTACGCACAGATATTTCTCCAGTTTCTCTGAATCTTTTGATGATGTTATGCACTGTAGATGATGAGATTTGCAATATGACGTTGAGGAACGTTGTTTTTAAAGTATTCCACAATCTTTTTATGCACTCTTTCACAGATTGGAGAGCCTCTGCCCATCTTTACTTCTGAGAGACTCTGCCTCTCTAAAGGCTGGAATACACTACGCGACTTTTAAAATCTGACCAGATTTTTAAAACACTAGGCATCATACACTTACCAACTTTGTAAATAGTGACAAAGGAAAACTGGGCATCATACACTACGCGACTGAAGATCATACACTACCAGACTTTATAGTTGTTCCAATCACAACAAACTCACGCAGAAATGTGCGCCTTGTTGCTAGGAGACGGATGACAAATGAAAACATACTTGTTCTAAAATCAGCTGAAAATATCAAACATGTTTGATATCCTCCGACTAGATAGAATCAAAGTCTGGAGCTAAAAAATCGGAGTCTGTGACCATCATACACTACGCGATTTTCTGTGGAATCTGTCAGCTGTAATCTGCAGACTGGCTCCGACTTTCCTCAACTAGCATCAACTTGTTCAGACTGTAAAATCGGGGGAAAATTGGGGCAAAAATCACGTAGTGTATTCCAGGCTTAAGACATCCCTTTTATAGCTAATCATATTACAGACCTGATGTCAATTAACTTAATTATTTGCTAGATGTTCTCCCAGCTGAATCTTTTCGAAATTTCTTGTTTTTTCAGCCCTTTGTTGCCCCCGTGCCAACTTTTTTGAGATCTGTAGCAGGCATCAAATTTTGAAATGAGCTCATTTAGTGGATAAAAGTGTAAAATTTCTCTGTTTAAACATTTGTTATGTTCTCAATCTTCTATTGTGAATAAAATATTGGCTCATGTGATTTGAAAGTCTTTTAGTTTTCATTTTATTCAAATTTAAAAAACGTACCAACATTTCCGAAATTCGGGTTGTAAAATTAAAATATGTAAATAAAATATATAAAATTAAAATATGCTAAAACATCAAATAATAAAAAGAATCTTGTTTTAATTCCCCACTCAATAACTTTTTAGTTTTTAAAAAGTTGCCTAATTTTAAAAGAGTAATTTCGAGACCTTATAACTTTAATAATGAATATACATTTTTATAGGTATGTGTCACGAATCCTGTCCGTGGCCTTCCATCCACTTGCCACCAGAGATCGCCCTTCGATTACATTGACTTTCACGCCACAACTGTTACACATCACCCTGGACTACATTTCCCATGTTCCACTGCACTGATTGGATTCATCTGCACTCAAATACACACACATAGCTGTAACCAATCAGACACGCTTTATAAGCCTTGGACTTCCTCGTTCTGATCGCCGAGTATTGTTTAGCGTTTATCACTGTGATAGCTGATAGCTACTTTACGGAGCCTACTCTAGTTTTCATAGTCTAGTCATAGTCTTGCCTTGCCTGTTTTCCTGGTTCCTGATTCTTGCCACATATCTTGGATTAACCCTTTGCTTGCTGTTTCGGACTGTGTTTTCTCCTCGCCTGGACTTTTGCTCACGTTTACAGATTACCCCTCTTGTCAAACCCTCTGGATTACGTTTGCTGTCGTCTGACTCAAGCCCGTTTAGGATTGCTCTTTTATCTTGCCTGTGCCATACCTGTTTGCTGTTGTTAGACTCTGCCTGTGTTTTTGACCATGTCTATTAATAAAAGCTTGCACATGGATCCGCACGCCTCTCATCTCGTTGGCTCCATTACAGTATGTAAAGATCAAAAAAACATTTTATTATAAAAAAGTTGGAGTTGAAAATCCTTTTCCAATAAATTACTAATGGCTGGAAAATCATGGGGCCTTCAAATAATGTTGTGGTCAATGTGGGGCCTTACATGTTGCTTTGGGGTTCATATTGTGCATAACATTAGATAATTCCTTTAGACTTCCTTCTAAATTGAAAGTGCCAACTGTGACTGATCAGCTTAGGAAAGAGGATCAGATGATTGCACCATCAGAAACCAGAGAAAAGGCATCCTCATTTATCTGATGAGGGAACTTCATTAGTGAGCATCCTTTTTCCTTTTCTTCCTCTTTCGTCTTTCATGGATCAGGTAACTTGCTTTACATGACAAAAGACGGAGCTCTAACTGGAACAGACAGCCACTACTTGAACCACCAGCCACAACAAAATATTCAGCAAGGCAAATAGGTCATTATTGTAAGTATATTTGAACAACTCAAAGCCAAAGTACACTCTCAGAAAAAAGGTACAAAAGCTGCCATGGGGTCGTACCTTTTCAAAAGTTGCACCTTTGTACCTAAAGGGTCCATAATGGTACCTTAAGGATATTAGTACCTAATGTGTACATTTTAGTACTTAAAGGGTACAAATGTGTACCTTTAGAAAAACGGTCACCCCAGTGACAGCTTTTGTACCTTTTGTCTATAAATGTACAATAAATATGTGCCTACAAAAAAAAAACAAGATTTAAAAAAAATAAGAATGTTATTATAATTAAAAAAATAAAATAAAATAAAGCTCTAAAAATAAGACTAACCACTGGGTTTTAATCCACTTTACCATATAATTAACTACACAAAGTTTGTCAATACAAGCTAAAGACTCTGGTGCCACATGAACAACATCATCTTGGCACTTATTGCAGGCAATGACTCTTTGTTAATGGAGCCCTTTCAGGAAATGGGTAAAAAGATCCCTCCAATCTAACCAGTATGCCAACACTGCTGCACTCTGTCCCCTCTCCCTTCTGCCAGTGACACCTATTAAATGCTCATGCCCTGGCACAGCTCCAGGAGGAGCTGACTTATTCATCCTCACTAAAGCCTGGTAACCAGAGAGCTGTTAATTAATAAAGCTGTCAGGTACAGCGCCGCCATCGGGCCATCATCGGCCCATCGGAAACATTATCTCCCCATTGTTTCAGGGCCAGGCTAACCGTGGGCCTTCGAATCAATTACGCTAATGCTATGTAAATGAGGTCTCTTGCCATTAGCCCAAACAACATGGGGTGTTAATGGAGGAAATAAGGTCTTGCTACACAGAAGCTGTGAGGGAAGCAGACACCGCGGCTGCTTGCTGATCTCTGGGATCCAATCTTAATTCCAGAGAGCACATAAAATGGGGAATATGATGAAAAATCATAATGAGTAACAACAGAATACAAAACAGGCCCTATGGTGATCATGTACATTTTCCTAATGTTATTGCACAGATTTGTGCTCCTGCTCTTGTTTCTGTGTCAAAGGAGACAGAATTGGGACACGGTTATTTTCACTGATGACCTAACCTAAGTGAGCTCTCTGATGAGGGGACACACACAGAGGACAGGTTGTATAATCTAAGTGCCATCAGATCCTCCAGGGCAGCTGAGTTAAGAGTAATCTGAGAGGGCAATCTGAGCCGTGTGGTTGCACTCACTATTTAGGATAATCGAGGAGACATGAAAATCACAAATAATAATCTGAAAGATTCACATAGTGCAGTTCATTATCTCCTTTGCTGTTTTGTTTTTGTTTTTTAAACACCTACTCTATGTTTACATCTCTGTTCGTTACTGTGAAGGTCCTAGAGCCTTTAAATGAATGGGAACACAATGGATAGATAATCCATAGTTTGAAATCGATACAGGACAGAATTAAATGTAAACCAGTGGTTCTCAAAGTGTGGCGAACCCACCACTCTCATATATAGTGCACTTCCTTACATGCCATTGCACCGTGCTTGCATAGTTGCATAATTCCTTGCTCATTGTAACATTTTTTGAAAGAAATTTATGTTTTATTGTTATTTTTAAATTCTAAAATATTTTGTTCTTTTCAACTTTCTTTTCATCAAATTATCCTAAAAATATATCACGGGTTCCACAAAAATATTAAGCAGCACAACTGTTTTCAACAGTGTTAAACTGAAGACTGGATTAATGGCTGTTGAAAATTCAGCTTTGACACAATAGGAATAAATTAAAATTTAAAATGTATTCAAATGAAAAACTTAAAATTTATTTTAAATTGTAATAATATTCCACAATGTTACTATTTTTGCTGTATTTTTGATCAAATGCAGCATAAGAGATTTGAAAAAAAAAAAAAAAAGATATTTAATGTGTCACAAAAATGATAATTTTTTCAAAATATCTTCTTTTGGAACAACATCAGGATTAGTAATTATAATCAGGATTATCACTCAAATCACAGAACTGGGTAATCTATCCCATTATGCCAAAAATGCTAATAGTCAATCGGATTATGGTGGTGGCAGTGAAGATGTTTTTTTCTAGTTTCAGAGGGAGAAGGGAATGAGAAACAAACTGAGAACCATTGTTACAAATCACTGTGATAATAGTTTAGTTTACAGTTATGTATAACTCCATAACTGTCTTCAACAGTTATGGAGTTATACATGCTAAATTTCAACATTTACAGCTATTTAAATCAGTTTATAGTGACTGATATACCTGTTTGGTATGAAATTAGACTCTTGAAGTTCCTCTGCCTGCTCCACATCATGAGGAATGCCATGGAGCACCCAGCCTCGTGTGGTACAGTCCATCCTGCTCAGTCTCTCTGTAAGGATCCGCAGGACTATACTGGATGGCACTGTATGGATTAAATCACAAATACAGCGAAAATATGGTTATCACCTACTTATACCTTCTTCCTAATTACATGACAGAAGTACAACAATACAAGAGTAGAAGAAATCAAATTAAGGCAAACAAAAACCTCAAAAATGTTGACGCAAGAGGTTCAGACTCCTGAGAATCAACTTGCTGTGTCCTTTGAATGACACTCGTCCTATATACAGTAAACATGGTGTTCAGAGGGGGTTTACCCCATGAGATGCACACACAAGCACACCTGCTTAGCATTTGTTTGAAATACTGTATACGTTCCTCCCTGTAGGACGTCAGATCACAGCGTTACAGATCTAACGGACGTGAGAAAGGCCTTTCATTTGTTTACTTCTTCCAGGTACTGGAAGAAGACTTTATGGAAAGAAAAAAAGTAACAGTATGATAACTTTTTGAAGTATGAAAGATATAGGATGCAGTTTTAAGACTTTAAAGTACCAAATAAACAGTTCATTGAAGCTGATTTGAAAACACATGGGCACAAGCGGACAGAAACCTAAATTAATGTTTCACTTAAACTGAGGTGCAGGGCATCTAGAAAGCTGGAGTGCCCCATTAAGAGGATTAAATTAAGGAGATGGTCTGAGGAAAATGAACCATCATCATCTCCATGCCAAGCATCAGTGATCTCATCATCAAGCGGTATTGTCAAGGACGTGCCTTTTGTTTGTATCCGTATCAAATCAAGGCGGTTTATTCAGATGTGAGGTGATAAATAATTAGCAGACACGGTGTCATCTAAATTCATGTATGTACATTTTGTCTTTTGAAGATATTTCACGGGTCCCTCTCAGACTACAAAAGCAGTCAACGGCTGGCTGACAGGCAACATAAGCGAATTGTTTAAGGGGATGATGGCACCTCTTAAAACCGACGGAAAGCGCAGTCGAGGAGGGTGACGCTCATAATGCTGCGGGAAAATTAACGAGAGCGGCAGAGGACAAACAAATAATGAGGGTGAAGAGAAAATAGAACAGCATTCTTTAAGGAATGCAAGCTGGCACCCAGGGGGGTCCCCGCAGCTGGTGAAAAATTAAAGTCGACGGTTTCAAACTGTCCAATTTCCACATCAAACGCGCACAGCCTCTTGCCTATCTCTACAGCCCTGCTTCAAACATCAGGCAGCCTGGAGAGGCTTCCTCTTCTTTCTTTCTTTCTTTCCTCTCCTTCTTCACTTTTGCTAAGATTATTTTTTGGTTTGCTTAATAATCCGGCTTCTCAAATCCCAGAAGCACTGTACTGGTTACACTAGCCACCAGATCCATCGCCTAATTATACCCCTGTGAGGCCATTAATCAACTTGTAAATTATTTAGGCAAGCTCCCTGCCTCAAATCCTCACTGTCACAGGAAAAGGGGGAGAGAGGCAAAGGAGAGAGAGAGAGAGAAGGCACAAAAATCCCCCTCTCCCAGGATACTGCAGCCCTGTTCAACAAGGCAATGGAATACGAGCTAACAAAACATTTACATAGCATTTCTTATGCACACATTGCTACTTCAACAAACACGCAACATGAATTTATGAACATATGTTGCACGTGACAGATACTGCTAGCGCTGAAAAGATACTTAACACGCTCTGACAGATCCGACAATCATATTGGGTGTTCAAGTGTACTCATCAGAGATCATAAATAAACATAAATAAAATAAACCTAGTCCACTCTCAAGAATTCTGCATGAGCCGTAATAGATTTTATTCCTACAGTATTCCATATAGTAAAATAAATATGATTCGATAGCACTTTATAATAACTTTCATTAATAAATCACAAACATTGCAACATACTTCACAGAGAGTTCATGTACAAATATGAATATTTCAGATATGTGTATCAAAGTTTCATGATATGTAAATATTTCAATGTACAAGAATTAATAATCTGTTGTAATGTTATCCGAAAACTTCAAAAAGTGTGATATAATATGATAATACTATAATATATAATAATTATACATCAGTTTACAGTTTATATAGTTTTTTCCTGTTTAAACCTGCTTTGAAAAAATCTGCATTGTATAAAGCGCTATGCAAATGAATGTGATATTATATGTTAATGAAAGTTATCACACAATGTTAAAACAATAAAAGTGATCACAGAGTGTTAACCCATTTGTGCCCAAATTTTTCTGAATAGTTTCATGCATGTAGTTGTGTTAAAAGTGTCTTATGTGAACATGTTCTGCATTTATTTTCCCCAGGTTTTTTTTTTTTTTCTTGAAAATTGTATTTGAATGTGCGGCAACTATAGTTGCTGGTGGGCAAATATGTTGTATGCACCCCTCAATGTCAAATTTGAATAGGAGGAGAACATTTGGAATCTAACTCAAAATAACTGCTTTCAAAAGACCGATCTTTATTCATAAACAACTCATAAACAAATATATTATGTATTAAGTCATAGAACATTCGATGCAAACCCAAAAAAGCTGCATCTAGCTTATAGTCAGTGGGGTAAAACGCCCCTACGGGGCAATGGGTTATTACTGTAGTTATTCTGTTCTGAACATCAAATCCTTCGTTTTTCCATCAAATGTATTCTAACTTGTTGGTTGAATAAAAATATTTGGATTTTATATTTAAAAATTACCTCAGGTTAGCATCAGGTAGCTAGTTAGCTAGCCATTTAGCATCAGCTAACAAAATGTTTCAAATAGGCTATTATAATTTTATAATTCATAATTATGGATTATATTCTTTTTAATTTTAAGCTAAAACTGCCTATACTCTGATTTTGCTGTAGGCTAAATGTTTAAAGCAAATTGCTTTGTCAGACTGGGGTCAAATTGTGAAACTCGTGTATTAAATAAATTCAGTGCACACAGACTGAAGTAGTTTAAGTCTTTGGTTCTTTTAATTGTAATGATTTTGGCTCACATTTAACAAAAACCCACCAATTTACTATCTCAACAAATTAAAATATGGTGACATGCCAATCAGCTAATCAACACAAAACACCTGCAAAGGTTTCCTGAGCCTTCAAAATGGTCTCTCAGTTTGGTTCACTAGGTTACACAATCATGAGGAAGACTGCTGATCTGACAGTTGTCCAGAAGACAATCACTGACACCCTTCACAAGGAGGGTAAGCCACAAACATCCACTGCCAAAGAAGCTGGCTGTTCACAGAGTGCTCGGATTTGAGTTGCATGTTAACAGAAAGTTGAGTGGAAGGAAAAAGTGTGGAAGAAAAAGATGTGCAACCAACCGAGAGAACCGCAGCCTTATGAGGATTGTCAAGCAAAATTGATTCAAGAATTTGGGTGAACTTCACAAGGAATGGACTGAGGCTTGGGTCAAGGCATCAAGAGCCACCACACTAGGCATGGAACGATAACTGGTTTCAAGGTATACCGCGGTTTGGAAAATTGACGGTTTCAAAACCACTAAAATTTTCCTTTACACCGTTCCTGCGTTATAACTCCCTCAGTTGTGAGCAGTGAAGGGCGTAACGAGTCACACGACTCCTCCCCCTCCGGACAGCGGTCAGTGAGAGTCACCTGTGTGTAGGATGATGGCCGAATGAGGTGAATCCCTGGAACTTTTTCCCCCCTCGAAAAACACGAAGTCTGCCGTATGGGAATTTCTCGGGTAACGTACACAACGATGTTCCGTACAGATGACGTTTTGGCGCTGAACGCTAAATAAATGTTTCCAGGTCGTACACAAACGATATATCTGTGTCGTCTTCATTTCTCCCTTTTTCACCCTCAATCAAGACAGAGACCCATTCGCAGGTTGTTTCAGTGTTGAAATAAATACTATTTGGCTTGCTACCAAGGCAGATAACATGCCTAATTAACTAGCTAACGTCAACTAGTTTCCTCCCTCACGTTACTTCACAGAGCGGGGAATAGCAGACTAAAGTACTACATTTCTGCGATTTAGTACAATAAATTTAGCTGGTATCACGTCTATAATTTTAAGCCTCCTGCCATTGTTTACATCTGTTCAAAATCACGTCATTTAAAAAAGAAACAAACTGCTGGCTCTCAGGTGTCTTTGCCACTGTTTGAGTGTTATACGGAGAGAGACCGTGTGTGTGAGAGAGACACAATCGCGCGCTCTCCTTATGTGTATGCGCACACATCTTTGTACCTCACCGCTCATAACTTGGACTGAAAGATGAATGTGTAGAAAATGAATGTGTATCTCCAAAAACCTCGTTGAGCTGCAGGTTTAATGACTGCATTTTTTATTTTTTACAGAAATTGTTTTGATTTTTTTTTTTTATTATTGAGCTGTAGGTTTAGGGTAAGTGACTGCATTATTTATTTATTATTATTTTTTTTTTCATAAGGATTTTTTTTTTTTTATGTTCTGATTATTGTTGAGCTGCAGGTTTAGGCTCACTTAAGTGACTGCACGTAATTTAATTAACAAGAATTCAATTATTTAGCTTGACATGTTTACCGTTCCAAAATGTTCTATATGTTTCTTAAAAATAAAATGTATTGTGTTCAGTGGAAAAAACTTTGTTTTTTACCCAGACATTTAAAAATAACATTTTAGAGCTGTAATCACAATACCGTGAAA
Source organism: Onychostoma macrolepis (assembly GCF_012432095.1). Taxonomy (NCBI): domain Eukaryota; kingdom Metazoa; phylum Chordata; class Actinopteri; order Cypriniformes; family Cyprinidae; genus Onychostoma; species Onychostoma macrolepis. Next base: position 20,781,171 of record NC_081159.1, read on the forward strand.
CCGTGATATTTTTATCTAAGGTTATCATACCGTCAGAATCTTGTACCGGCCCATGCCTACACAACACACGGATGTGTCAAGGAATTTGGCTACAGTTGCCGTATTCCTCTTGTTAAGCCACTCCTGAACCACAGACAACGTCAGAGGCGTCTTACCAGGGCTAAGGAGAAGAACTGGACTGTTGCCCAGTGGTCCAAAGTCCTCTTTTCAGATGAGAGCAAGTTTTGTATTTCATTTGGAAACCAAGGTCCCAGAGTCTGGAGGAAGGGTGGAGAAGCTCATAGCCCAAGTTACTTGAAGTCCAGTGTTAAGTTTCCACAGTCTGTGATGATTTGGGGTGCAATGTCATCTGCTGGTGTTGGTCCATTGTGTTTTTTGAAAACCAAAGTCACTGCACCCGTTTACCAAGAAATTTTGGAGCACTTCATGCTTCCTTCTGCTGACCAGATTTTTAAAGATGCTGATTTCATTTTCCAGCAGGATTTGGCACCTGCCCACACTGCCAAAAGCACCAAAAGTTGGTTAAATGACCATGGTGTTGGTGTGCTTGACTGGCCAGCAAACTCACCAGACCTGAACCAAGAGGAAAATGAGAAACAAGAGACCAAAAAATGCAGAAGAGCTGAAGGCCACTATCAGAGCAACCTGGGCTCTCATAACACCTGAGCAGTGCCACAGACTGATCGACTCCATGCCACGCCGCATTGCTGCAGTAATTCAGGCAAAAGGAGCCCCTACCAAGTATTGAGTACATATAAAGTAAATTAACAACTAAGCCCCAACTAAGTATTGAGTGCTGTACATGCTCATACTTTTCATGTTCATACTTTTCAGTTGGCCAAGATTTCTAAAAAAAAATTCTTTGTATTGGTCTTAAGTAATATTCTAATTTTCTGAGATACTGAATTTGGGATTTTCCTTTAGTTGTCAGTTATAATCATCAAAATTAAAAGAAATAAACATTTGAAATATATCAGTCTGTGTGTAATGAATGAATATAATATACAAGTTTCACTTTTTGAATGGAATTAGTGAAATAAATAAACTTTTCTATGATATGTAGCACCTGTATACTGTATATACAGTGGTCGAATTGTAGAAAAGTTTTAGGGGGGATGGTATGGTCAGGTTCAATTTGTACAATCTTGTACCTAATTTTACATACAGTAATTACAAAATTTGTCTAATTTTTAAAAAGGTTTTTATTTAATGAAAAATTAGCCTTATTAAATTAACTATTATTTATAAGTTTTTTCTCCCCCTTCTGTGGCCTGAAATGGAGGAATTTTGGTCAATATTGATAATTAAACAATATTTTGCTGAATGTGTATTTGTGCTGGCACTTTGGCTGGTTTAGGCCTGTCATGGATAAATAATGATGATCAGGGCCTAAAATTAACACTCGCCAAGCTCCAAATGCGAGTAAAAATCTGCGTTGGCGAGTACATGTAACAGTGTCAGTCGCCAGTTAGCAGGTACAACTTTTACAAAATATTACAATGCAATGTAGTGAAAACAACAGCCAGTTTTAAAGTGGCCGAGAGAGCTCAACGCTCTGCAACTTCAGAAAACGCATAGAAAAAGCACCAGCAAATCAAGAAAACATCTTCTTCAATTTGACAGCAGGTGGTGCAAATGCTCACAACACAAACAAATAAAGAATTTTATTTGCAGTGCGTTTCTTTATTTGGCTGTGTTGTGAGCATTTGAAGCGCGTGTGTTGTAAAATTGACAAAGTTGTTTTCTTAATTTGCAGGTGTTTTTTTCCTATTTGCAGCACGTTGAGCTCTCTAGGCCACCGTAGGGATTTGCTGTTTCTGACATACGCGAATAAAATAATCTTTTCCTAAGACAAGGTCAACCTGATTAGCTGTTCTGTCATAAGCGACAAGAGCGAATCAAATAACAGGATACAAACGGGCTGATAAGGTCAGAGCAATGTGATGGCCAGCTTGTCCCTAGACACGATTCCAATAACTTTTACCTGAGAAGATTTTGCTGCTTCATTTCGGAAGATTACCTTTTCTTTATTCTTCATAAACCGACACATAGCGACACATAGGAAACGGTGCAGTGCAGTATATACAGGTGCTGGTCATATAATTAGAATATCATCAAAAAGTTGATTTATTTCACTAATTCCATTCAAAAAGTGAAACTTGTATATTATATTAATTCATTACACACAGACTGATATATTTCAAATGTTTATTTCTTTTAATTTTGATGATTAGAGCTTACAGCTCATGAAAGTCAAAAATCAGTATCTCAAAATATTAGAATATTACTTAAGACCAATACAAAGAAAGGATTTTTAGAAATCTTGGCCAACTGAAAAGTATGAAAATTAAAAGTATGAGCATGTACAGCACTCAATACTTAGTTGGGGCTCCTTTTGCCTGAATTACTGCAGCAATGTGGCGTGGCATGGAGTCGATCAGTCTGTGGCACTGCTCAGGTGTTATGAGAGCCCAGGTTGCTCTGATAGTGGCCTTCAGCAGTGTGGGCAGGTGCCAAGTCCTGCTGGAAAATGAAATCAGCATCTCCATAAAGCTTGTCAGCAGAAGGAAGCATGAAGTGCTCTAAAATTTCCTGGTAGATGGCTGCGTTGACTGTGGACATCAGAAAACACAGTGGACCAACACCAGCAGATGACATGGCAGCCCAAATCATCACTGACTGTGGAAACTTCACACTGGACTTCAAGCAACATGGATTCTGTGCCTCTCCACTCTTCCTTCAGACTCTGGGACCTTGATTTCCAAATGAAATGTAAAATTCACTTTCATCTGAAAAGAGGACTTTGGACCACTGAGCAACAGTCCAGTTCTTTTTCTCCACAGCCCAGTTAAGATGCCCTTTTCCTGAAGACGTCTGAGCGTGGTGACTCTTGATGCACTGAATCCAGCTTCAGTTCTCTCCTTGTGAAGCTCTCCCAAGTGTTTGAATCGGCTTTGCTTGACTGTATTCTCAAGCTTGCGTTCATCCCTGTTGCTTGTGCACCTTTTCCTACCCAAATTCTTCCTTCCAGTCAACTTTGCATTTAATATGCTTTGATACAGCACTCTGTAAACAGTCACACCTTTCAGTAATGACCTTCTGTGACTTACCCTCTTTGTGGAGGGTGTCAATGTCCGTCTTCTGGATCATTGCCAAGTCAGCAGTCTTCCCCATTATTGTGGTTTCAAAGAACAAGAGATACCCAGAATTTATACTGTAGGGATGGTCATTTATTCAAACTCAAATGTAAATATTCTAATATTTTGAGATACTGATTTTTGACTTTCATGAGCTGTAAGCTCTAATCATCAAAATTAAAAGAAATAAACATTTGAATTATATCAGTCTGTGTGTAATGAATGAATATAATATACAAGTTTCACTTTTTGAATGGAATTAGTGAAATAAATCAACTTTTTGATGATATTCTAATTATATGACCAGCACCTGTAGTTTGAAAGGCTGTGCGTTCGGCTGTATGCATACGCAGAGCCACTTCAGACAGCGCCATAGCGCTTCAACTGACGAAAACACACACAATTATGTCAAAATGACATAAACCTCATAAACATAGTCTTAAATCAGTTATAAAGTCTTAAATGACCGTAGATTATGGAGAAAATAGAATATGTGTCAGATCCGCGTCATGTGCATCAGGTTTTAAAGAGACAGCACTGATTTAAAGTGAAACCTGCTGAAGTCTGTCATTGATGTAAATCAAAGAACAAAAGAAAAGGAGAAATCATTGGACTGTTCTAGTCGCTGATTAACTTTTGTAGCTTGAATAAAGATTAATCTGTATAGTTTATGCATATACTATTTATAGTTTATGTGAAGATTGTTTTAAAATCACTTAAATTAAAAGTTGTGGTTTCACTTTATTTTGATGGTCCCTTTAACACATTCTATAAGTAAGTAAAAACTATAAGTAATGTTGCACCAACATTTCTACTAACTCTCATTAGAGTGTTAGTAGTGTATTAGTTGACTGGTAGGGTTAGGGTTAGATTAAGTTGACACGTTCTTGCAAAGTTACTTATAGTCAGTAGAATATCTGTCGGGAGACCAACACAATAAGGAGTTAGTAGATATGAAGCAGACAGTCTACTAATACTCTTATGAGAGTTTGTTGACATGTAGTTGCAACATTACTTAGTGTCAACAGAATGTTCAAGTAGGTGGCAGCAAGTCCTTGTTTTAATGAATGATTTATTGAATCATTCAAATCAAACGATTCGTTCAAAATGGCTGATTCGATTAGAAACAAAACAATTAAGTCCATCTGAATGGTCTGTTGAATCACTGGCTCATTCGATTCAATCAAAAACTGATTCATTCAAGGAACGAAATGCCGTGTTGCTCTGCACTGTTGTAGAAAATTAATAGCACATTTGTGCTCGCGCACATGTGCTGATATTTATAAAAGTACATGGCTTGTGCAATGAATATAAAAAATAAATAAATAAATAAAATACATGGGTATTTTTTTCTTTCATTGCTTGAACTATAAGGGTATTCTAACTGCATTCTAATAGGCTTCATCGCGCAGTGAATGCTTTTGGACGCTCAAGACGTGTTTTTGTTTGGTTTTTGCTAAGTCAATGACTGGATAATATCAGCTCTCCTATCGTCTCTCAGTCCCTTACAGTCACACACATACAGCACAATAACATGTCAGTGGAATGTCTTTAAATTCTAATCAAGGAAAAATCATACCTTCAGTTGTCTTCAACTTCAAAAGTTGCGCTTGAACCATTTTGCGCGAAAAATGACGAAAACTTGCTTCCGCTTGTGTGCAGCTTGTTACAGTACCGAGTTCTGATTGGCTAATCGTCATTATTTAATTCGTGAATTATTATACATACAGAATTTTAACATTTAATTTGCATGATAACTAAGTTTTACATAATACACATTATTAATCTAAAGAGGATGGTGGTTTTACAGAGGGGATGCTTTTTTTTTCTTTTTTTCAATTCGAGCCCTGTGTATATACTTACTCTTTATACTATGACAAAACAAAAGAGAAAATAGTTTTAAATAGTTTTTTTCTTACTATAAAGTCTAATGTTGTTTCACCCCTCTGACTTACTAAATATCTCCTTTTGTGTTACATAGAAGAAAGAAGTTCAGGTTTGGACACGAGCATAGGGTGAGGAAACTACTGATTTACAGCTAAGAATGTGAATTGTAAAACAATGAGATGACATGTAGCTCTTTTAAGCGATGCAAGTTTGAATCTGGCTTGCATCGTTCCTCCTCTTCTCCCCATTTTTTGTCTTCCCTTTACTATTTTATCAATGAAAGCATCAAAAAGGCGAAAAGTAAAAACATACATGCTTATATTCTGTGATTTGCATCCCATGAGAATCTTTATTAAATTAATGAAAACTTGCTCAAGGCGAGTGGCCCAGGCCAGAGCTGTAATAAAGGCAGTGATTGGCAGTCCCAGCGGCTGAATGCATTCTCTGAGGGGTGGGACTATAGATATATATTTACTTATGGTCTCTGAGGGATTTAGAACAGAAAGGTGTTGGGCAGACACAGAGGGTGTGAGATGGGAAGGGAATAACAATGATGAGGATGAATGAAAGGTCACAGATAGTCAAGACATCTAGACCATTATGGTGTGTTCAATATATAAAAGTACTGGCTGTCTAGAGTAAAAAGAGCCCAGCAAGCACTGTGATTTTGATTAAAAGTAACAAAACAGTCTGCAGAATTATATACTGCAAATTACATGATAATCATTTAGAATGCAGCTACCATAAACTAATGTCATATATGTGAATACAGCACAACATGTTCACCCACCAGACTGTTCTGGCTGTAAGGGGTCCAATTATCTGGTCAAAAGCAGGAAACAGAACTCTGCAGCTTACAGACTGGGGTTTCACTTGTTCTGTATGATTGACCCATTTGGCAGTAGGTATAGAGGAGGTGAGGAGGCATACCTTGCTGTTCTGACTCCAGGTAGGGTTTAATGAGCTCCCCCATATGGCTCTCATCAGCAGACACAGCCTTCAGAAGCTCACCACAACAAACTACAGCGACAGAGTTATAAGAAAGAACAGAAGAAAGTTTAAAATAAGCAACACAGAACTATGGATGCTGTACAATGGTTTATTCATTGGTTATTATTTACTCTTTCTTATGCTGTTCCTTTGCATGATTTTTTTGTGTTCACCTGATCACACAACAGTCGCTGTATGGCGAGAGCTACGTAATGAATATTTAAAAATGTCTACTTTTGTGTTCCACATAAAAAAATAACAGCATAGTTGTCTGAAACTAAACTACATAAGGGTGAGTAATTAATGAGAGAATTTGACATTTTAGCTAAACTACCCTTTTAACAATGTTGAATCTTGGAGATAAGAAAGAGTACAGATGGAAAAGTGACAGCAGAAGTTGAGGAGGAGCTTACTGTTGACAATGCCATATTTCTGAGCAATCAGTTTTGCCTGAAGACTCTTTCCTGAACCTGGGGGTCCAAACAGTAGGATTCTGGGAGTGAAGGGTGAGGCAGAATGACGTGGAGTACAGACATAACTCAGCACTGCAATATATAAAACAATCAAATGAATGCGACATGATACGTAACAGTGCAAAATAAATGGGTGGCCAAAATGTTTAAATAAATACACTTTCAGTGAATGAAAAACAACATGTCAAGCAAATAAATGAGAATAAACACGAAACATCTATTATTATCAGTGCCACTACAAATGCATTAAAGGTACACTAACGTTCATCACTGCTCTATTTATGCAGTCAGCTCTATTAATACAGTAAAAACAGTAATATTGTGAAATATTATTACATTTTCAAATAGCTGTACTCTAATAATATATTTTAAAATGTAATTTATTCCAGTGATGGCAAAACATTTTTTTATTTCTGCAGCTATTAAACCAGTCTTACATAATCATTCAGAAATAATATGCTGATTTTGTGCTCAGGAAACATTTTTTATTATTTAAAATGTTGAACACAGTTGTGCTGCTTAATATTTTTGTGGGATTTTTTTTCAGGATTCTTTGACGAAGAGAAGATTAAAAAGAACAGCATTTACTTGAAATGACCCCAAACTTTTGATCAGTACACATTACAAAACATGTTTGTTCAACCAAACACAGATTAAATATATATTTTTCTCTAACCCTGTGGTGATTGTTTAGTACCGTATCATACTTTAATACAAAACAACAGAATGCAGGCACAGATAGATTCTATTGAATGTTTAATGGACTAAGATAATAGAGCACATTTGTGAGGCTGGTGACAGCCCATTCGCTCAGATCATAAACAGAGATTGCCACTAAACTGAATATAAAGCCACTTGATTAATTAATCATTAGAGTCTTCCTTTCATGTCCATGGGGGCATTTGCTTGTAGTGTGACATCCACGTCGAAGCCATCTGTTTGCAGTTGGTTTTCACTCACAACAATGCTGTTTGTCTGGAACCTGCGCTGAGCCGCCATTCTAATATGCGATGATTAACAACAGTCTAATCATAACTAATGAGTCTCTCTCATCCAGCCCTTTATGCTGCTAATTGTTATACAACAACATGATAAATGCTTAATATGCAAAACATGTTAATGCGCTAAAAGGCTAAGTCAGGGGGAAACTAGCAACATTACAATCAAACCGCATGCTGAATTAGCACTAATCAAGATTTAAGATGACAGCCTTATTGCTGTTTGCTCCTCAGTATGGGTTTATGAATGTTTTATAGCAGAGTTTATCTCAAATATTTATTTAATGTCCTCCATTTAGACGTATCAAGAAAATCAGGTGCAGTTAAGTCAAGATTAAGGCATAATGGCACACTGTCCTAAATCTACAATTTACAAACCAGCGGCTGGAGGGCCGCTTCCTTGATAGGTACTCAATGGAGCATTTTGGATTTAATACTAATGTGCCATGAGACTAAATGAGCCTTTATTTCCCCCCAGATAAGCCTAACTTCTATGAGAAAGAGAGAAAGCAAGAGAAACCAGTCCAAAATTGGATTTGAATTTCTCCCAGCTCATGTTTATGTAGCTTGAGCTGGCAAAATATTGTGAAAGTGATAGACAGACATTGATTTATGACAAATCTCTCTAAAAGTGCAGCCCTTAATATAGAATGACTGGCTATCAATTCCACGCATACTCATTCGTATGATAAATATGCATCTTTATTATTGAAAAACTGTGGTATGAATTTCACAAAATGCTGCTAACCTGCCTAATGCTACAGTCAAAGTGATGTATGCAAAGAATGGTTTAAATATTCACCGCCTGGCTCTACCTCACAACTAAAGGATGGGAAGTGACAAAATTATTTTGTCAAGTTGAGCGATATAATATTTAGACAGGTTGTATTCAGATGGTTTTAATGTAATTGGCGAGGACCGCTCATCCCTGCCCAGGTTCTCATGGGATAGTCTGTGCCTGCAGAGCTGCCTGAGGCAACCTCCTCGACTGGCAGAGTGCCTGACAAGCAGGTCAATCACTGCCTCTGAATGCAGCCGCTGCGATACTGACCTCCGACCAATAGGGGCGGTAGATCTCGGTTCATCACAGTAGGTGATATTAGTAGAAATTTTTAAAAAGCTCTAAATGGAACTCAGTGACCTACCTAAACCTAATCTGGAGACATTTTTAGAGATACAGTCTATGTTTTGAATTCAAATGACTTGATTGAATTAGAAACCAATGGAAAATTCCACCTAATATGAATTTCTTACCTCAAAGTCAGTGATAACGGGTAGCTTGACAAGAAGATCTGTAAACACTAATTTAAAGCGATAGCCAAAATGTTGCCAAAAATGAAAATTTGGTCACCATTTACTCACCTATATATCATTCCAAACCTGTATGACCTTATTTAGAACACAAAAGAAGTTTTTTTTTTTGTTGTTGTTTTTTTGCCCATACAATATAGTTACTGTACCAGTAATATCTTCTTTTGTGTTCAGCGAAAGAAAGTCATTTAGTTTTGTAACAACATGAGGGTGAGTAAATGATGATCGATTTTTTCATTTTTGGGAGAAGTAATGCAGATGAATGGTACTGGTACCAGACCAGGTGAAGCTGATGACGTTTACCCTGTGATAAGACGTCTACATGGGGCTGGTCAGCATTGATGGTCTTCAGGCAGCTGTGGTATGTGCGCTTCAGAGCATGAGCTTCTGTGTGGAACTTCTGCAGCTTTTTGGCTATAAGATCAGCTGGCATCAGTGTACTGGGTGTTTCTAAACGCTGTGCGACCTCTTCAGTTTCAGGCCACATGAAGGTGACGTGATATACATCTGAAACATAGAAAGGAAACATGTGGGTAAGGTCATGTTTTATACACCAGGGTATATGTGCTGAGGTTTAAGTCTTGTGTGTAAAATACAAACATTTTTATCATAGCATTTATTTTGACAGTGACTCTCCTAAAAAAGATTCATAAACAGAGATCATAAACAAACAAAAGGGAAAATGGCAATTACGTGGAACTGGTGCATTCGCACCATCACAAATCTGCAGGGAGCTCTGGCTTTTGTTCATTACAGCTCGGCTTTCCAAAACCCCGAGGACACACAGGGCCCGTTTGGGATTCAGCAAACAGGTTGAGCGCTGTCAAGGTCCACAGATAATGATATGCATTCTAACAAGGGTGCATGTTGGCTGCCTGTCTCGCAGTCCCACTCTCTGAACTAAGAAAAGTGTAATGATCATACAGACATTACCTCCTGTGACAGGGTCTATCCTCTTGCCCGAGCTCCTTTCAATCAGGACGACATCAGGAGCTTCCAGCATCACTGTGAGGAAAGAGTTAAAAGAAAACGCTAGAGTTTGACATATCCTCTGGGGAGTGATAGTGAGTCCGAGAGGGATATTTGGCCGGTCTCATTATCGAGTCCTGATTCAAACCTCTTGTTTTTCAGTTGGGAACAACAAAGTGTTTGGACAACATGCCACTAACCAACATGATCTGGGCTGATGCCTGCTTCTTGTAGACATAGTGCCTCTTCTTGCGTCTTGGGAATGGCTTCCAAAACCCAGCCCTGGAAATACAATTCATGTTATGCACATACTTCTCTTGAGAAGGAACAAATAATTTGCTTTAAACAATAACCCAACTCTCTGGTGACAGAGTCCAACTCTGCTGTTGACACAGACGATGCTGACGCCTTCTGCTATTAACACAGCTGAAACCTTGCATTTTGTCTTAAACACACACACACGCACACAATTTTTCTGTTTACATTTCTATAAATGCACTTGCTTTTCCCCATGGTCAGCTACTGTGCTTAAATTGTTGTTTAAAATTGTTTTCATATGAGCAAAACAATATCCTGCCTGGAAAAATACTTTAAAAAAACAGTAATAGGCTTTGAATGAATAATTTTATATGAATAATTCATATAAATTGCTGCCCTGTACCAGTCTAAATAATGAATGTATAAATTGTTGTATGAATAAGGAGTAAAACTGGCCCATATGGGGTCTCATGCAGGGAGGCAAATGGAGGGTTAAATCCATAAAAACCTTGAAAATGTGCCTAATTCTCCAGCTCTTTTTCACAGTTCTCACTTAGCAATAAAAATAACATAAGAAGAAAGGAAACCGTATGCATATCATTCATTAGCTCCAAATCCATAAAAAAAAAAAAAATCCTCCTCTCTAATAGTCTCCTAAATCCCAAGGCTTGCTGTGCAATGGTGCGGTAAAATAAAGAACAGTCAAAGAACCATCTCCCAAAAGTGCTTGTTAGGGGCCAACTTATTACTGCAGCGAATAATCTTAAAATAAATAAATATATGCAACAAACATTTATAGATCTAAGTATTATCAGAGGAGCTGTGGGTTTTTGCTGCCGAGTTTCGAGTGTCTGTTTGATATCAGCCTTTGTTTTTTCAGGCTTTGATCTTTAACGGCAAACCTATCCTTTGCTTCACCTGATCTCAGCGCGCAAGTTTCCTCCCACTTACTTTCCCATTAAGCATTTGATTGCCTCTGTGGTTGGGAAGCCCATGAGCAGGGCCTGACTCACAAATTGCTTGAAAGGCCTCTAGCCTACACAATCTAACTGTCATGAATATAGGAAAAATACAGGGTGGATGTTGAGCAAACCACAGCCTCTTGAATTACAAATGTCAGTACACTCTTAAAAGTAAAGGTTCTTTATATTGGCATCTTTTGTTCTATGAAGAACCTTAAATGTCAGCATTTCTAAAAGAACATGGTGAAATAATATTTATTACAGAACACACAGACATCAGTTGAGGATTATATACAAATATGCAACTGTAGGCATTCAGAGGTTTGACAAGGAGACCGACAGGTAGAGTCCAAACTTGCTTCAGTAAAACTTCTGTACACACATACACGCTCTATGCAAACATTAACTCCAATACACACATACATCTGAACACCGAGCCCCACTGCGACTTGTTTCATTCCGTTTCATCCCCACATCAAAAGAGGCCGTGGTGCTGTAGCAGTGGGCTCAGACAGAGACCCCAGGACTGGAACATCTGCAGTGAGGCCAGCTATCACAGGAGGGACATGCATGGAGCAGATGTCACCAGCCAGCCCAACAGCAGGCAAGGCAGGGGAGCAGAAGCGGCGCCCTGACATGTCACTCACAGACCCCGACACGCAGCTCCCCCACACAGTAGACCGACAATATGGCAGCATGAGTGGCTGCAAAACACTCCACTTGACTTTTACAATTAGATCTCAATTAGTTGTTCACTTAGCTGTTAACCACTGATTATGTGGTTAATTTATATTTTGCGCTTGTTTTTAAAAAAAATAAAAAATTAAATGAAGTTTCATGAGTTCAAGGTCTCATGAGTTTTTAAAAAAAATATTTCTTTTAATTTGATATGGCTTCTCAAATGCAGTACGCAGTGGAAAACACTGGAAAAACAATGAGACACATCAGTTATGGCTTCAGTAACTTCAGCTTTGCCATCACAGTAATAAATTGCATATTAAAATATATACATATTAAAATGTATTAAAATAGAAAACAGCCATTTAAAATTGTAATAATATTTCTCAATATTATGTTTATATTTGTTTTGATCAAATAAACACAGCCTTAGTGAGCATAAGACATTTTTTTTTTAAATCTTACCAACCCCAAACTTTAGAAATTGCCTGAATTCTTTTATTGTTGTTCAATTAAATCAGATTATTATATATATATCTATATATAGATATATATATCTATATCTATATATAGAGATATATATATATAAAACAGTCAGGTAAAGCATATCCGTAAAGCATTATCTGCATTGTGTGTTCTCAAAAAGTTTCAATATCATTCATTTCATTCGCAAAGTTTCCTTTAGATTCCTCCTTTCTCCCTCAAAATAGAATTACAGACGCTATGCAAATTCAAACAGCATAACTTTATTTGGAGGCCTCATTAGGGATCCAGATGACTGTGACATGCGCCCCATGATCTTTCTTTCTTTCCTTCCTTACTTCTTATTTTTCTAATTTACTTCACGGTCCATCTTTTTTTTTTTCCAGGACTGAAAGGCACTCATTAAATTGACATTTTACTTTAAATCACTATTCATTACCTATGCTCCCTCTCTCCATTTTCCACAAGTCTAAAGTTTTACAAACAGCAGCCTCATGAGAGAACGAGAGAGTGAGGGAGAAAGAATTAAGACAGCTTGAGAAGCAGTGACAGGCAGAGATGAACTAGATGACCTAGATTAGGCATGATTAACATTCATTGTTGCTTAATTTGGAAAAACAGGTAGACAAGCACACACACACGTAGGCATCCGAGGCAGAGCAATTAAGCTTAGCTGTCTAGGCTCCAGTGGTGATGTGACATGTCAATCATTCCATTCTTTGGCCCATTTAAGTGTGTGCGAAGCAAGAGACCATGAGATGAAGGCTCCTCATGGTGAGGCAGAGATGCTTTGTCAGGTGTCTAAATCTACAGAGGAAAAACTCTACCTCAATCCTCCGCTCATATGCAGATCAGTCGGGAAGAAAAATAATTAAATAACCTGATAAATACTATCAGACAGTTTGCCTGAAGGGATAAACATCCATTACTAGATTCAAAGCAGTCGCTAATCACAAACTACTGAGATTAAAAGGTGAAAGTTAAAGGATGCCAAGCGAAAAAACTTTCGCGATGGGATTCTTGGCTGAGTAAAGCCATTTGCGGAGTTTAGTGAGGAATAAAAGGAGATGCTGTTTGGAGTCGGACGATTTACATATTCCTCCGTGCGGCCGCACAGAAGAAACTGACACTTCAGAGAAAGACACGATCAGGGAGACCGTGATTGATTGTGTGATTTGATGGAGAGATGAAAGGAGGAATCAAAAGGGTGTGAGATCTGAGTGTGTACGTGAACGGACACCTCAGCGGTGAGGCTCTTAAGTGGCATTAGTACTGAGATCACATGTAACTGGCAGCCGGTGAGGGGCCCGCTGGTGATGAAAGGTTTCCTCAGAGAACTCTCACCAGCAGTCTTGCATTCCCCGAGACCCATCCCAGCAGTCCTCAAGGGAGGCGGAGAAACACACGTCTAATTATTTATCATAGAAGGTTGAGTGTAAATAAAGAAAAAATACGACAAATTATTTGGGCATCACGCTTGTAAAAATATACGCAGTTCAAAACGTGGAGGTTACGTGCAAGTTCACGATGGAAATATGTTTCTCTCACTTTCTTTTTTTTCCACATTTTAGACAATTTGAGTCAAACGCTCAGTGTTAATTTTTCTAAATTAATTACAAAAGAAATAAGAGTAAATAAATGAAAAAAAAAAAAAAAGTCCTTACCCGTCGAACACAGTCTTGTTTTGACAGGCGTTGCTGAATCAACTGTCTCCAGTGGTCTTTGGGGATCTTCTATCAGACCAACATTAACGAAAAAACGTGAGTAAATGTTTTATTCAAATTCAGTTATTAAGATTTTTTTTAAATAATTTGTCTAAATCAGATTCTATATATTAATATAATATTACATTCAGACATTTAGCAGATGCTTTTATCCAAAGCGACTTACAAATGAGGACAATATTAATAATATTATTATATTATTAATATTAATATAATGTTAGACCAACAAATCAGTACAGTCAGAGAGTAAATATTAAAAATGTTGAAATTTAATAATTAATAACACTTGTCAGAGTCAAACAGAAATATAAACCAACTGACCTGTCATTTGTGTGCTTCTAACACTACCTAATATACCCACCTGAGATATATCTGTTCTATGGTAAACGACTGTCAGTGTCCACCAAAACAATACAATTATTATTAAACAAATACATTCAAATATGCTGTTGAATCTCTAATTATTTATGACATCCTCTGCTGCTTTCATCTCACTCTCCTTTGTGAATTTTGTGAAAATGATAATAATTGGAATCTTTTGGATCGTTCTATTTTAAACTCAAGGCCACGGCGAGTTTAAGTGAGAGGATAATTAGAATAATTAAACCATTGGGAGGCACTTTTCCTAAGCACATCTCTCTCTTTTCTTCTAATTCTATTCAACTCTGCTGATTTATCGACTAACTAGCCTGCATTGCATTTGCATGATCAGACTTCAGACAAAATCAGTTCTATGTCTTTACAATACCACCGAGACAGCAATTACTGGCATCCAGAGAGTGTAGCAAATGCTGACAACATTACCTTTCCTACTTATACATCTACAGTGAATATCATGATCAAGGCATTCCAGACTACTTTTCCTTGAAAATAGTTTGCCATTAAGCAGTAACATGTTGTACACACAAGCTTACAAACAGATCTTCTAGGCCTCCTAAAAAGGCAATTCATAACAGTCTATGGTAAACCTTATAGAAGTATATGTGTTTTCAAGAGAAAGGACAAAGACTGAGAAAGAGAGACCCCACCTGTTTTTTGTCTTGGTACTGCCGTGCAGCTCTGGTTAAGTCACTGTCATCCTTTAAGATATCGCTAAAAGTTACGTGAATAGCCTGTGTGTGCTCACACAACTTTTTAGCCTGCAACAAGACAAAAGAGGACAATCTGTAGCACTGTATAAAATGACAGAAATGAAAATACTCGGAACAGATAACGCTGTACAGATGACTGAAGCAGTATTGGGATCACTAAGGCCTGATGCAGTCACTATGGTGAATATCAGATTGAAATATAAGTCTGATTGATATGACAGGTGTATTTATAAATAAATTTCAAAACTGAAGGAAATTTGCACAAAAGAAACAAATATAATGCATGCCGAGTTATTTACAGGGAGAATAGCATTAGCAATGCTGGATGACACTTTAAAAGACATACATGAGAAAAATATACACTAGAACAGTTCAACTGTAACAAAGTTTAAATTGCAGAAATTAATTGAATTACTACTCAAATGATGCACTTACTATGGTTCTTTTCCCGGACGCTGGAGGACCTAACAATATGATTCTTGGCACTGGAACAAATATATTTGTTGAAATTAATGAACTGTCCACAAAACATTACTGATGCCGTAATGAGTTGGAAATTTACAGATCCTTTAACTTTACGTTACGGTTTTTATTTGATATTCTGTACGACTGCGCCATCTTGTGGTAAAGGATGTATTATTATAAGAATGCATTGCCTTCATACTACCTAACTTAAATAATAAGGATTTATCAACAGTGCAAATAAAAAAAAAAAAAAAAAAAATACCTTACCAACACTGTCCCTTTTCAAGAAGTTAATCAGATGTTGAATGGGGTCCTCTGGTTTGTCCACCATCAAATTTCTCACTAGTGTCTGCAAAAGAATCATTTATTTGATTCAAATTTCCTTCATAAACTTGTTAAACATTGTCTAGTTAAATGTCTATACCTGGACCAGGTGAAATATGTCATGTTTCTCTGCATAAATGGCCATTTCAGGAGGGATTCTGAGGGGCCGTACCGTCGCATCCATCACTGAAGACCACACGACACAGAGAGCTCACCAAAGACTTGGAAATCTGTAAATAACTGTAAAAATGTGAATTAGTTCGCCTTCAACGTAATAAAACACATAAAGTAGTCTTTTATGAGACTAAACGTGTACAAAGCGGGAAAACACTCTTAAACTTATGTAAACTGAAGGAGAAGGTTTCTGAGGATGATGAGACGTGTATTTTTTTTCTTCAGTCAGTAACTTAACGTACAAAATACCAGTAAACAAACGAAGTTTTCGGATTTACCTTTCAAACAGAACAAATGACGGAAATTATGGTACATAGGGGAAATCTGATGAATGTAACAGGAACCGCTTAGCTACTTGATTAAAAAGGAGAATTAAAATGAATAAACATATTTAATGTTACCTTGGCTTGAACCGTAGTAGTTGTTGCTAGTTAGCTGTGCGCATGCGTTTGTTACACTTCGTTGCCATTGGTAACTTGGTCTACCAATTACCACCAACAGAGGGAGCACGAGTATCATACTCTTGTTACTGAGCAACACAAATTCACTTAACTTACACAGAAACAGTAACGTTAGCGACTGTGCGGAAATTTGATATGCCGTTATAATACCTACTGATACAGGTAAGTTCTAATACATGTCATGAATACTATTTCTTTTTACATTATGTTAAAATCGCTCATCTTTATAATAAAATTCTGCACTGCACAAGTTCTTATTCTGCACTTAAACACTGCATCCATTTTTAAACAGGTTAACTACTAAAATTGAGATGACTGACGTCAGAGAGCAGCTACTTTCCATTGAGCAGAAGTATAAACTTTTCAAACAACAGCAGTTTATATTTATAACGGCTCTTGAGCGCTCGAGGGAGCACGCCAGGGACAAAACTGAGCCTGTCTCCACCGTGACACAGGTGATGATTTATTCACACTTTACGGTGTTATGGTCAAAGATTCTTATAATTACTTAAAATTACACAATAAGTGCACTATCGTTCTAAAGTTTGGGACGGTAAGATTTTTTAACATTTTGGAAAAATGTCTAATGCTCAACAAGGCTGCTTTTATTTATTTAACGTTATTTATTTATTTAATTCAGAAAAACATTAATGGAATATTATTAAAATTTAAAGCAATTTTGGTACATTTTAAATGTTTTTTTTTTGTTTTTTTTCCTGTGATGGCAGGCTGTTTAAAGTGTCACAAAATTCCTCAGTAAGCTTTTTAACATGCTAAATTGGTGCTCAAAAACATTTCCTATAATTAATAATGTAGAAAGCAGCTATGTGGCTAAATACAAGTATTAATTAATTAATTAAAAAATAAAAAATAAAAACACCTTCCTGATCCCAAACTTTCAAACAGCAGCGTTTGTATACTTAAAAGTTCCACATAATATTATTGCACTAAGTACATACTAATGTAATTACACGGACTGTACCACTGATCTCAAGTTTGACCTTTTTAGTAAATAATGAAGTTCCTTTAAAGGTCCAAAGGTACATGAATCACCACTGCACCAATTCAACAGACAGACGCATCTTCTTGCTCTTTTTGGAAATTATTTCTGATCTTGAAGGAGTTTTAAAACATCTGGAGTCCTCACTGTCAAGCAGAAACACTTTTAGTGAGGGCCTGAACACTTGCAGGGAGATCCTGAGCCCCAGCAGCAACATCAGTCAGCTAAGAGCACAGTTAAGTGACAGGAAAAAAAAATAAAAAATTTCACACTAGTTATTTAAATTTATATTTAAATTATCCAGCATAAGGATGCTATAGTCTATTTTGGACACTGATTGAAATCACATGGTGACAAACCTCAGGAGTTTTTTTTTTTTTTTTTTTCTCCTTCACAGCTACCCACACAACGAGATCAACCGGCTAAGCTGTGATGAAGCAAGAAATTTCTATGGTGGGATTGTGAGTGTGATTCCACTGGCTCTAGACCTCCTCAACAACTACAGCAGAGGAGGTGCTCAGCATGTCACTCCAACAGCTACAGAAACATCTCAACAAACACTTGCAAAAAATGCAGAGATGGTTGAAGACCTTGATAAAGACACCAGTAACAAACTGAGTAGATATAAAAAAGGTGCAGGTGGCTGGCATGCTGGAAAACCAGCCTGGAAGCCACCAGGAAATACAAGGAGATAAAACACTTCTTCAACACTTACGCATGTATTACAGTGAGCTGTCACACAAAGTATTATTAAATCTACAATTACCATTTTAAAAATCGACGACTATGACACAAATATGCAAAACATATATTTTATTTTTATTTTTTTGATCATAGCAAGTAGGACAACACAAATCTGTTTTCTCAAATTCAAAATAGTCTCTGGTTACCTGTTACACCCGTCACCGTCTGGTTGTACCATAGTTCAGATAACTTTCAACAAACGACTTAAGGTGATGAACAGACTTCCTACTTTTTTCAGTAAGGCATTTTGTGAAACAACAAAATGTTTGAGAGGGCTTATGGTATAAAAACAAAGTAAAGTCTAAGTGACAGGGAAACACAGCACAAGCTGTAAGACCACACTCGTAGTGAACTGTGATAAGAACAGTCTAAACAGAAAGAAAAACAGCAGTGATTTCCATAGATTTCAATTCTCATTGTAAACTCTGAGCCATTTCCCCAGCTGGCAGGCCGAAGCCAGCATTTTATTTTCTTTGCACTTCACATATTCCAATTATATCCTGCTCTGAAAACAAATCCTTGGGGCAAGTTTTTTTAGAAAGAGATAAGTATATTGCTCTCCTATGGTTCAGCAATCTTAAGAAGGCCTGAATTAAAAAAAGAAGTGCTTTTACATCAGCCAGCTGCAGCCCATTATATGAAGCCTTTCCTTCGTAGAGGGGGTATGACCTGTGCAAGACAGAAATGAAAGAACATAATAGAGGGACATAAGCCTTCTGGCTTATAGTGAGCAGCTTCCTTTCAGAGTTTAGTGTGTGAAAGTATTGCAGTGGCCGTATTTTGTACAATATTGACATGAGCATTCACCCATCAGACACATCTAAGACCAAAAAGTTATTCTCGTTTCACAACAGGTCTCAACTGGACAAATGCACCTACAGCAGCCTGGCCTGTGTTCTATAAGGCTCTGACGGTCCTGCAAAGCAGCAATCTAAATCTTTATTTTTCCCATCACCACTCATACCTTCGAGCTGGCATGAAGTGTTAGCTAATAAGTATTGCACTGGTGACTGGGCACTACAATCCCAGCGGAGAACTTAATGCATAAAAATAAAATCTATTACTAGAAACACAACACAAGACTTGCTTATTCTTTATAGGCGAAGCCCACTGCTACGGCATATACACACGGCTCACCTCAGCAACGAAATGTGATTTCTTATTCTAATTCACACAGCTTCTTTTTTTGTTTTTCACATTTTTATCGAACTGATTGGTTGGTTGGCATGATCTATTTACAGTGCTGCATTTGCAATGATCACACTCAGTACATGTGCAATTTCTGAGTCATATCAGCGGAAATTAACAATGCTCATCTCGCAGCGATTCAAGGGGGTATTTCGTGTGGACAAATTAAGGTGCATTGCAAACCGAACGGTACTATTACAAGAGCAAATACAGTGATTAAGTCAATACATTTGCTGAAAAGTACAGTGAGGCCCGAATAACATCCAACCACCACGCAATATAATCACCACGGTTGCTCACTAAATGAGATGATTAAAAAAAAAAAAAAAACTGAATTACACTGAATTCATATTAGACAAAAGATAAGTGAAGCTTTTGTGAGGACAAGATATTCTCTTGCCAATGTGGTGACTACATGGCAAATGCCAAGTGACAACCTTTTTCTTTTTTGGCGTTTTGTAGTACAAGAGCTTTTAAAATGAACTAAAACTTTGCAAACCACTCTAACAAAAAGAGCAGCGCATTCTAATACTGGGTCCACAATTATCCTCTTCTAACTGCGGGCAATCATGTCAGCAGTGTACAATCAATGCTCATGGTGGGTCTCGTTGTAGTCCATGATTCTCAGATCCTGCTGCCTCCTCCGCTGAATATTATATGCCCGGGGTCTGTCCATGGGCTGCAGGTCAGCCTGGTCAGTAGCCTCTTCAAGCTCCACGCTCTCTGTAGGGTCTGTGATTGCCTCAACCTTAAGATCCTTAGAGAGGCTGGTGAAGGTGGCCGGCTCACCGTCGTAGTGGCTCTCGCTCTTATTTCGAAACATCTCTCTGGCTCTCTTACCCAAAAAGCTTCCGGTACTGGGGTAAGAGCCAACTGCCAGCGGGGAGTCGCAGGGGAGGGCGGGAAATGAACGGGTAAGGGCGGAAAGATCTTCTTCCTGACTGCCATTAATGAGTGCTCTGGGTGTCTGAGGAGACCCGGCAGATATTTCACCACTGACACACACGTGCATGCCTTCCTCTTTTTTCACGGGGTCGGCTGATAGAGATGAAGCAGATGAGCCTGTACTGTTGCTACTTGGCCTGAAACACAAATAGAAATAGAATTCTGCTACACTTCCAACAACCCATCATCTTTCTATCTTATATTTTGCCCTGTAAAGTCTATAATATATTACAGAACACGCCATTTGTATTTGTAAATCAGTCTGTGGAGGAGAAACATGTGCATTATAATACTGAACATACCTCTGGTCGGGAGGACTGCTGGGCTCAGAAGTGGGCTCTGCTGGTGATTTAGTGTTCAGGTTTTTGAGCTCTATCTGGCAATAGAGCTCGAGTAGCTCAGATTGTAATGCCTGATTGATGTGCTTCTGGGCCAGATACCTGTTCTCTGAAGCCTGCCGCTGCTCCCTACAGGAAACAAAAAACAAGTGCAGACAAGGATTGAATTAGTAAATCTTAGAGCAAGATTCTGTTGAAGAGATGAACAGAACCTGATTATCCATATTGTATAGATCAATACAGCACCACTTTATTAGATCTATCATTTGCATCATTAGCTAATATTTCATACCTAAAAAATACATTTTAAAAAAACAGGGTTCAAGTGGAAAACAGGAGGTTCACTAGTTGTTAAATATAACAATTAAATCATAAATGTAAAATTAAAATGAGTATTTACCTATTTTAATTATTTAAAAATAAAATAAAAATTTTAATTATTTGTTTGCCTGCATTTGATGATCAGAGAACCACGAACATACAAATGTATTAAATTATTTAAATATTAACATAAAATATCAAGGGGTACATCAAGGAAATATTTTAAGTCTAAGGTGTTCAGCTGGCAAATCAGTTCTGAAAACCCTATAATATAATATATAATGTAATGTAATATAATACCCTGTTTAAGAAGAATTAAGATTTCGAATCAAACCAATATCAGAAAATGAATCTGAACTTTTAACAGGACAGTAAAAGTGGAGGTCAACTCATACATGGCCTGGCTTTTGACATTTTCCAGCAGTTTCTTTTGCTCTCGGATGACTTGCTCTTTCTTGGTGAGTTGGGTCTCCAGGTCTGTGATGCGCTGTTGGGCGGCTTCAAGTCTCTGACTCTGCTGAAGAGAGCTCTGCCTCAAACGCTCAACCTCACGTAGTGAAGATGCCTGCAGCATATTCAGCTCCTAACAGTCACAAGAGATCGAGTCAACAATCAGCATATTGTTCAGGTATAAGAATGAATCGGATTAGTCACTATTTTATAGAGTGCTGTTAAAAATAGAACGGTCACAAACTAGAGATCCACTGGTTTATGCAATGATGCAAGTCATAAGTCAAGATGAATCAGTAGTTAATAATCATTGCTTACCTTGCTAACCTCAGGCCCCAAGCGGTCGATTTTCTCCACACATAACTTGTTGGCTTCACCCAAAAGCAGCAGCTGCTTGTTCAGGAAAGCCATCTGCTGCTCCATGTTTTCACTATTGTTCAGCTGTGGTTGGATAAACCAGGAACACAAATCAAAATTAAGCAATCAATAAATAAGGCCCATCTTTTTTGCTTTTACAATTTTGCTTTCAAATTATTGCAGTGTGATAGTGTTTTATGTAGAATATCTTGGTCATAAACAAGTCTTACCTTGATGGACATCTGGCTGAGCACGTGTCCCATATTATACACTTTGTTATTGGCTTTCTGGAGCTCTGCCTCCATTTCTCCGACCTTCTTCTGATTTTCTTGCAAATCACTCTGTAAATGATGCCACATAAAACATTAATATTGAACACAGTGCACACATGCTCTTCTATATTCCAGTAATGAAATGGCAAATGCTGACCATTTTTGTGTGCTGTATTGTGAACAAGATTAACTATGTAACTTTTCTTGTCCTACAGCCCTATGATCACCTTTAACTCCTGCATCTTTGAGTAGTAGTCATTTCGCTCCTTCTGTAGCTGCTGGATTTGAGTCTGCAGTTGGTTCACAAGAGCATCTCTGTCTTTCTGTATATGCCTGGAGCACCTCTGTTCCTCTTTCAGGCTTACCTGCACAGCCTTCATCTCAACGTCCTGAAGCTTGAGTTGGGTTTTCTGCCACACACACACACAAAAAAAATAAAAATCACATCACTGGAAAATCACTTACAAGAAACAACAACTTAAGAGGGCTTTTGTTTCAAGCCTGACAAGACTTTGAGGGGTTTTAACAGGGCAACGTCACCAGTCACGCCAAGACCTGAACACTCACATTTTCTGCACTGATTATAGAGGAATATTTACAAAATTCTGAATGGATTTATTAAAACATGATAAATGGAGCTAAAAGTACTATTGCTTATTGGCTGGTAAAGTGAAACTAAACTAAATCAAACTAAAATATTTAATGAAATGAATATGCAAAGAATGGGGCATGTGTAGAACATAATGACTGACAAGCCTTTCAACTATATGCAGAATTTTGCACAGGCCTGGGTAATTCTTCTAGTTTTGTTAATTACCATGGAGTTGTTTTGCTCTTCCAGTGCAGTAGCATTGACGATACGTCCAAACAGACGGCGGTTACGAAGTGCATGTTGCTCTCTCTTGTGTCTCTCATACAACAGCTGGTTATGCAGCAACAGCAGCTGACTGCGCAACATCCCCAGCTCATCTGACGCTGCTGACACAGGACCTGGAAAATACACTGAAGTCAATACAAATACACAAGAATAGCAATGTAGTTTAAATGTAAAAACAAACAAAAAAAATTATATTATATAAAATTCTGGCTATTCAGCTGATCATAACCAACAGTGCTGTTTGATTGATTTTATGAAGAATGACACAGAAAACAGTAAAAGAATCTGAAAGAAAGTATTTAGAGGAAAGTGACAGGAAAATGGAAACGGACACAGGAAAGGTGTAGGAGAAAGACTGGAGGACAGGTATCTTGAGCACGGAGAGCCTATGAATTAGTAAAATTACTAAATACCTTTTCCTTTATTGCTATGCTGTTTACCTCCAGAGTGTGGGTCTGCTGATTGGCTTTGAGAGGACAGAGTTCTGCAAGAAAGCAAACGGACACTCTTCTGTCACATTTCCTCTAAAACACTTTCTGTAGTCATTAGTAATGGCGCTTTTCCACTGCATGATACAGCACAGTATGGTTCAGTACGGCTCACTTTTGGGGGGTTTTCCACTGGGTACAGTACCTGGCACTTTTTTTAGTACCACCTCGACCGAGGTTCCAAGCGAACCGTACCGTTACCAAAACGTGATGTGAAAACTCTGCTGATCACTGATTGGCAGGGAGAAAAACGTCACTGCCTTCGTCATTGAACTTGCGGCACGAGATACAACAGACCCGCTAGATTTAAATCAGCACAGCCAGCGAAGGATCGAACGCAACTGTTTTGAATGAGTGCACCTTTCTTTTAACAACCAAAACATGGCCGTTTCGTTGTCTGTTGAGGAAGTACAGACTCTTGTTGATAGCCGAGGAGCGGATCCAGCGAGAGCGTGATGAAGCGATGCGGAATTAAAAAGTTTTTCAGGAGTCACAGCAGTAGAGGCAGCGCAACTATAACGACACGTGAATAATCCTGCCTACTCTAAAGTGGTACTTATCTGCAGTGGAAACGCAAATCGAACCGTGCCGTGCCGTTCTGAACCGTGCCAAGCCGAGTCGTACCACGCAGTGGAAAAGCACCATAAGAGGAACAGAAGCGTACCTCTTCAGCATTTTCTCATGGGTGTCTTGGCCCTGCTGAATAACACGGTCCAACACCTCCAGAGGGGATGTGGCAGAAAGATCCTCCCCTTCTAGCTCCTCTCGGTGCTGGCTTTCTTCTTCAGCCCTTCGGATGGCCTCTGTGGTCTTCCGCTCCAAAAACAGAGATGCCACTTTAGGCAGGGCGAGGTCAAACAGTGGCTCATAAGGCATGGACCCCTTCGTTAGATCAGACAGAGAATAGTTACTTTTTCCGTACTCGATGGGGGTGAGAGTGGGCCAGAAGGACCAGGGTTGCTGCTCTCCTCCTTTGGCAGAAAATTCAACCCTGTTGGGTGTGGATGCTAAATTCTGCTCATGGCGGGGGTGAGATGAGAGAAGGGTGTCCAAGGACCCTGAATCCAGGCCTGGCCTCGTTCCAAAGTCCAGTCTCCCGAGAGTCAGACTCAAAATATCCTCATTGATGGTATCTTGAAAGAAAACATTGGAGAAGCTCACTGAAAATGAACCCATGATTAAACACACTTTTAATGTATGGGACTCATTGTTTTGCATGATGTCACTGCTCTCACCATCCTCTCTCTCCCTATCTGTCCTTTTGACAATGTCAGAGCGCTGTGCCAATGACACCGGAATCTTGGCATCACTTGCACCTCCTAAAAGTAGCAAAAGTAAAGCATATTAATTTGTGTGTGTCAGTTACTAAATGGAATGAGACACTATAAATCTCAGCAGATATTCTCACCTTTGTTATTAATACTCCTAGGTGTGACTTTCCTAAGCTCTTTGCCCGTCTGAATAACCTGATTAGTTTTACACAGAAAAGCATTTTTATGAAAACACACTCACAGAATATTTCTCAGAATGTGTTTAATAAATAATAAAGCAAATGCTTTATGCATCCATGTACCTTAGCCTGAGTACTGCTGGTGTTTTGGGCAGGCTGCCCTATTTCCTCTGAGAGTGATGGGAGAGGAGATGACCCTGAGGGCGTGGATGGAGATAGGGTCCATTTTCCATCCCCTGTAACAAAAATAACCCCTGAAGCCATGCAAGAGATCAAACAAACAAGCAGAACCTTTTTGCTTTCTAGACTAGAATGCATTTGGCTGACCTGAAGTGCTGGGGATCTGTCCTGAGAGGTGGGAGGCACTATGTGAGACATCAGAAACTGTGGTGGGGGACATTCCTCGAGAGCTGGGAGGGGTGGTCAGCCCACACACTGAGGAAGGGCTCCATATCTCCTCCTCCATCCCTGAGGAGTTCATCCCATCACTCTATTGATGGACCAATCATAAAGTCATTCAGTTAGGGACACGGACGTGCTAATTTACATTTAGACGCTTGTTCTGACTTTCGGAACAATATAGATAACTACATACTTGGGTTAGGCTATTAACCAGTAGACATGACAAATCTTTTGCCATTTTGTTTGATTGTCATATTGCTTGTATTTACAATCTTTCCTCATTTTATTACTGATGGTTTACTTGTCTTCAGTGGGCTGGAGAACTTAACTTGTTACAGTACAAACACTATCAGGAAATGAAATTACTCAAAAAATGTTGGTCATTTCACCTACGTCTTTGGAGGTTTCTTACCTGATGGTCGGGGGTCTGTGCGCTGGAACCGGAGTCTTGGGTTACAGTAAGATAAGATAGTGACAGAGAAAGAGACTGACGAACAGCAGCCGTTGGTGTGAAAGATGTGATTTCTGTTAGCAGAAAAAGTAGTTAAGATTCACAATCAGTAATCTCATAAGATAATTTAAAAAATAATAATTATTATTAATACACACAAAAAAAAGTCAAAGTCTTTCTTTATTATATGTAGATTTCATAAATTGGTCTCCTTTAGACATGAGTTGGTATTTGGTAAGTTTCTACTATAGTGGTTTTGTACGTATTTGTGTGTTGTATATATGTATTTGTGTTTTGATAACTGCTTCTTAATTAGTAGATGGCATTATCTTGTTTTATAGGGTGCAACTTATGATTGTTTTTTTTTAATAAATAATTTGTGATGAAGACCTGTGTATGCAAATGCCTTAGTTAAAATTTTCAAAATAAAACTTTTGTGGCTGGATTTACAGACAATAATTACACAGGACATCACTGAATTAATATTTAGTAAATATAAACCATAAATAAATCATTTTACCATGGATGCTGAGCTCTGACCATGATCGGCTATGGTCTACAGAGCGTCGTGGTATGTGATCCGACAGAGAGGAGTTTCCTTCTTCAGATGATGCCTCCTTAGAATCCAGCGAAATTTTGGCACATTCAATCACAATATCATGAGGCTCAAATCTCTTCCATCTACACACAGTTAAAAACAGTAAAGCATGAAAAATCATGTTCACTGGATCATGTTATGATATCAGAAATCATATTTCATTTTACGTACCTAATTGGATCAACCTCATAGTCTTTGGTTCCGGTGATGAGCTCAGGATGTATCCGTACATACTCTAACATGGGCTGTTATAAGAGGAGGAGGAAATTTTAGGCCAGGTGTTGGAATAGTAATAATAGTTTTGCCACTTATATGAAGTGACCATTCTTAAAATTGTGTGGAACGAAAGATAAAACCTTACCTTCACCACTTCCTCAAATGTGTCAACATTTTCTTTCATACTGTAGTGGGCACGCAAGTAAGAAATGAAATTACAGGGATACATGCCATATAAACGATGAAAAAGCGAGTATATGCTGGCATGTAGATGGACTGCAAACACTCCGTGAGGATGACCTACAGGACACATTCATAGAATGAGTACTTTTAGACCAAGTTATGTTTAAACTATCTAGAAACATAGCACTTCCAAGAACTGAAGCTTAATAAACACCATTTCATTTACAAAAGAAAGATTTTTTGCAGTGTTTCTGCCTGGGTACCTGGGTGACGTCGGTTCCAGGCAGCAAGCCTTCCAAAGATATCAAAGTACTCGCAAAGAAGCTGTTTACTGGTTTGAGGAATCATGGGAAGTAGAGCGATCAACACCAGCACACCAGTTATGAGAACTACAACATCAGAGTCAGCCTGGAAGTAAAAGTTAAAAAATAAAAATCTAATTGAATTACTATTACTACCATTCAAATGTTAAGGTTCGGTGAGACGTAAAAAAACAACAACAAAACAATACTTTTCTTCAGCAAGGATGGATTAAATGTATTAAGTGGAATAAATATTCCAATAGGGTCATTCCGTGTCAATTTAACCAAAGGTCCCTGGATACAATTTTTGATTTTGTTTATATTTTTTTTCTGAAGAAAGATAAACATGTATAGCAATGAAAGCCAAAATATTTAAATGTCACGGATGTATATTTACCGAGTAATCCACTATTTTGTAGAGGGGGGTCAAAATGACCATTTTTACCTGAGATTCAGAGCCAAATTAGCTAATACATGTATATCCTTCTTCAGAAAAAAAACTACTGACAAAATCAAAAATTAGAGCCTGGGAATGACCCAATAGAAAACAGTTGTTTTAAATTGTAATAATATTCCCTAATATTCCCGTTTTAAAATATATTTGATCATAAGAGACTTAAATCCATTTAAATATGTAAAGACTGAACCAACATTTTTGAACAGTAGTTTAAATAGATGTACATATATGTGCACACATATGTATGTATAGAAGACAATTTAGGGACAACAAGAGGGTGAAAACAATCTTCATTTTTGGATGAAATATCCCATTAAAACCATTTCCACTGTAGAATTCAATTTCTCAGTTTTCTCATGTCAGAACAACCCCCATGCAAGTCATTATCCAAGTTCAAGGTCCCATTTGTAATCCTATCGCACTTGACTGGCTTCGAATTTTTGGTACCTTGAGGCATTTGAGCAGCGAGGCAAGCAGAGGGAAGCGAGCAATCTTGTGGATCCATGGTGGCTGCTTGCGAACAATATGGCCGAGGAGGGTGATGGTGGAGACGCGGCAGCTCTGCTTGCCCATGCATTCATTCATCTTATCTAAAAGATACTACAAAGAAATATATCTAGATGAGGCTGTTATTCATTAATCAGTGATGTTCTGAAACCCATGATGAATCATTAATTCACCAAAGTGTACAGTATACTGAAGACTACTGAAGATGAGTCTTCCCTTCACCTTATCATGGGGCTCCCTGACAGAAGACAGGATGTCCACAGCTTGAGATGAGCTTGTCTCCAGGAAATAGTCAACAAGGCCGTTCAGCAACATGGTCCCTTTATCTGTCAAAAAATTTAAAAAAATAAAAAATTCCTACATGTATCCATTTACATTAACAAGCATATTAAGTAGTGAAAGTTCAAACACCAGTTGGACACACGTTATGGTACAATTTTCTCAACTTGACTCGTGCACTTGAGAAGTTGTGAGAACACAAGAGCTGACTAACCTGCGCTGAGTGTTTCCTGCAGCAGGTTTTTGACCTGCTCCAGCTCATGTAGGTCAGTGGACCCCAGAAGAGGGATGAGGTCAAACACATTTGGCTGGTCTTTGGCCATAGCTGTGCAGGACAGTGGGCAGGACTGATGCCTTTGTCACAGCATAAACCGATGCCCTGTGGTGTCAGCATGGGGTGTGTATGCATGAACTAGTGACAAAAAAATTACAACACACAATCAGAAAAAAAGAGAACGAACAATAATGCGAGTGATGTCAACGTGCTAATAAAAAAAAAAACTGGCTGTGTCTTTAAATCTAGCAATGTGCCAACATAGACAGTGTTTTGGACAGGTGTGCTTTGAGTGTGCAACTGAGAGCTTAGAACTACAACTAAAATACTGCATTAACAAAAAGTACTGAAGTGTACCAGTTCTACATATGTACTATGGATATACTGTGTTTTAGGACAAGAGCCACAGCAATTTAATTTTTTCGACCCATACTACAGCAATTGTTTTTTGACATGCACCACGGATTTGGACATGGGTTACGGCAATACCAGGTTTTTATGGAAATGAGCCATGCCAATACCATGTTTTCTGACATTTACTGTGCTATAACGTTGCCAAGTCCTTTTTTTTTTAGCACATTTACCATGATCGTACAATTAGTTGATTGTATAATTGGACATGCATACATACACACATATTTATGGGGGTCAGTGTGTCAGTATGGTATACATAAATACCATGATACATGAACATGGTATTCACTCAGCACCATGGTATAAGATAACCATCTGATACCATTACTCCATACCAAACCAGTAATATGTTGCAGCTCGCAAGGGTGTAATCTCAGCAATTCACTCGTCTATGATACCCAAAAAATGCTGTCTAGGTAGTCAGCTCACTAGGTGTTGAAACGCAGTCATTATGAAAATCAAATGTTGACAGTCATGCTGGATTCAGACTGTATAGCAAAGAAAGTTGAACTGCACGCGTTTAAAGACTGAAGGCAAATTAAAAGCAGTTGGATTCTTGACTTCACGAATACTTAAACCAAATATTAATCTAAAGACCTTTAATTGTTTTCCTCAGTTTCATTGTAAGTGTTAAACTCAATCAATAAAGCAAAACAGTTCTTGTAATAGGCATGTGTTCCGTGACAGCAGCGCATTCATCACTGCTGATAAGAGAGCTTTAACTCTGCCTCGCGTCTATGACACCTTTTGCCATCTGTTTTTACTAAAACCCGACTTTCTCTACGACAAATATAGCACATTAAACATGCACCAGGCGCCTCAAAAACAATTTATTACCGTACAGAGAGTGCGAACTTCAAACAGTCGCCATCTTGAACACCTCACGACCTTTTACACTGCTGAGCTGTTTGCGCAAATGAAAAACTTAATATACGTAACGAACCAAGCGAAAGTGCAATCCAAAGCTGAGGGTTTATGGGCTGATGTTTAATTATAGAAAGGATACTGACCGACTCTTCTGTCTCGCTGTCACAAGATCACGGCATGAGTGACAGAAAGGTGTGAAGTGCTGCTGTGCAATGAGAGCTAGCTAAGCATGTAGCGGCTTCAGCGTGACAGAAGCTTACAGCGCATGCGCAGAGTTTTAAAGGACAAACGTTTATTTGCAAGTAGCGCACAGACTTGAGTTTTAAACATTGATTGGCCTATAACTAACAAATATAATTCTAAAACGTATTTCAACATACATTGACGGTGCACGTGGCAAAAATGTACACTCTGGTAATAAAATCATCATCACCATAAAATAATACCATAATAATAATAGTTTATTGTTACTGGTAGCCTAAATAGTGTTAGTTAAATATTAACATAATTAGATAATAATCATAAATACAGTACAAAATATTCATGTGCCAAATTAACGAAAGTACCTGATGTGACCAACTAAGGATATAACAGAGAAAGGAACACATCTATAGAATTACTATAATTATTATAATTTATTTTTTTCAATTTCTCTTTCATTATGTAGGCTACAAACAAAGCAGCCTGTATTTCACTGAGCTCCTCCTTTAGTAATGTGTGGTTTAATTATAGCCTGTTAAGAGGCATTAATTAATGTTGTGAGATTGCCAATGCATATCTGATTTATCAGTTGTTCAAGAGAGAATATTAGAGAGCTATTAGCAAAAATGTCCAGAAAGGACAGCAATCAGATAAGACCTTTACAGCAACAATGAGCACTGGGGACCTGATCCTGAGCAAAGGACCAATCAGAAAAAAAAAACAGGTGCAAACCCAGACAACACCCCAGCTTCATGCTGATATGCTTAATATACTGACAAGGTATAAGTGCCGTGAAGCCAGCAGTTATATCTACAATGAGCTAAATTTAATTCGGTTTTGATCCCACTTATTCATCATATACTCTCACCTCTCCCTTGGCACAATGCAGTAGTGGTCTGGCAAGCCCCTCTATTTATCAAAGAATCCTGACAATATGTTTCACCGTTTCCACAGAGATATTAAGTAGCAAAACTGTTTTCAGCACTGATAATAAGAAATGTTTCTTGAGCACCAAATCAGCATGAATGATTTCTGAAGGATCATGACACACTGAAGACTGGAGTAATGGAAGACTGCTTTGCCATCACTGGAATAAATTACATATTAAAATAAATTCAAATATAAAACCATTATTTTTGTAATATTTCTAAATATTTTTTGTGATTTTGTGTAATGTGCATATCATACATTCTATTTATTAAACAATGTTTTATAAAGAGAAAAATCCTTTAACTCTAACTGTTAAAAAAGAAAATAGAAAACAATTTTAAAAAATGTATAGATAAAATATTATATTACTTTCATAAGGCTGAAAACTCAACCATGAGCTAAATATGCACTCCTGAGACTTCAGATAGCATTACAAATTTCTCGGATGGTTGCCTTGCATTCTCAAGAAAGACCTGAACGTCTATTATTACACCATTAGGTGGAGCTATTTTCCTTCCACACAGCTTTGCATTCCTGTTACTCTTCCAGTACACAACACCAGATTTTATTGCATCAACATTAGTGTGTAGGTGAAAATACCGTATCAATGTAGTAAATAATATTGATTAGGAGAACAAATTTTCTTTATTCCAGCTTCTTAAAAATCTTGCTTCTGCAATTTTCCTGCAAGCTTTCTCCGAATTAAAACATAGCTGAACCCAAACCATTACCCATTGTGTTGTAAATGCCTCTGCCCTGAAGCTCTGCTAAATTCTGAGTGGAAGAGAAAAACACAAGGTTTTAAATGTTGCATGCAGATGCGATGTGTTTCCCGCCCTGCACGGCGCTTACACTTCATGATTTAATTCCAAGCAACCTCCTTTAGATTTATCAAAATGTGTGTATGTCAGAAGAGATAAAAACATTCAGCTGAATCCTATTCCCTCTGCACTAATAGCACCATTACAAAGCTGTGTCTGTTTTTGTTGTACTGGATAATTATGTGCAAAAGCCTCTTCATTAGGCACGGTTGAGAATAATTAAACAGACATTTTGGATAGGTCTTTTTTGCGTGTGGTTGAAAGATTTTATTGTATGCAAAGAACCATGTTCCCAAAAAGTTGATAAAGCATACAGCCAATGAGATATGGCTGAAACATTACTGGTTTTAGAAACATATTAAATTTCCAGGAGTCTCACTTCAACCCAAAAGGAAACTGCAGTTTAAAAATCGAAATATGCTCAAATATCAAATAGTGTAGCAAGGCTGCACAGTGACTTATATTTCCAATTCATGTGCATATATGCATGGTACGGTTTGCATTCAATTTTGTGTAGAAGATAGATATCAGGGTTCCACCCAAGTGAAATCACGCTAACAAGCAGTGCAGCATGTATTATACAGTGTCTCACCACTGCATGATCCAAACTGACACTTTGGGAGCTGAGAGCCAGTTTGAGACTAACTCTGCTGGTATCATTTATTGAGAGCCTGAAGCATCTCAGTAGCAGTTCAGCTGCCATCTCCTCTCATCCACATTCCCTTGTCTCGCAGAGATCCACATTTCAGTGCTCTGTGTATCACTGTCTAATGATTCCCGTCATTTTAATGAGTCCACGGATCACATTACTTCATTGTGCGGTGAAACTAGTCTAAGGTAACAGATCATTAAAAAAAAAAAAAAAAAGAGTAGGCTTGTCCTGAAAAGAGGGTGATGATTATTTGATCGGTGTGTTTCCTGCCCTGCTGTTGTTTGCACCTGCACTCAAGTGATGTCATGTTTTAATCCCCCTCTGCATGTGTTTGTGGGTGTGCAAAGCGCAGTATGCATACTATATGTGCATGTGATGAAGCTGGCATTTATACTTTTGGAGCATACAATCAATGACTCATTGTGATTGTGAACTAATTTAGTCACTGTTTACACTTTTAAAAAAAACGGCATATAGGATTTACAATTTTGAACAATTTTCACTCAGGAATTGCTATTAGATTTCACAATTAATTACAAAAAAGCAGCAAGTAACATTGAATTAAATGTGAAATTTTGAAGTAGAAAAACTAAAATAGTATTTGCTCATAAAACATGCTCCAATAATCTTTGTTTTATTTACGACAGCACTTTGAAAAATCATATTTTGCAATGAGTCATATCTCAGGCAGTGGTTGGGTTTGAGACAACATCAAAGCACTTGCCAGCAGCAAACTTGATAAATAATAACCTACAGGTACAAGGCTGGTACTTGCTGTACCCAAAAAAGACCTTTATAATCAAAATTCCATCCATGTCTGACTAAAGTTGCAGTTTTCCTAT
Organism: Onychostoma macrolepis; assembly: GCF_012432095.1. NCBI lineage: Eukaryota > Metazoa > Chordata > Actinopteri > Cypriniformes > Cyprinidae > Onychostoma > Onychostoma macrolepis. Next base: position 20,814,382 of record NC_081159.1, read on the forward strand.
CCCTGATAATGAGTGATGTCCTCCCAGGCACCAGTAATGATGTAATCTAAATGCAACATCAAAATGAGGCATTTCTTTTTCATCACACAAAAATACATATATTATGTCTGTGCTTGATTTAATTTTTCTTACAGACTTTTTTTTAGGAGAAGAAGAAGCCTTCATATGTTCGATTGCTCTTATAAAACGCAGTTTTCATAATTGTAAGTTACTGTGTCTGGAAAAACAACACTTGCACCTCAAGCCGGAGATGCTTGTTTCCTTGGTAACGGGGGTCTCGTTGAATTTCTCCATTGCACTTGAACGCGCCTGTTCTGGAGCTATCTACGGGTGATAGATGGAGACAAGCTCCCATTGATTATTTTTTATGAGAGAAAGCATCTCTCTCTGTTTTAAATGAAGGGAAAACAAGTCTATCGACAGTTCGGCGAGTAAACGATGATCATAATGAATGTATAGGAATGACACAGATTTATCAGTTTGCCATAAACGGATTTTTCCAAAGACGCAAGCAGAGCTACATTAACTTGTAATGTGTCATATTAAAGGAAACGAACGATATACACATTTAAATGTCACCAAAAGATTAATGCGAAAGCATAAATGATACGATTCCATAGTGAACCAGTTTGTCTGTGTATTTAAAATAGCCTACTGGTTGCCTCCTTTTTTTGAGAAAATTCTGAAAGTGATGAACAAAAATACATGATATGAAGAAACGATCATCTTCCAGTCTCTGTTTTTTTTTTTTTATTATATGCCAATTGCACAACAATTTACACAAAACTAATAGCCTATGTAAATCTTACTGGTTTCGTGTGACTTACACATTAATGTTAGAAAATCCGTCCAATTAGTTCAATCACACGGTACTGTGATGACCTGAGATGTTCCACGTATTAACGCAAATGTTTTGAAGTCAATTCGACCGTGACAGCTCCACGATATCAGGCGTAATCTGCGAGTGCGCGCGCATCAGTGTGCGAGCACAGTTCTCAGCACCAAGGACAGCGTCTCTCACAGAGCATCAGGTCACCCTTGACAAAAACCTTGACTACGATTCAATCACGCCAAGAGCGGGACAAGTGAGCGCAGATGACTACAACATTACTGCAAAACTGATTTTTCCACCTTCTCCCGAGAGAGAGAGTGCATATGTGAGGCGACTATCAACAGGAGCGAGCATCATTCACCACAAAGGCGTGTTAACATGGTTCTTGAATATGAACGGGTTTCATGAGCGGACTCAATGAGTGAAGCCTATTCCTCTGTGGAGTAGACTGAGGCGATCGCATTCCAGTGCTGCTGGAGAGGACGCAGTGAGAGCGGATCAGTCTAATCAACGGTCATCGACACGCATCCTCCACGGGGCACCCAGCTTGACTCCTCTGCCATCCAGGGCAAAATGCGACTGGTTCTGTTCGCCTTCCTCATCTCGTGCTCCTGTGCGAGAGGAGGATGCGAACCCAAGACTGTGAATATCGGGGCTGTCCTGAGCCAGAAGAGATATGAACAAGTGTTCAAAGACGCTGTCACCCAAGCCAACAATATATACGGCAAAGATAAGTTCAAGATGAACGCTATTTCAGTCACCCATAAGTCAAACGCCATCCAGATGGCACTCTCCGTGTGTGAGGATCTCATCTCTAACCAGGTAACGCTCGCAAACCAGTCTCTTCAACTCATACGAATACTCAGAATACTCATTTTGAAAAAACAAAAACGTTATAATAAAATCTTTAATAAATAGCCTATATAAAGATATTTTGAAGTGCAATGTCACACAATGCTTTCAACGTCTGATTTTTTTTTTTTAAATGTTTCTTTATAGAAACATTTATCCTTATTTCTTTCTATCTATCGTAATGACTATATTATATTTTATTATATTGTTAATATTTTAAAAAACTCAATTTCTATTGACTTATTTTGAAATGCAAAGTAACCAAGTCTCTGAATTTTTTATAGTATTTTAATTGGTTCTTGCAAAGAGAAATCTATCTATCTATCTATCTATCTATCTATCTATCTATCTATCATATCAGGTTACCGTTTCAGATGACTCTCTTGTTAATTTAAATTTTATATATCATTTTTTTTTAGTATCAGTAGCCTATTTTAAATATCTTTTGTCAGATATACTTAAATCAAGCTGTCATTTTAATTAATTCATTTTGACATTTTTATTTAAAAATGAAAAAACAAAATCTTTTTATAGACTATATTTGTTTTGTTTGTACGAAGTGTTTCTGGTAAACGCTAAGAAATACAAAATCTCAGAATCATAAACGTGCATTCTTTCAAGAAAAGGTATTTTCAGCCAAATTTAGTTACTTTGTATTCTGCAAAGGCAAACGCTGCTGCGAGTCTAGACTTTAGAGCACATTGCACAAAAGAAAACATTCAACAGGATCCGGGGTCCATTTTGACCTTACCGATGAGTGAGCATTGCTGTGATAGGAAGGCTGTAAGGCTGTGCTTAGAGGTTACATGCACTGAAGCCTGAAATAATGCAAAGTACATAGGATATGTGACAACCTGTGATTCATGTGGAGACATATAAATACAAATTCAAGAATAGCTAAGTAAAACGTTTAAGGTAACATCACTGACAACTCCACGAGGCGCCATGGCATCAGTTGGCCCACCGCCTTTATTTTAATGAAAAACGTAAAACGAGGCCAACATGGCGCCAGTCTCGTAGATAACAGCTGCTTTGTTCTGCGAGGAAAGCTCTAGCAAATTATTACACGGCGGTGGAGGCAGAGATTATGGACTTCAACGCTGTAACACGGATTACCATCCAAGTCACACCCGTCTAACATACACACGCACAGACCCAAGCGCGTGCTGTTCACGACAACCAACACCAAACTGTTCCTGTCAGCTCCTCCAGCAAGGTTAAAGAATTGCTTAACGTTGTAGAAATGCGCCAGAATATAGGTTACAAACTAAAACAGCTATGTGTTGTGTATAACCCTCAACATTGGGAAAATGTTGGTCATTTTATTGGAAAAACACTACAAATACATTAAAAACCCTGACATTAACTGCAAGGTTCCTTAACTTTTAAGGCAAAACAATTTATATACATTTAACAGGACAGGACATATTGTAAAACTACTGTAACATTTATTTAAATATTTGTTTCTTATATTTTTTGCTATCAGTTACCAACATATTAGTGATAATCTAGTCAGACAATTCAAACAATAAATACCGTTTTGTGGCTCTTTAATGTGTCACACAGTTGCCCAAGCATGTGAATCGATTGTCTTTTGATATTTACCTAAAGCATGGAATGAACATCAGAACGTATTTCATTTCAACCGCGGAAAGTCAATACACAATATTTTTCAAGTTTATATCCACTAAAATTAATCTCTCCTGTCTGATTTGTTTGTCGGGCAAGATGGCGGATTCAGCGTTATGATTGGTCAGATCGCCTGTCAATCAAACCAGCTGATTGTACCTTATCCCGCCTATAATACGGCGACACATCAAATAAATATATACGTCGCAAGAAATTTTGATTTGAATTTCGTAATTTTTCCTGTATATAGTCTTAAAGCTTCCGCTAAGAACATTTCGCTGATTTTCTCTGAGGTCCTTTCCGCGCCACTATGAAACGAGAGAGCGAGTGATCCTAGCTTCTTGCTAGTGGTTTTTTTTTCTTTTTTTTTTTTTCTTCAGTTACCCGGATGAGCGACTGCGTCCATGAACACAATGGTGCCCTGCGAAGTGGACTAAACTCCACTTTACATTAACTTCACATATTAAATGAGATTACAATTTGCAGAAGCATATATTTTTAGCTCAGGCCCTGCACACTGTATAAGGAAGAACATGCTTACATCGCTTCACAAAAAGCAAAGAAGGAAATTTACCAACATTTCATCACAACTGGAGTTTCATCTGTGCTCGATGACTGTTTTCCGAACGTATTTAAATCAAGTCAAGCGAACTTCGACAGATGCCCTGCTTAGCAAGCTTTGCAGTAACACTGAATTTGCAAAGCAGTCTATGAAATAGGCTATCTAAAAGTCCAAACGCCACAAATGACCAATTAGAATCTAATTAGTCATTTAATATAGTGAGTAAACCTATATTTCATGTTATTTTGTGAATGTTCATGGTGTTATTTTTTTTTGTCATATTTGTTGGCTTAGTGGTATTTGTTTGGCAACAATTCCCATTTGAATAATATGGTCTTCTAGTTTACTGCATTCATGTGCTATCGGAATTATCCCCAGACAGCAAGCAGTGTTGGCCCAGATCCGGCCCGCGTGGATTTCACGGGGGCCAGCTGTGGGCCGGATCTGGGCCAACACTATGTTGCTGTCTGGGTTGTAAATACGAGTTTTCTAGTCGGAAACTGGCCAGGCAAGGCAGTTCATGTCCAATTTCCGACTGGGAAGCTCGTATTTAAGATAATTCCGATAGCACGTGAATGCAGCATTAGTCTTCTAATTAAAAGAGTTATGCTGCCTTCACGTGCTATCGGAAATTTCCTATTTCCCACTTATGAAGTCGTGATTACGAGCTTGTCGTATTCAAGTGCTTTAATGTCGGAAAGAATAAAATGTAGCATCCCATTGGTTGACAATCATATAAAATTCACCGCGCTATACATGCAGTTCGCTGACAATTCTGGAATTTCGGTCAAATACATGTTTATTTCACTGCTTATAAAACATTCAATATGCTTCGCATGATCGTTCATATCTAGCCTATAAATACACTACTTTAGCGACAAGACAAAGGGATGTAGTTGTTGTGAGAACAGCATTGACAGTAGCAATGGTTGTTCCCTCCACCATGTTTAAAGTTTATGACCCGCCCAACTCGGAAACTCGGGTATCAAAATTATTTCGTAATAATCGTAGTAAATACGATTTGAGAGGCCGTTCACGTCCAATTTCCGATTAGGAAACCCGTATTTACGATAATACCGATAGGATGTGAAGGCAAGCAATATGGTTATCAATAATTTTTTATTACTGATTTAAGTACATCAGGTAGGTTTGTATAGCTGTACATTGTATCATTCATTCATTCATTCAGTATTTGTATTGATTAATTGATTGATTAGAGGCCTTTCACAGTGTAGTTTAGAAGGGACAAAATCAAAACATGGGACAAAACTTTGTCAGATTTCTCTCCTCAATATGATCCTCATGTCCTCAGGTGTATGCGATCTTGGTGAGCCACCCACCCCAGTCCAACGATCATCTGACTCCCACTCCGGTGTCCTACACAGCTGGTTTTTACCGTATCCCTGTAGTGGGCCTCACCACCCGCATGTCCATCTACTCTGATAAGGTGAGTGTGGGAGATCACTAGCAGATGGTTTATGACTCAGTATATTTCAGACAGAAATTCCACTTGCGTTTCACTGCAGATGTCATCTGTTCTTTTCTTTAGTCACCTTTTTTAATATGGTTTGCTTGGAGTTTTGAAGTGTGAAAACCTTTTTGCAGGACATAGCAAAGCGCTGAAGATATATTTTTGCCTGACGGTCCATCTCCAGGATGGTTTTCTATTCCTCCTCCAGTGTTTACTAATTTTTAGTTCTAGTGTGGTCATTTTTTAGACCTTTAATTAAAAACTCTCATAAATACTGCATATAGCGTTATGATCGATTGACTCTTTTAGGTTCACTTATACTCTTTGCCTTATGGCATCTTGGTACGCTAAGAAGTGATGTTTGGATCCGTCTCTAAATTAATTACAGTTAAAGTGATTAAATTCTAATTAACTGAAATTGCTTCGGGCCTTTGAGATTCACTAGTTCTTTCCCCCAACCGTCCATCTAGAGCATCCACCTCTCCTTCCTGCGCACGGTGCCGCCCTATTCCCACCAAGCCCAAGTGTGGTTTGACATGATGCGTGAGTTCCAGTGGAATCACATCATTCTGATTGTGAGTGATGACCACGAGGGCAGAGCGGCACAGAAAAGACTGGAAACCCTGCTGGAGGAAAGGGAGACGAAGGTGAGATGTGTGGGCTGTCGACTCACATGGCCCAGCGTGTAAATGAGCACGCGCGCTTGCGCGTGTGTGTGTGTGTGTGTAAGTCAGCATGTGTTCCTGTAATCAGTATCTCAGAGGTCCTCTATATATGTTAAATGTTTCCTTTTTTCTGTTATGTAAACACATTTCTTTCCATTGGCTAACATTATTTATGCCAGAGGCATCAGCAGCGTCTTAAGTGGTTTATCTGCAAAACTTTGTACTTTTCTACTCATCTCACATTGCTTTTTACCATAGTCAGATTCTTCTATTTGTCTATCCACAACAGGAGCAAAATGAGGGACTTAGCCTGGGGCTGTGCAAAAAATCAACGGCAAGGTGATTTGGTTGTTTTGCTTTCCTGTGATTCTATGAGAATTTCTTCGCAGCAACAGACTGTGACTGATTTATTGAGTGTTCTCTGTGTGCAGCTTTGTGCTGTTCAATATTTCACATTATGTAAGAAAGTATTTTGCAATAAATTTGAAGCTGAAGGTAGTTATATACCATGTGAGCATTAAACCTCATCAACTTTTGCATTTGTACACATACGTATGCCTGTAATGAAAGGTTATGCAGTGTCTAAATTAGAGCAAAATAATGATTTGTAATTCAGTAAAAAGAGCCATTTCATTTGGATCTGAATCCATTAGCATGGCACTGTATTTTTAGGACACCCGCAATGTCGTTGCAATGTCATTTTCAGTAATGGCAGCCCCAAGGCCAGCTGTTTTTATATGCACATTCTCAGACTGTTTTGGAAATCAGTAGAAGGGCTTATGAAAGTCTTTCGCTTGTGTCAGTTATTACAGTAAAACTTTGCCTGCACATTATCCTCACGGTTGGATGGCTGTATATTGAAGCTGCAAATTAAAGCTATTATGATAGATCTCAGTCCGTTGTGAGTTTAGGGAGCAAACAGGCTTTTTTTTATACAGTCAAATCTGAAAACTACAAATATGTATTAAATGCATAAAAAACAATCTCAAATAATCCATGTCCGTCCATTTAATACAGCAGAGTTTTACTCATTTTACTTGGGCATTCCAAAAGCAACAGATGCTTGACAGACAAACAGAAAAATATAGGTAATCCATATTCTGTGGCTCTGAAAAATTTCAACATTTATTTCAGACCAAATGTCTGGACAGACATGTCTTGTGGCAGCAACTTGCTGTGCTTCATGGACTGTAGCTGATGTTCTATTTTACGGTAGATTGACAAAGAAATTTAAATTGATGGATGGAATTAGGTTGCGCTTGAATGTACTGCACAATTAACAAACAGCAATGCATTATAACGAAACAGAGACATTGGCGCTTATTATTAATTGTGCTAAAGCAAGGAGCGCACTCAGGGCAAGTGTTTTAATTAAATGCAAGTGAAAAGGTTAAATTAAAATGAAATATTATGAAAAGAATTAAAGGAGGAGAAGTCATGGATATAATCGCGTGCCGGTTCTGGCCATATGCAAGGATAGATAAGGTTGTCTGCTCCATGTAGTCTTTGTTGATGTTTTTGCAAGCCCCAGGATTAGAGTTTCCCAATTTGAAGCAGAAAAGTGGAGATTTGTTGGAATGCTTTACTGCGCACCATTTATAACTGTTTATAATATTCTGTGTCTGCATATTTTCTCTGTGCACATTATTCATCAGAGTAAAAACAGGAACTATGAAAACCTCGACCAACTGTCCTTTGACAACAAGCGAGGACCCAAGGTATATTTGCATGGTCAATGCACGCCGCCCAAAAGTTATCTGAAAGTAGCCACTAGAAAGCAGTCAAACAATCAACAAACCGATTCCAGAGATCCTTATCCTGCCAGCACGTCTATTTATTTGTTTGGATTCTTTTTATGATTTCAATCGAGAATGGGTTATTTTTTCTGTTAAAGCGTATACAAAAACTCGCTCCCCCACCTCTCACTTTTTTATTTTTGTGTAAAGGAATGCATGTATTGAAGCCAGCAAGATTGCAAGTCTATTCTTTTGACACAGTGCGTGGAGATCTGGTCGTGTGGGACAGGCACTATCCAGATGTTACTCCCACCTTTCTGCAGCATTTCTTCCTTTTTGTTGTTTTTTTGTTTTTGGTTGGGAAAGAAGCCACCACCACCACCACCTTCCTTCACCTGTTTTTTGCTTTCCGGTTGCATCAATCTTCTTCTCCCTCTTCCTCTAACATGCACGTTTTTCCTTGGAATCTTGATTCCCTTGAGTTTGCATGTGAAAATGCAGAACTTTTTTACCTGCTCCAGGCTTACTTAAGTTTTCTTCATTTAAGCAGATTATCTCAGAAACTTTTTTTTACTTTTTTTAATTTTTTTTTTTTCAAACCCCCTCCCCCCCTCCAAAAAAAAAAAAAAAAAAAAAGAAAAAAAAAACCAAACAAAAAAACGCAAGCGCTCAAAGAGCATGGTTCATGGTGGGGATGAGTCAACTACTTGACTAATGTTGTGTCCTAATCCCAGGCAGAGAAAGTGCTCCTGTTCAGCCAAGACACAAATCTGACGGCTCTGCTCCAGGAAGCCAAAGAGCTAGAGGCCCGAGTTATCATCCTGTCTGCAAGGTGAGTTCATCTCCACTGTTTAACCCATCACCACTAATCACTATTGTTACTGAATAATACATTCGGCCAGCCAAGAGACTGACTTAGTGCAGGCAAAAATGGCGACGCTTGGGTTGGAGAATTCTGAAAAGATATTTGTGCTACTGTTTAGTTCAGGTGGAATTTTAAATTGAATTGGTCTCATCTCACAGGAATTTGACACCGGTTTTGAATTAAAATTGATTGGAATGATAGGACTATGATTGGACTGATTTACTAATTTGCAAGCCAAAGAAATTCAGGTAGTGCATTCTGGGAAATAAAGTGTTCTATCCTGGGGCTGTGTTACAGAAACATCCTAACTTAGAATCCTGTCCTATCTGTTTAGTAACATAGTAATTTCACTTAGGAAATCAAACTTTTTCACATCAAGTCAAAAATAAATATAGGAAGTTTCTGTTATACAGCCCCTGGTCCACAAAAGTTAATTTGTTAAATAAATGATAATATAATATTTTATGATATAATATAAACTCTTGTTTTGGCAAATGTAACTTTTCTAGTAAATTGCAGTTTTAAAAAACAAATTACAATTGATTTTCTTTTTTTTTTAATATACTTCCTTACATTCAGAATCCAAAATCATGTTCGGTTCAAAGTTCAGTTTAGATTAACGAATTGAATCAGAATTTAAAGGACATTCTCAGTGCACTGCATATATTTGAACCATTTCAGTGAGTTGATGCATTAAAATATAAAAAAAATGATTGCAAATAAAGCTAAAATGTCCAGCCTCAGTACAAACACTTCATAAGGTGTTTTCTGATTAAATGAGCCAACATCTAATTTGTTAACAAGAGATTACCTCAAAATGTCAGACAGTTTCTCTGCCCTTCATGAGTCACTCATAATCAGGCCCACACAGAATGTACAGACAGACTTGGGGGAAATCTGAGGCATTCTGCGTAATGATTTAACATGGCAAAATGTTTTTGTACATTCTACAAATATATTTAACACAGAATAAGCTAAGAAATGTGTAGTATAGCTGATTCTCTGATTTCTGCACTCACAGATTCCATTTGGACCCGCTCATAACATTAAATTTGGAGGTGTTTAGTCCAATTAATACAGTCTATTACTACCAATCTTTGTCCAATCACAGTGAAGACGAAGCTGCAGCCATTTACAAAGCAGCGCGCCAGCTCAATATGACAGGCTCTGGTTATGTGTGGCTGGTTGGAGAAAGGGAGATGTCTGGTAAAGCACTGAGTGAAGCCCCAGATGGTATGTACTTTTCATCCTCTCCATTTTCATCTGCTCTTTCTATCTCTCTCTCTCTGTCTCTGTCTCTCTCTCTCTCGCTCTCCCAGGCTTCTTAACAAACTGAACATGTTTGCCTTTTAAGCTTTTTATACGATTACAATTTGCAATCCCCACCGACGAATCAGTGTCTGTGCTGTACTTGCGTGTTTAAACGTTTAAACATCTCCATGTTTAAAGGTTTTAAACACAGTGATTCTTTACTCATTGTACTGTGCTTTATGTCTAATGTTTAATTTGTTTCATTTTTGAGTGTTTGTCCTTTCTTTCAGTAGACAACAAATGATGCAATAGAGAGTTGTGGTAATCCATATTGGTTTGAATGTGCATACGTTTTTAAGGTTTGGCTGTCATGAGTTTATTTATAAGTGGTGCTTTTCTACCTCCACATTGAGGTGTGGATACGATGGTAAGCGACAACCGCATTTCTTTGTTCCCGGCTTCTTTATATACACATCCGTGTTCAACTTCACGCCATTCTGCTCAGTGCTGACCCTGTCCTGACCCCCCATGACTTTCACAGTCCTTCTGTCTGTCTTGAGACTATTTGTCGCTCATATGCAATGCACGTTTGTTTCTCTCTCTGGCAATGTGTGCATTTCTTTATTGAGTATGCCTTGACGTGTTCTTGAAGTGAGAGTCGTGTTGTGAGGCATTGGCCAACACCATGTAATGTTGTCAACTGGGCAGGCTTGCTCGGCCTTCAGCTTATCAATGGCAAGAACGAGTCTGCGCACATCTACGATGCCGTGGCTGTGGTGGCCCAGTCCATTCAGGAGCTCTTTGAGAAGGAGAATATCACAGAGCCTCCTCGAGGCTGTGTTGGCAATACAAACATCTGGAAGACTGGCCCACTCTTCAAACGGTGAGGCCAGGGATGAGCGCTGGCTAGCATTTGCTAGCTTTCCAACCAACCATCCATTTGCTGTCATGCATTATCATACATTACCACTGGTCTGGCACTGACAAGAGTGGAAGCATTCACACCACAAATATTGAAACCGCTAGCTTTTGGCATCTAAAACCACGCCTAGTAATAATCGAGTGCAAGGACACATCAAGCCTGTTAAGTTGTTGCTTACATTGGCCTTGTGAAATCTGGTGGTACCAATTTGCATTTGAGACCCAATTTGAGACCCTTACAGGTGTCATTTCTGTTTGCCTATGTCTGTGCCTGCACATTATACGTGCCATCTGACTCCACCCCACTCCACATGACACCCCCTAACTCTTCCCTAGTTATCGTCATGTCTTCTTCAAAGACATACTTGCATCTCCATCTCTGAATTTCTGGTAAACTTTCATTACTTCCAGTCATCATCAATGTCTGTCTTTGTGTTTAAATGAGCATTTTGTGCCTTTTCTAAAAAACCCCCTCTGGTGTACTAGAGTGCTGATGTCATCCAAGTATCCAGATGGCCTGACAGGCCGCGTGGAGTTTAATGATGACGGAGACAGGAGGTTCGCCCACTACAGCATTCTGAACTACCAGAAAACCCGGCTGGTGCAAGTGGGCGTCTACAATGGCTCGCAAGTATGAAATCGGTTCAGTCTTTTTAATAAGCTGTCCTTCTGCTCAGTGCAAACATTTGCTATTTTAACAGTTTGGACAGTAGCACTCTGTAATTTTATTGTAACACTTTACAGTAAGTGTACAGTATTAAGTTTCATGAACCATCGATGAACAGTTTTTTACAAAAATTTTTATTTAGGAAAATGTTATACTATAGTTCATCATTAATTTGAAGTACAGTAGCTGTTAATTTAGCTATACAAATTGTCAATGTATATGTATGAATTGACGTTTAACTAAGATTAATGTTCTGAAAGTGATTGACTTATACTAAAAATGTTGAATAATGCAAAAACAACATTTACATATTTTATTTCAGCTGATGCTTACAAATGAACAAAAACAAGCCTACATATACAGTGAAAAACATTAGTTGTCAGCATTTTCTTTCAACTTCAGCTATATGCAGTATAAATATAAATTGACGGTTATTGACAGGAAAATATTATGTTTCAGGTTGTAATGAACACTCAGAGGAAGATTATTTGGCCAGGAGGAGAGACTGAAAAGCCAAAAGGGTATCAGATGTCAACAAGATTAAAGGTACTTTATTGCAGGGCTTTATATGTATACTTTAAAATAAATAAATAAATTGAATACCATGCATTGACATTCAGTTCTCTTGTTGTTTGGTAGATTGTCACCATTCATCAAGAGCCCTTTGTCTACGTGAAACCAACGCAACGAGATGGCACATGTAAGGAAGAGTACACTGTAAATGGAGTCCTGATCAAAAAAGTGATCTGCACTGGCCCCAATGAGACTATTCCAGGTAGACATTATATATTATATTATATACAGTTTGTTGAAGTAAAGCTGTGCTTTGTCCAGATCTGACTGTCTTTTGTAACTCTATAGGTCGTCCCATAGTGCCTCAGTGCTGCTATGGGTTCTGCATTGACCTTTTGATCAAACTTGCAATGACAATGAACTTCACCTATGAAGTGCATCTAGTGGCTGATGGCAAATTTGGCACTCAGGAGCGTGTGAGTAATACGATAACTTTATTGATTCTTCACCAGTCTGAAGCTTTGTATATCTTCTCCAAGGTCATGCAACTAAGCTTGTCTGCACATTTCCAAATCTTTCTTCACAGATGCTGTTAAGAATCTGCTAAAATATACATAAAGTAAAGTGCATTTAGGCATGACAAATTGCTTAATGTTATCTCCATGATACCAGGTAAATAACAGCAACAAGAAGGAGTGGAATGGCATGATGGGAGAGCTCCTGAGTGGCTTGGCAGACATGATCGTGGCTCCACTTACAATCAACAATGAACGAGCCCAGTATATAGAGTTCTCGAAACCGTTCAAGTACCAGGGGCTCACAATACTTGTCAAAAAGGTGAGCCTCGGGTTGACCTACAGATCATCATTTGGCTTTTAGAGGGACAGTATTCATTCAAAAATGAACATTTGAAATTGAATCAATGGCATCCAGTGTTGTTCTGGGACCCACTGACTTTCACTGTATAAGTTCTTCAGAATATCTTGTTTTCTGTTCCATACAAGAAAAAGTCATACAGGTTTGCAATAATATGAAGTTGAATAAATGATAAGAGAGTTTTCTTTTTTGGATGAACTCTCCCTTGGAAACTGCACTATTCCATGAGACCAGTGAGGAAAAAAAAAAAAGGAAGATCTGGTGTCAGTTTCATTTTAGTTTTTAACTTCAAGTTCCAAATAAAGTATCTGAAATGTAATTAATTTTTGGAAAAATCCTCTGAGAACATGATTTTCTGGGACAGAAATAGTAGTACAGTTTCTAGATTTAATTAAATTCCCTAAAGTGGACTTATCTCTGTACTGAGTAAATGCTGTGATAAATCAATTGACTCTGGAGTACAGTGAAATCTATTAATACACCTCTGACCATTGAAGATGTAGACTCCATTTGATGCTCCATATGGTGATGCATGTGGCAATGTGGGTGGTGTTTGTTGGGTTGGATAAAGCTGTGTTGTTTTGCAGGAAATACCACGCAGTACACTGGACTCGTTCATGCAGCCTTTTCAGAGCACTCTGTGGTTACTGGTGGGTCTATCGGTCCATGTTGTGGCGGTGATGCTCTACCTATTAGACCGTTTCAGGTAAAGGACAATATTTGTTACATGCATAACACCTTAATGGGGTAGTTTATCCAGAAATGTAAATTCTGTCATCATTTACTCACCCTCATGTCATTCTAAAACTGTATGATGTTTTTTTCTTTGGAACACCAAAGAAGATATTTTGTCTATACAATAAAAAAAAAAAATACAATAAATAGTCAACATTTTTCACAATATCTTCTGTGTTCTGAAGAAGAAAGAAAATCATGAAGAAAATGAAATGAAGGTGACAGGACTTTCATTTTTGGGTGAACTATCCCTTTAAAACTCATCCTTGGATTGATGTAGGTATGACTGAACACACAGATGTGAGAATGTAGATTGATATTAAGAAAGTTTGCAGAAGATCTCAAAAGTGTGGCTGAAGGTTTTTTGGATTTTTTTCAACAACATTTTTGGGATGCAGTTTAAAAGCATCTGTCTCTGACTGATATGCACTTTGCTGTGCAGCCCGTTTGGAAGGTTTAAAGTAAATAGTGAAGAGGAAGAAGAAGATGCCCTCACCTTATCCTCTGCTATGTGGTTCTCCTGGGGTGTACTTCTGAACTCCGGCATTGGAGAAGGTAGGCATCAGCAATAAGATTATTATTCGGTCTGTTGGTGCTGCGAGGTGGAAATATTGCTGACTCTGTGTTTGATTGATTTTGCAGTAAGCATAATTTTCTTTATCGCTCTCACCTCTCCGCTTACATTCACAGGTGCCCCTCGGAGCTTTTCAGCAAGGATTTTAGGTATGGTGTGGGCTGGTTTTGCTATGATTATAGTTGCATCTTATACTGCCAATTTGGCAGCCTTCCTAGTGCTGGATCGGCCTGAGGAGCGCATTACCGGCATCAACGACCCTAGGGTGAGCGCTAAATATGAAGCAGCTTTGCATGTTATACAACAGAATATTAAATAAGAATCTAAATTACCATGCACCGAGATTTCACACGCTATAAATCACCACATATAATTAAGCACGGCGAGGACACATAATTACGGGTCATTCGTTCGCAAAGGTTATTTTTATTTGCCTTGTTTCATCATAACAATCATGTTAGTTCTGTCATGTGGGCTGAACATTTACAAAGGACTCGATATAAGCATTTAAAAAAAGATTTTGAAAAAATATTTAATGAAATTTTCTAATATAAAATGAGATTTATTGATAAATTTACAATTGTGTTATTACAGTTGTAGGTGCACAGAGACTTCAGTGAACATTTTTAGGTCACGCTTACCTTGGTTTACCTCTATTCCCACAGACATTTTCCTTTCAGAAATATTTCATGTAATTGCGGAGACAAAGTCCGTGTTTACTTTACCAGTTTGCTTTAATTATTCATCATGTTTTGAATACATTTATTTTGCGTAGCACCCATTTATCACAGTTCATCCAGACCGTTCCACTGTTATCTTGTATTCCAGCTGCGAAACCCATCAGACAAGTTCATCTACGCCACAGTGAAACAGAGCTCTGTGGACATTTACTTCCGGCGCCAAGTTGAGCTAAGCACCATGTACCGCCACATGGAAAAGCACAACTACGAGAGCGCCGCTGAAGCCATCCAGGCCGTGCGAGACAAGTCAGTCAACAATCAAGAGTTTCCACTAATAATACTATTTTTGTTATGTCAGGACAGGTTTATTGGAAGCTGTTGTTTTAAATCTTTAAAAGCACAATATTCAAACAGGGGCTGGGCATAGATATGGATGCCAGGAATTAAATTACCAGTCAGTATAAAGGGTGAGACATCCTCCTCTCCCCTCAGTGAGCGTGCAGAGAGCAGAGAGAGGCTAAAGCCCTGTTAGAGTGATTCAGTATAGTATTGATGCTGAATACAAAGCAGGGTAGGGAGTTGTATTTTAAAGAAGGACCTTCACTACAAGGCTAAGACGGGAACAGATGGCAGACTGCCAGTTTGTTTAATACATTTTCCCTACTGATTTTTAACATCTGGAGTTCTATAATCTCCAGGAATTAGTTCCACTTATCTCCATTTAGAAGATGCCAGTTCTCAGGTGTTGGTATAAAAAGTAGTAGAGGTGAAGGTGTTTTTTTTTTTTTTTAAATCCAGATGTCTGAGACAGTGATAAACTGGGATTTAATTTGATCTCATTTAAACCTGCAAATAAATAAAGTTTGGGATTTTGAAAAATGTTTAACAAAGAAACATTGTGACATGAAATGAAGAATAAATACTTAAGATTCTGAATTATTTCTAGGTCACTAATGAAATAAGTTAATTTGTGTCATTTATCGTGTGACTCTTTGTACAGACAGATCTTCTTGCTTCCACTTGAAGCACAAGATGTTCTTTGGATCATTCTCAAATCATGCTGCATCAAATGAATCATCAGGTTTCACACAAACTTGTGGAGTTAATGCAGCTTGTTTGCTGCTGTCATTAAAGCAAAAGGAGGACAACATACTTTTTGAAATTGATGTTTGATTGATCATAAGTAGCAGTAAAGTACTTTACATTGTTACAAAGAAAAATCTTTTTGAACTTCCATCAAAAAATATTAGTCTTGATAAGCATTATAGACATATTTAAAAATCTATGAATGGTATTGCAAATAGGGAAAGAAAAAGAAGAAAAGTTTTTTTTTATGTATACTTTCTTCATACCCATAGCAAACTCCACGCGTTTATATGGGATTCAGCAGTGTTGGAGTTTGAGGCCTCGCAGAAATGTGACCTGGTCACCACAGGCGAGCTGTTCTTCCGCTCTGGATTCGGTATCGGGATGCGTAAAGATAGCCCGTGGAAGCAAAATGTCTCACTGGCCATCCTCAGGTAATCTCAATCAAGACTAATCATCCACAGTGCGCAGCTATATTTTTGTTTTTCTCTTTTTTTTTTTTCTGTTCCTTTCAGCTAATCCCTAGGCTTACTGCAATCTGTCAACTGTTTCTATTTCTGGAATAATGGATTGTTTGACTGATGTGTTGGGTCTCTGAACTAATAGTTCCCATGAGAACGGCTTCATGGAGGACCTGGATAAAACCTGGGTCCGTTATCAGGAGTGTGACTCCAGAAGCAATGCACCAGCCACACTCACTTTCGAGAATATGGCAGGTATGATCCACCTCTCACAGGATCCCTTTTGCTTTCTGAAGGGCTGTTGACACTGACACTGATCAAATCCCTCAAGGTCGTTGAGTCTCTGTGCTGTTGGTTGCTAGACGGGGTTTCTACTTGACTGTAGCATCCAGCTGTATCAGGCAGCAGATCAGTAGTCGCCACATCATGTCTCATTTGCATTAAATTAAAACCAACTATCACCAATTGCCATATCACAAATTGTCAATGAAGCTCATGTTGCCAAAAATTGAAAATGAATCTCTGTCAATGTGAATAGGCCTTGTTAACGGCCTCTGTCTGTTGCCCTCTTTGTCACATTGAAGACTGTCTGGAAATGATGAAATTGATTTGTTTTTCATCACATAGGCGTGTTTATGTTGGTGGCTGGTGGCATCGTCGCCGGGATCTTCCTCATCTTCATTGAGATTGCATACAAACGACACAAGGATGCACGCAGGAAGCAAATGCAGTTGGCTTTTGCAGCAGTTAATGTCTGGAGGAAGAACTTACAGGTACAGCTGTCTCCCATCCCCTCCAAACTCTTACTGGAAAACATTAGAGCCAAAAAACAGCCCAGTGGTTTCTGCCACAGAACAAAGAAGTCTCACAGATTTCTTCTAGTCATGCGTTCATGATGCGACTTAAAGGTCATGATGAGACACAAATTAACACATCACCAAAGGAGCAAACTCAACGAAAAAAAAACAGCCATATAAAAGGCAGTCAAACTGAGCAGCGAATTGTGCAAAGAAACAAAGGCGTTTGTCAATATATTAATGCATGCTGAACACTTTTAATTAATCTCTATTATACAAGGGATAAGGGATAAAAATATTACAATGAGCTTTCTTTTAGATATAATTTTTTTTTTACTTTCTGATGCCAAGAACCCCCAAATATGATGATGCATATAAAATCAATTGTGAATCTGACTATGAAAAGATGAAGAGATTTTAACAGTTTGGAAAAATGTTTATACACTACTGAAGTCTCTTATGCTTATCAAGGCAGGATTTAATATTTTTTACAATAATATTGTGAAATATTACAATTTAAAATAACTGTTTTCTATTTTAAAATGTGATTTATTCTTGTGATGGAAAAACTGAATTTTCATCAGCCATTACTCCAGTCTTCAGTGTCACACGATCCTTTGGAAATCAATCAATCAATCAATCAATCAATCAAACAGACAGTTACATTAAATACTAAGTGCTGATAATATTTTTTTGTGGAAACTGTCCTACATTTTCTTTCAGGACTCTTTGATGAATAAAAAGTTCAAAATAACAGCTTTTATTTAAAATTGATTTTTTTCTTTTCACTTTTGATCAATTTAATGCATCTTTGCTCTATAAAAGTATTAATGTCTTTAAAAAATCTTACTGCCACAAACTTTAGAACCATAACGTGTATTAATATTAAATAGTAAGAAATATAAAGTGTTATATTATTAAGAAAACATGTTGTTTGCAAAATAAAATAATTTACTTTTATTTTGACATTTTATTAAAGCCAAAGGTGTCATTAGATCTAGAAAATATTTTTGTATTATGTTGACAGGGTGTTTGTTTTTCTTTCTTTCTACATTTAGAGTACTTTTAGATTTATAAACGTGAAGAGAAACCTTTTCTAAAATTTGTTTTGTAATTGCCAAAAGCAGAAGATATAACAATGTCAAGTGAAATTAACACAAAGTAAATGTACTACAGCCAAAGCAAATTACAAAAATATTATCTGGAAAACAAGGAGAAAATAAAAGCCAATAATTTATTTTAGGAAACAATGTGTTGTCTTAAAAATATCATGCATAGTAATTTTCTCACATAGTATAAAAGGGTCTTTGGCATCAAAAACTTTAAATTCCTGCTTAATATCATACCAATAATAAAGCACTAATACTCTTAAGAAAACGAAGTATAATTCACAGTTATGTTCTGTTGATAATACAGTACTGTGTTATTGTGAATATCTGCTAAATGAACACAACGTCACAGTAGTACAAAAATGCCTCGAGGTTAAAAAAAAAAATAACAGGCTTATACATTAAATTGGACATTTGACCATGCAACAGCAGACAAGTGTCCAAAATAATCATAATAATAATGAGTGTTTTGCTGCAGATCCATGCAAAGACATATCTCCTACCATCCAATCGAACTGCTCAGCATGATAAAGCAGCTCCTGCAGCCTCACTACTGCCAGTGGCATTGCTTTTATTGAGCAGCTTGACAAATACACACACACACACACATTAAAGGAGCCTGTAATGCTGCTGTGGAGTCAGGAAGATGCATGCTGAGCAGGATGGCTGAATGGCCCTCCTGGGGTCTAGCAGGGATCAAAGCGTCCTCATGCCCTATACAGATCAGTGTCTGTCCGCTGCTGGCCTCCAGCTGTATCCATACACAATGGGTCACAGGCCAACATGATGCCCGGATGTTGGCAGAAAGTAACAAGGTCAGCCTGTTTGAGACTTGAAACCTGGCTGGCTTGCACAACACATGACTACAGCTCTGAACTGCTGTGAAAGTTAGTGCATTGTTGAAGCGAGATTACTTTTCCTAATGGGATGCAAGTTGTTAAGCGTGGCCTTGTTACTTTAGACCCATTATTACCAGGCACATATTTCACCACAAGGCAAACCCGACTAAATCTAACAAATGGAATAAGTGTCAGTGTGGTATCAAAGCCGACAGCTATCGGATTGACTTCACACATCAGAGATTCATGTTATAGAGAGTTAAGTGTTTTAACCTTCGGGCTTTACTGCCTACTTGAGTCACAAGACAATGTTGCATGGATAATACGCCCACATGTGCCGCCCACTTCAAGTCAGAGGTCCAGCATTGTTGAAGGCTCATAATTTGAGATGAACAAAAAAACCACGGACGAGGCCTTTTGATGGATTTTCCTCCTACTGTTTTATCGAGTAAAAGAAAAATAATGCTTATATAATTTAATTGCAAATGAGTCTCCATGTAATCCCCATCAGAGCGGGCAAACATGGATGTGTGGCGACCGAGTGCGCCGATGAATAATTCCTCCCTGAAAGCTGAAATTAATTATTCCTCACAAAACCCGGCACGCTTACTACAGGTGCACGTGCAACGTATGCAAAAGCCGTACACACAACTGCTTCCCAAATGCATGAACAGACAGATCTGCCCTGGATGCATTTGCATTTCAAACCAGAGCGAGCCAGGAGCAGATCAGGAGCCCATGTGATGTGGGCTAGCTGCCCACTCCAGAGGCACTACCTCATCACAGGGCTTTGAAATGCAATGGATGAAAGCACTGACGGTTAAAGGAGCTCGTACGGTCACCCTTTCTACAGAATCCAGAGTGCATTATGTGAACACAGATGAAAATCTTATTGTGGCCATTTTTGTGTCTTGTTTCTTTTACAATGTCGTTTGAAAGAACCAGACAGCGACTAATGATTCACAAATGCATTTACAAAAAAACAGTTTAATGCACTTTACTTTACAGAAGCATTTTGGTTGGCTTTGGATTAAAGTCCATTTTTGGAGAAAAATTCTTAAAGAAGACCTTGAATCATTTTTGCATAATTGTCTATTTTTATTTTTTAGAATCCCCCCGCCCCCCAATATAGAATTTTTGCTTCTGATTATTTTTATTCAAAAATATTTGTCCACAAAATCCAAGTAATGTGATCCAACCAACGTGCAGAAAAAACAGGAACTGCGTTTCATGATCAACAAGTCTCTTAAATATCAGATAATTTGACCTTTTTATGACAAGGCAAGTTCAGGTTGTTAAATGTCATGTGGTGTTACTCTCCAAAAAACCTGATATTTAACCTATTTTTGGTTCTGTGCTTGATGGCTACACAACATGACATTTTCGAGTCATCAAATTGAAACTTTTCTTAAATATGGTATAAAAGTTTTAAAAACCTTTAAAAAATAATTTTAAAGAATTATACATATTATGCGTCACTCTTATAACCTCTTTGTGGTAAAATGATTCATACAATTGCTGTAAAGTAAAGTGCAGTTGCAAATGGTCACATTTTGAGTCGCTCACTGTAGGGGATCAGAAACATGGTCCAAATGTGCTAGTCAATGAGGGAGTGACGGTGCCAGCCAAGGTCAACTGTCATGTCATTCATTTTGCATTCCCTTTTTGGTTCCATGTATTGCATGTTTTCTGGTTGAATTCATCAACCCCCTTCCAGACTCTCTCGTCTCCTCTTATGAGCCCCCACATCCCTTCCTCCTACCTTCATATGCCCATTATACCCTCACTGGGGTATAATGCCAAGGAACTATGTTAAGTTTCGACTGTTTATTGATGAGTTGTTCATTTTCCCTGAAAACACTTCTCCCTCTCAAAGCAGAGCCTGTTTTTTTTCCATCAGATTATATGTTCATTTTGCTTTTTCCTTTGCTAATGCTTTGGCTTTCCATTTACGGAGTTGCAAAACTGTGGATGAGTGTGGTCTGATCACACGATCCACGGCAGTCCTCCTCCTCCCCTCTCTAGAGTGTCAGGATTGTAAAAGATTGGAAGTAAGACTTTATGTACATATTCTTACCCAGTCTATATGCCAGTGTCCTCTTTCCTTGTAGAGCACTGTTCTGACTCACAGCCAAGATGGAGATGGAGAGTGGACAGGAGACGCCATGTTAATTGTGATAAGCGCTAAAATTAGCAGGGTAGTACCATTCAGTAGCTTTAGTAGTCAAGGTGGGTGGTGATGGTTGGAAACCAAACGCGCTCTTCCAGAGAGCACGAATAATTGTTCTACATATACTGTATATTTATTTTAGGATAGGAAAAGTGGTAGAGCAGAGCCCGACCCCAAAAAGAAAGCCTCTTTTAGGTCCATCAGTTCCAACCTGGCCTCCAACATCAAGAGACGTAGGTCGTCCAAAGACACGGTAAGAAGATTAAGAAAATGACGCCCTGCCTGTACTTCTATCTTCTCGCTCTCTTCCTCTTCCTCCTCCTCCTCCTCGGCCTGCCCTGTTTCTTTCACTCTCTTCCTTTCTCCTGTCATCTCATCTCTCCTCTCCAAAACAAACGTCTCATCTCAGACTCTCTTCACCCTCACACATGGAGTTACAGTCATGGCCACATGTCTGTCAGTCAGCCATCTATACTCCATCCAGACATCTGTTGGGAAAGCCCAATCAGGGATCTAGCTGCCAGGGAAAGTGTGGAGAGGGAACCGAGGAGCAGATTTTTGGGGGGCTTGTGGGTTTGACCTTGCAGGAGGGGGCGAGGTAGCTTCTCCTTCTTAGCGCCTGTGCTGGTCTTTCTCCCGTGCCTAACCTGGATGTGACTTTACTTTATGCTCTTTTCTTTTTCCCTTTCTTTATGTGTATTCGTGTGTCTCTCCTCTCACTGCTCGGTCCTGTAACGGTTACTTCCATGTACCTCATCCTTCTTTTATTGTCCCATTTTATGTGGTTGCTGTCACAAAGTCACTCTGTATGCCTCCCCGCGATGCACGGTATCGCCATTAACAGCCAAAGACGAGCGACGCTAAAATAACCTGGGCTGTTCCCCTGGCAGGCCTGCACTACCAAGATCCTTTTTATTTTTAACCATCCAATGTTTTCTTTGCAGTTCTATGGAAAAAAAAAAAACAACACTTTTCATTTTCAGGAAACGCTGCTCAGATGGTTTTTGGGTTACGTTTACAGTGTATTTAACTCTCAGAGAGTTAGATTCCCAAATGAGTTCCTTCACACAAACGCCTCCGCACTGTTTCTTCGGTCCCACAGGTTTAATAAGACGTAGCTCTCAAACCAAACAGCTACTCTGAGGAATCAATACAAACAAATGTGCAAGCACAAACAGACTATTTCATTGCATTACTTTAATTGGTTTAAACTGAATTTTAATTCAATTGCACGCTAGGCATTTTCTGGGTATGGCAATGATTGACCTGGGGCTTTGTTGCATGCATCCTCAACTTGAGAGATTATTCTGATTGGCTGCTCGTTTGGTTGATGGTTTACAAAAAATATCCAAATCCATGTAGCTCACAATTCAGTTGGTTTCTCCTTCAGTAGGATGGTTTGAATCATTTACAGAGGTGAGGGTGCAAAATGTGTTTTTTAACCTGATATGATTTCAAAATACATTTTCCAAAGATGAAGGCAGAATAGGAGCAGATTAAAGACACAAACTCTACTAGCTACACAGTGCCAAAATGTCTTTTTGAACTGATCTTTACCCATCACAGTCCTAATCATCCTTTTCTTTTCTATCAGTGTTTTTTATAAATGGATTTGAATGGTGTTTTGAATGTCGGTGTCCACACCACATGCCACACTGCCTCTCTCTTCCTCTACCAGCATGATCCTTCTGGTTGTTGTAGAATAGAGCTCTAAAGCTGTTCCCCTGTTTGTAGGCAGGGGGCGCTGTGGTTATGACTCCGAATTGACTTGGAACACCATAAACAATGTTATGACTGAGGGTATCACAACACCCACTAAAGCCACTTCTTTTGATATATATCCAAAACTATATCCCATAAACATGATTGTAGATAAATCGTTTTAGCGAATAAAAGGGACAGTTCACCCAAAAATGTAAATCTTATCATTTACTCAGTAACCTTTACTCGTAACCTGTATGCTTTTATTTAAAATCTGCTGAACACATGCTTAGATATTTTGAACAATGTTTTAGCCCATTCATTGAAAGTCAGTTGGGTCCGAAACAACACTCAATTGACTTTCATTGTGTGGGGGGGAAAAACCACTGGGACATTCTTTAAAATATCTTCTTTCGTGTTCCACAGAACAAATAAAATTATCCAGGGTTGGAATGACGATATGGATGAGTGTAATATTTTCCTAAGTGGAGAGTATCACAATAAATAAACCTTTCAGTATAATAATACTATAGAATCAGAGAAACTGAGAGCTATTGAGGGTGAAACCTGTGTCGAACTGGAATGAACTGCACCTTGTGCTGCATATCAGGTCCGGCTGTCATATTTCATTAGGACAGTTACTATGGAGACAATACTTCTAGGTCAGGTAAATTATTAGCTGTGGGCTGGGAGACAGAGCGCTGTCGTTTGTGCCATTTCGGGCTTCTTATGCAGACATTTTTGCATGTGATATACGGTGCCCGTTTAAGGAAGCATATTCATTTAGGACTGTAAGCGTGAGCAATGATCCTTTAAGGAAGCAATTGTGCAGTAATGAATCTGTGACCTTGTTCACTCTCTTTATCTTACAACGCAGTCCCAGGAGGCCTGTCTGTTTTTAAATCGCAGACAAATTATTGTAGATGACAGATAAACATGGCTTGCAGTGGGTGGAGAGATCGCCTCGGTCATAACAACGTGAACTAAATACCGGTCACGGGAGGTACAGTGCATATTTAGGATTATGCAAATATATATGCTCTTACTTTGCCTTTTTCTGTTTCCTCCTTTTCTATAGCCATATCCTACAGACATTACCGGCCAGCTCAACCTGTCAGACCCCTCTGTGAGCACAGTGGTGTGAAAGTGGAGAGAGAAAGAGAATTTGACAGGCAGAAAGAAAGAGAGAGACTGGAAAAGCGGTGGGCTCTGAAACAGACCGCTTGAGACAACACCTTCAGCACCGTCATTTGAGCAAAATCCACCCCGTCTCAGCATATGCACACTGGATATGAAACTTTTATGGACACACTGTGCCAAATTCAACCACACTGGAGCAAATTCACACTGCCACACAGTTCACACTAGACCAACACATTCACACACTCACACATACACACACACACACACAAAGTGCTTCACTTTTTACAATTTTTTGCACATATCTAAAGAGTTTTTTGTGAAATATGTAAATATATATTCAGATTTCCGTTTCTCCACATTAGGTCATCATTCGGGCTTAACAACAACAACAACAAAAAAATAATAATAATACCGAATAGTTTTTCACTTTTATGATTCAGGCATAATTATGTTTCATACACTACATATATTGTATAATACGTATTTCTACCTCCACCTAAGATATATGTAGCTTATCTCAACACTTTGGTAGTGTTTTGATGTTTTCCCATTTGAAAAGAGCAAACACAGAACTTATCTTTGACTTCTTTGTATTTGAAAAAGTAGGTTAGGGTAGAAATTGTGTTGCTAAAAATACTACTGTAGGTGAAAGTTTGGCGCATTTTGATCATCGTTGCACTTTGCTGTACACTTTGTTTCTTAATATGCGATTCTCTCCCTTCACTGCCGTTTTCAGAACACTCTCCTGAAGTTGTCCAGGTTGCTTTGGACACATACTGTGGATCTTTTTTCGCTACTTTATTTATTTGTTTATGTTTTTAATCTTTTGTACAAATATATTGATTTTTTTGGATGAGAATTATCTGAATATCAGCATATTATACGGGGTCTATCCAGCCAGGGGCTAAATGTAGCAGATCCGACCTTGTTCATCATAAAAGTTTAAAGACAAAACTTCAAACGAACGAAAGGAACCAGCTTATGATAAAGAGTGGCGTAGATGTAATGAAGCAGATATTATTACAGGATCTTTTGAGCTTAATGTTGAACCTTGCTTGAAATTCCCTGTAATAATTTCTGCATCATTGTGTGAGCTGGTAGCTAGCATCTTTCAGCTACCACACTGGGGACCTTTCCTCACATTATATATATATATTTCATCATGTCATTATAAAATATGAGCAGTAATATTTTGTCTGTGTGAAATAATAACACTAGATGCTATTTCCATCGTTTGTTGTCAAGCTTTTGCTCTGTGGACTAGTTAAATGGTTACCGGCAAAAGTGGTAAGTTATAATACGAGTCAGTCCTCTTTTTCTGTGAGCTTTTAAAAGTATACTGACCAATAATAGGCATATTAGATCACTGTATAGATCATTTGTCTCAAACAATCAATCTGAGGGCTTTGCTAACTATTGTGAGAAGTTTAGAATGTGAACTATGCGTACTGTAACAGTAAGTTATGAAACTGTTTTATAAGATGAACACAATATGAGAAAAATATATGTTTTAGATTAAAATTGAGAGTTTTTATAGAGAAACATTAGATTCATAGTTCAGGGTTTGGTGGTCTTTGCTTGAAAATATTATGCTGGGTTGGGTTCAGCAAGTGTCTGAAGTCCAGTTTTACTGTGAACATGACCGTGAACTGCTTTGTGAAATTCGTTGAAGCGTGTAACACGTTAAGCAGATACACAAATTCTCTGTAGATTCATAATCAATCCTACATAGAAAAATATATGCTGCCATATGCACTGCTGTGTCCATCAAGCTAATATTTGATTGTATAATTGGAATCTGTGTGGTGGAAACCCACGATGGTGGCAGGGAATAAATTAAAGTGTGCAGCCTGAAGTTCTTATGAGCACATCTTTGACAAACAAAGCAATGTAACCCATTCACTGTTGTATGCAAACATGCATTATTTCTAAAGCTTTAAAATATTGCAAGGCCATTCAAATCTGCTTTCACCATATTTCTCAACCACCAAATGTGCTTTTGATGACTATTCCAATACTGTTTG
Organism: Onychostoma macrolepis; assembly: GCF_012432095.1. Taxonomy (NCBI): domain Eukaryota; kingdom Metazoa; phylum Chordata; class Actinopteri; order Cypriniformes; family Cyprinidae; genus Onychostoma; species Onychostoma macrolepis. The sequence continues at coordinate 20,840,541 of NC_081159.1, forward strand.
TGTAAAAAATAAACAACTCTGAATTGAATTCAAACAAAGATATATGTTAAAAATGTATAACTGATATACTCCAGTGTGCCAATAAAATATATATCAAATGAAAAAATGAAACCTGGATTGAATAAATTTATGCTCACTGTTCTCCCTCTACCCTACTTTTGTTAGAAAGATTAAAGTTTCAGAAAATCAGTATCTTCATAATTATTTAATAAAAGAGCACTAGAAGTGGTAGGCGAGTGTTTGAGAAACAGAAAATCAGATATGAGGATTCACTACAAGATTAAGAGCAAAGGTCAGCTGGCTCTCTTCTGTAATTAACTGTGAAATTTCACACTGAATGCCCTATAAATTTTTTTTCTTTGTGAGTGCAATACTGAATATTTGGTTAAATACCAAGCGCATATTGTATTTACATTACTATTTTTGATGTGAATATTTTCTGTGTGTTGTACGTGTTATGTATTACATATAATATTTAATGGGTTTACCCCCGTGAACAAAATTCATCATTCAGAATTCAGTACATTCATTATTCAAAAAGATATGAAATATGCCACAGTAATGTTTATCATCAGTATCTTGGCACCATTTTGCTCTCATGGGGATATTGCTCAGCATGAGAGCACGCACAGCCATTTGTTTCACTGTCACGATCAAGGCAAAAAACAACTGACTAAATCTATTTTAATCTTCCAGGGCTTTCTGAAATACGTGGACGCAGTTGTGAGTTTTCTTACAGTAGGTACAAATAATCTACTGTGGGGAATATTCATTCATATCTGTCTGATGCATGGAAAGTAGAATTATTTAGAAAATGAATTATCATTGCACAATCCGCCTCTCACATTAAACAGACATGGTCACAATCTGGTGTGGAGAAGGTGTTGTGCCAAGACCGGAGAGGAGGAGCTGTTCTGAATCTGTTTGTTTTGACATTTTGAGCAGAAGTAATCCAAACAGGAGTACAGGTCAGTGAATGGACAAACCCTGGGGCATCTTGCAACCTGATGCTTGTTTGTCTTCGTAAGCTAGCAGTCCTACAGCTTCTACATCAACTGGAAAGGTAGGCTTTTATTGATGTTTATATTGCATTTGTGCTGTTTTATCGCTGCCATGATAGGCGAACCAGCGTATTTATCTCTCACCGGTATCTATGTAGTTAATTTGTTGGTTAAAAACTTGATCAAAATATGTTGGTTTATAAGGATTGGATTTAGCACCCAGTCAATATAAGATATTTGCATTTCAATGTTTGAAAATGTTGAAAGTAAAGCCTGTCAAGCTACAAGTGAATCATAATTTGAAACAGATAAACTACAGTCAAGCTACTGTTTCGAAACAGTAGTTAGCTACACTACAAGCTACAAACAAAAAGTAGCGAACTACATTAAAGATACCAAGGGGAATATTTTATAAATAAAAAAAAAATACAATGATATGTAGGCCTGTAATTTAATCAGAGCCATAAAGACATTCCTTTTTAGAATGATAATAATAAATTTGAGCAGGTAAATTCATACTGAATAACTGCAACAAAAACACCCGAATTTATATAACCAATTGGTAATTATAGTAATAGTACAGGGATCTGTACAAACTGATTAATTTAAAGGGTTATTTCACCCAAAAATGAAAATTCTGACATTAATTACTCACCCTCATGTCGTTCCAAACCCGTAAGACTTTCGTTCATCTTCAGAACACAAATTAAGATATTTTTGATGAAATCTGAGAGCTTTCTGATCAGCAAGGATACTACCACGATCAAGGCACAGAAACATAGCAAGGACATCAGTAAAATAGTCCATGTGACATCAGGGGTTCAACCGTATGTTCACAAAGCAGTGAGAATACTTTTTGTGTGCAAAGAAAACAATAACAACATAATTTATTCAACAATTCTTCTCCCCGAGTTACTTTCTTCCGCCATTTTCCGCCAGGGGTAGCCGACCCCTGAACATAATCAAAGTAATCAGTCTTGTTTATTCAGTAGACAGAGCTCGGCATGCTGAACATAAAAACAACGTTGATTACGTTGATTAAGTTCTGGGGTACTCTCCAAAATGGCGGAAGACAGTAACTCGGGGAGAAGAATTGTTGAATAAATTACAAAAATTATTCTTGCTGCTTCCTATACTTACAGCTGAACCCCTGAAGTTACATGGACTATTTTACTGATGTCCTTGCTACCTTCCTGTGCCTTGATCGTGGTAGTATCCTTACTGTCTATGGAGGGATTTCATCAAAAATATCTTAATTTGTGTTTTCCGAAGATGAACAAAGGTTTTACGGGTTTGGAACGACATGAGGGGGAGTAATTAATGACAGAATTTTATTTTTTCAACTAACCCCTTTTAAAAAGTCGTCATTCTAAACCCTGAAACATTTCACAATTGTAATTTAATAGTGAAGTTAGCATCGCTTTTTACCCAGGGGTTATGAAACCATACTTTGGAAAAACAACACCATTAAGAAAATAAATGAACTTTCACAACACTGAAAATGTAGTTCATTTATACCCTAACACTCATGAACTCTATATTTGAAAAGATTGTGTTTGCATATTTATGACAGACAAAATCACAAAAGCCCTAGCCAGATCCGTGCAACATGAACTGCAATATTCATCTCATCTCTGCGGCCCTACCACTTGTTTTTCCCACAGCAGGCAGCTTGTAAGAATCTCTGAGTACTCCCCGTACAATGAGCACAGCACAAACAAAAGATTTCGTCGTGTCTCTGTATCCACATCAGCGCCCAGGATCTGTGCTGAAGAGATCTCTGTGGAGGTACACACATCTCACTGATGAGAGCTGTCAGAACGGATGCTTCCTGGACAAACAGCGCCTTCTGCTGGGCAGCCTGGTAATGCTGGCCCTGTGTGGTATGGTGCTGCTTCTGCTGTGGAACTACCAGTGTTTCATTGTTAACCACATGTGCCAGGACCCAGAGCACAGTTCGGAGTATGTGCTGTTTGATATGGATCAGCAAAGGCTTTCTTCATTTGGACCAGCCTGAAGCTGTGATGCTGAATAAAGCTGCTTATGAAGACTGTTCCAAAGGGCACACAGAGACTGGGGTGGGGTGGGGGGGTGGGTTAACAGGGTTTATAAAATGTAGAGCCCTATATATATATACTGCAGCAACGTATAGATCAGTAGCACTTGTAGACAAAAGAATATAAAGTGGAATGTAAATAGATGTTAAATTATAGTAGTTCTGTTCGATGTTTCATATTGTCTGTGGTTATAATTTGTGTTTACGTTGCATAATGCAGGCCCTGCTTAAATAAATATTAAATAAATCCTCTTGGCACACAAGCAGTCATTTTCTATGATGAATGACTGCATCTGTTCATAATTTCCAAAAGACTACATTCCCTGCACTACAGTATGAGCTCAGTGCGATATCATTCATGTTACACTCTTTTAATGTAATTTGTTTGCCATCCTGGTGACACAGTTTATTTTATTTTTTTTGCAACATTCAGAGATAAGCCTCGTCTAAAAACCTCAAGATCTTTTTCTTGTTTGACGCACCACAACCTGCCGTGCATTCCTGTTTGTCTGTTTAGCACTTGACACACATCTGCATTTCAGTCAGCAGCGTTAACCACACACTCAAAAAACGGAAAAAACAAAAGCCGTTGTAACTTTCATCAAAGCATTAACTTTATATGATGCACAGTTTCCAGTACACAAAATGTGGTGCTGTTTTTGTGACAAAAGGTAACAAAAATCGACTGTGGGGCCAGTCGTCACACAAGTTTGTTGTCACAAGGGTCATATCTCAGTAATAAAATTTAGATTCAAGTTAAATTTCACAAGTGTGTGTGTGTGTTTGTGTTCTTTCAAGAAGCAGTTTACAGTGGAGATCAAAATTAGAGAACAATCTATTGATTTTTCTGAAATTTTGTTAATCTCCACTCAAAAATTGAAGGAATATAAATTGTAGGTAGAAGAATTCTGTAAATTTTGTCTTCCTAAGTAAAATGATAATATTATAATCATATCATCAACCACACTAGTATACATTCACAAAAGTCAATTATAATAAAGGTAGATTTTAAATCAGTGGTTGAGTATGTTTTTTTTAAAGATACTTTGTCAGGTCGGAGGAAACTGTCATGTGTGTTTATATTATTTCTAACATATATTGATTTGATAGGCTTATTTTAGTAGCCTACATTTCTTTTTACTTAATCCGTGCTTTGTAACTGTTTTAATAGCCTGAAAACCATAACCCTAGAGCGACACGCTACTGGGGCATGTTGTCACAAATGTGAACGAGTGTTGACCAATCTGAATATTTCCCCCTGGGCAGTAGCCTACTCTTTAATGTTTCATGTCTTTCAAAAATAAACTCATTCTGGGAAATCATTAGACACTATACAAATATGAAAAAGAAACTCACTCTATTCAGAAGCATATAACAGGGATCAAATAAACACTCAACAGTGAATCGACTTCAGATTAGTCAAGTAGTATTTAAGCATCTGATTTATTGGACAACGCAGTCTAACAGCGAGAACCTGTTGCGCCACGGACACATGACAAGTAGCTTGTGCCATGCCCACTTGGGTTTGCCGCCTGTATTTAACACACGTCACAATAGTACCTGACTTGCCAACGAATGTCGTCGCAGTCATTTGTCTTGTGTGGCTCGAGTCGCGTGGATGGTATCCATGGGTAACCAACAGCAATGCCGGATCATTACCGCTACTGCGGCTCTGTTTCTGGCAGTCGGTGGCATTCTTCTGCTCGTCGTACCCACTGAAGACGTCAAAGAGCCGCCAGAGTTTATGGTAATTATATTTTTCTCATTCGTGCCACACACAGGCTACAAATCCGAAAGAGGCGAAGGGAACATTGCACATTCACGCGACGTTTCGCTGAGCGCGTTATAAGATCCTGAGAACAAATAAGCAGCTTGTCTGTTTGGTATCGATCAGTTTCCGGTAGAGCAGATAATAACGAGCGCCTCCTCTGCATATTTCACCTGCCTTGTCTTGCTTAAGGTGAGGTGTGATTTTGTACAGCTCAAAAGGCTGTCTTGTATTGACCACCGGAGAAACCATGGAGATTCTCTCTCAGATTGAAAACTGCAAAAGTTAAAATAAAAGCCTTTCTCTCGGCCCAATTGGGTGATATATATATATATATATATATATATATATATATATATATATATATATATATTAGTTTTTTTTTTATATGTTTTTTTTTTTTCATTGTGCATTCCAATTAATCTCAAACAGGTTGCAGTTGCATTTCGATTAGGTTAAAAAATTTACAAAAAATGCAGCTAATTAACACAATAAAAACATGATTTTTGAAAATTTAAGTTATCTATTTTTGCAAATAAACTCTTCATATATACAAGTCATAAGTAGCACAGGTATATTTGTAGCAATAGCCAACAATACTGACATTGTATGGGTCGAAATGATCAATTTTTCTTTTATGCCAAAAATCATTAGGATATTAACGATCATGTTCCATGAAGATATTTTGTAAATTTCCTACCGTAAATATATCAAAACTTTTGATTAGTAATATGCATTGCAATTTTTTTGCACCCTCAGATTCCAGATTTTCAAATAGTTGCATCTCAGACAAATATTGCCTAACAAACCATACATCAGTGGAAAGCTTATTTATTCAGCTTTCAGATGGTGTATAAATCTCAGTTTCAAAAAATTTGACCCTATGACTGGTTTTGTGGTCCAGGGTCACATTTCAAGATATAAAAGTAAATAAATAAAGACTTTTTATCACCAGAGTGAATGTGGATAACTTTTAAACCATTGTGAGAGGGGTAACTGATTTTGGTAACTTATAATGTGTGATTTGGTGACCACTAATCTATAATGGATCAGTGTTGGTGACCCTGCTGAATATCTGCAGTTGTTCACATCAAAACAATATGCTTTCTGAGATACTAAATGAATACATTTAGACATCTCCACCAGTGTGAATTTGGGTAACATTTAAGCTAAGCCATTGTGTGTGAAATGGAGAGTGGTAAAAGATTTCAACAATGATGCTGCCTTGACGGATTTGGTGACCATGTTGTAAATCTGCTGATATTCACATCAGAGCAATACTCTTTCTGGGAAATAAAATGAGTTTAGACATCACCAATTTGGGTAACATTTAAGCCACTGTGTGTGAAATAGTGAGGGGTAAAGGATTTTGGTAACCTATAATGCTGTCTTGTCGGGTTTGAAGACCTTGCTGTGTATCTGCAGATTGTCACATCAGACCGAAATGTTTTCAGAGGTATGAAACTGAGGAGACGTTACCTGAATATAGGTAAGGCCTAGAATTAGAGTCAGTGAATTTGCTGTATATCTGCAGCTGCTCAGAGCAATATGCTTTCTAGGATATAAAATAAAGAAATTTAGACATCACAAGTGTGAAATTTTTATTTTTTTTATTTTTTTTTTTTGCACAATACTACTAAATGTAAATGTAGTGAAACAACTTCACAAAGTTGTTTTGAATTTAAGTGTATATACGTTTGTTTAATTCACTTTTTTATGAAAGACAAAAAAAGTGAATAGTTGTCCAATTTGGTGTATGTTCCTGCTGCCAAATCTATGCCATTTCAGATTAGCATGGCCAGGCTGGTTTTTGGAACATCATCTACATCAGCTCAGAGCTAATGACCATAAATCTTTAACATGGTTCATGTTAGCTCATAATAGAGTGCAATTTAATGATCGTAATCCATCAGGACCGTTTTAAAAGTGTCCCAGTGCTTAAAATAGACCCTTGCAAATAATGAAATGCATCATTACATACTTTTTGTAAATGACCATCCAGTTATGATTTGAAGAGAACAATAAAAGTTTAGTGCAGATGATTTGTGTTCCTTACAGAAGTTTATGTTTAATAAGATTTTCCATGTTCTTGTCAGTTAGATATTGAAGTTAGTTCATATCTATATAAAGTTGTCATACAAATGATAAAGTGTTCAGAATGACAAAAGCTCTTACAACAATAATATTTCATGACAAATATTAATTATTAGTTGCCTTTGCCTGCATGACCATGCAATGTAATTATAGCTCACTTGCCAAACTAAATTTAGATTTATTTATTTTTTTAACCCGATAGTAGCGGTTGAGCTATATTTCTCCAGCTGTGCTCTCTTTTTGATTTACAGTCTTACACACATAAAAGCTCTTGTTCATATTGGCTGGATCCCATTGTTTGTATTTCCCAGCCGTTTTGATTCAATGCTTTAATCCCTTTTCTTTCTTAGAAACATGAGTCATTGTGCTTTTGAAAATCTGGGATTTTTTCTTATAGTATTTGTACCAGTATGTACCTCGTACACACCCATTACTGTTAAATTACTTAACAGTCCTTCAGCTTATTTTGACAATTCTGTTTATCTTCAGGGTAACATCATTTCTTGAAGACAGTAAAACGACTTGCTACACAGGTGACTGATGACACAATCTGAACAGAGTCACATTGACATAGAAAGGCAAACTTGAACATGTTTTGAGTCGCCTGTTGAACTTAAAAGAGCTGCTAGACACTATTATTATACTAAGCTAAAATGGCTGTATGCAAACTGTAGGCAAAGTCTGGAAGGCAAGATATGTACTTTGAAGAGATTATCATGGTTTGCATGAATGAATAAAGTTCAGGCAGTGTCTTGCCCAAAATACACAATCCATTGGGAAGCATGTACTGCAGGTGTGTGCAATTAAAAGGAAGGGATGAAAACGAAAGTCTGTGGCATATGTAAATGATGCTGGTTATTTCTTAATCTTTAAGTTGTTAAACATTTATTATAATCATTGAGCAAACATTTTACACTACTTCAAAGAAGTGTTTAAGTAAATCATATTCATACTTGCAAAGGCGGCTACAGAGGTGAGTCATGTTCACTTGAATAATCAGCATTACAGTATGAATTAGCTAAGGAGGAGGCCTGGCCATTTAAAATTCAATTTTTTAAAGTTGAGATTTAAGAGTTTTTAAAGCAACAAGATGCATCTAGTAGAGTTGTAAATGGGACAGGTTAATTAGTCAGAAAACCTCAAGTATTAACTACATCTAATATGTTTAAATTTATCAGCAGTAAGTTACGAAATCATGTTTTAACCAAAGAGGAGATTTTTTTTTTTTTTAACAAGATTTTCAGCTCCTCAGTGAAAACTGTGTAATTCAGTTCCCACATGTCTAATTCTCAAATACACACCCTGTTTTTAGCAGCATGAGACCCAAATTACCTGGGGCGGGTTACACCAGCTATGTGCAAGTTATAACTTCTAGTTAGTCGCAAATCAGTCCTACATTAGAATTTACACACTACTAAATATTTGAGTGTTGCACCATTAAACTTAGTTGAAGTGTGACTCTGCATAGAATCCTCCATCCAGGAGTAAAGGCTGGAATAAAATGGCAAACTGATCAATCAATGATCAATAAACTCATGTCAGACTTCAATCATGTTGTTCAGTCCAGGTTTCAATGCTAAAAATATAAACAAAAAAAGACACATTTTCAGATTTTTTGACAATTAAAAAAATGGCAATTTAAAATAGCCGTTTAACCTTTTTTAATATATTTAAAAATGTAATTTATTCTGACAAATCTGAATTTTCAGCAGCTATTACTCCAGTTTTCATAAATCCTTCATACATTTTTCTAATATGCTGATTTGGTGGTCAAGAAGCATTTCGTATTATTATCAATGTTGTGCTGCTTAATTTTTTTGTACAAACTGCGATACATGTTTTTCAGGATTTTTTTGTTGAATAGAAAGTTCAAAAGAACAGCATTTATTTGAAATAGAAAAATGTGGTACCATTATAAATGTTTTATTGTCACTTTTGAATTTAACGTGTCCTTTTTTGCTGGATAAAAGCATTTGCATAAAAGCAAACTGAAGGTGTATATTTTGGCAGTGTGTCTGTGTATGCATGTCTTCCCTTGCAACCAAATCCTTGTCACCACAGGTTTTTAGCTTTAGCCTCATTTGTTTCACTGTTGTTTGTTCTCAGTATGGGATCGTCCTGGACGCTGGATCCTCTCATACGGCCATGTTCATCTACAAATGGCCAGCAGACAAGCAGAACGGTACCGGCATAGTCAGTCAACACCGCGAGTGTCATGCCAAGGGTGAGTATTTAATAATAAATGGCTAATGATGTTCCTCATTTGAAAGTCTCTTAGATAAAAACGTCTGATAAGAGACTAAATGTAAATGCCAGGCGATAAGACTGAAAGAAAAAGAACAGTCCAACGGGGATGTGAGACTGCTAAAACCTTGTGCAATACTGTAGCTTAAAATACATGGTTTTGTCTACATTTTATTCTTTTTTTAGAAACAGTTTACTCAAATCTTTGTTTTAAAATGCATCACACTTCTCAGAAGTCACTCACAGAACAGACATTGCAAAATCCAAACGACAACGTGAGATGTTTTACTTCATTATATGAATGTATTGTAATGAATTAGTTCTTGATATTTTTTCACTGCTTGACCATTTGCATTGAAGTTCATTTGGACTGAGATGAGTCCAAATGAGAGTGCTGAATTGCAACACATTGTTGCCCGCTTCCTTTTTTGTGGTGGTGCCTTAAGTTTGCCCTTTTACTATTTCATCACTTTGGCTTAGTCTTCCACTCTTCTTTAGGGATCTGACATTAACAGAATCGGGATCTTGAACTCCTAGTACCCCTCAACTATTGCTGAGTGGCAATGTTTTACGGAAACATCTGGAATAGTCACCCAAAAACATTTCTGGTTGCATTTTTGGTAGTCAAATATCTGTGGCATCCCAGTCAGTGAAATAGGAACTGATAGTTCTTGCCCATGCAGAGTTCATATTTAGAGGAATTCTGTCATTCGTGTCAGTTGACTTGACCTCTCTCTTCCTCACTTTCTCTAATCAGGAGGTGGGATCTCCAGTTATGCTGGTAACAAAGGAGGAGCAGCCAGTAGTCTTGAGGAATGCATGGAACAAGCCATGCAGGAGATCCCAAAGTCAAGACACAAACTCACCCCTGTGTATCTCGGGGCCACAGCGGGCATGAGACTACTGAAGTGAGTCAGAAAGCTCACCGCTTTGTGATGAAAGCTGCTTTTATAACCACAGCTGACAAATTTATCATTATCCTATATAACTTACCTCTTATAACTTGCAGTACACATTAGTTTATTTGGGATCAGTAAAATTATTTAAAAAACAAAAAAAAAAATTAATACTTTTGATCTGCAAAGATGCATAAAATTGGTCAAAAGTGACAGAAAAGACAATTATAATGTTATAAATGGTTTAGTTTCATGTAAATGCTGTTCTTTGAACTTTCTATCCATCAAAGAATCCTGAAAAAGAGTATATATAGAGAGAGAGAGAAGCGATTGTATTAAAAGTGGAATTTTTCAGAAATAAAAAATGCATTCGTGTCCTATCACACAGTATTTCTAAACCCAAAGAGTCAGATGAGGTTTTGAAGGAAGTGGCAGACAAACTGAAGACCTACCCATTCAGCTTCAAAGGGGCCAACATATTAAGTGGACAAGAGGAGGGAGCTTATGGATGGGTCACAGTCAACTACCTGCTTGAGAATTACATCAAGGTATATTGTTAGCCATACTGCGTATCTCACAACATCTCGATGTCCTTTACTAAATTTGTTCCTGGCCATTACCCTACATTTTTCTCTCTCATGTCTCTAGTATGGTTTTGTGGGTCAGTGGCTGTCTCCAGGCAGAGACACGGTTGGTGCTCTAGACTTTGGTGGAGCTTCTACTCAGATCACCTTTGAAACTAAACAGATAGTGGAGAACAAGGACAATCTGATGAAACTGCGGCTGTACGGACGAGACTATCGGATTTACACTCAGAGCTTTCTGTGTTATGGGAGAGATCAGGTGTTACTCAGACTGCTGGCACATCTGATTACGGTTAAGTGTAAACCTTTAGTCTAAATGGTCATCAGACAAGCTGATTAACTGATTTGATAATATTTATATAGAGTATATCTTCTTATGTTTTCTCTTTATATCTTACAGACTCAGGGTTCAGACCGCTCCATAGTTCACCCCTGCTATCCTGCAGGTTACAGTGACTCCATAAAGCTGAGCAGTGTGTTTGATACTCCATGCAATAAAAGACCAACTCTGTATAAACCTGATGACGACCTGCAAATCAAAGGCACAGGAAACTACGATCAATGCCTGGGAAATGTTTCTCGTCTCTTCTCTTTTAACAACTGTTCTTATTCAAGATGCTCCTTTGATGGAGTCTTCCAGCCCAACATTACTGGAAACTTTATGGTACGAGTTTCTTGAGGAACATTTAACATTTAATATGAATATGGAACATTTAAACCTTGTGCATTCAGTTGATTTTTTAAAAAATATATATTTTATCAACCAACATAACATGCAATTTGTTCCTTCATCTCTCATGCCTTTGGCAACATTAATGTCTTTACTGGTGGGGGATGGTTATGTTAACATGTAAGCAGTTATTAAGTGAGACAGCTCAAAGCATTAAAATAAATCATAAATTCATTTTCTGGGCACTCAGGGTCATGATTACATGTCATTATTATGATTATGCAATCTCCCTCTCCATCACCATTCTTTCTCTGGCACAGGCATTTTCTGCATTTTTCTACACCCATTCCTTTCTTCAGGAAGTAACCGGCATCAGCATCACGTCCCCAGAACATTTAGAGGATGCTACCCATGTTGTCTGCAACATGAGCTTTCAGGAGGTACCGCCCCTCTGAGCTAATTTTGAGCCCTGCTATTCTGAGATGACTTTCCCATCTCAGCAATCGACCAGTGATTGAGTCTCAGGTTTTCAGATTAAGAGAACTTGCATTATCTTACATGAAGACGTTATTTTATATGTACACTGTGTATTGTCTTATTATTATCAAATGAAGCAATATTTAACAGTTGACTTATTTATTTAGCCTACTTTTATGAAATGACTTTCAGATATTCCACTCAACTTTCTCTTTCATTCTCATTGCCCTAGATAACAAATAAGGTTCAGGGTCAGGAAAGCCGTTTGAAGGACTACTGCGCAGTCTCTGCCTTTGTGCAGGTGCTCCTGGTCCATAGATATGGCTTTGATTTTCTCTCCTTCCCGCACATCTCCTTCCAGAAGAAGGTAGTTAAACCTATTTGCAAAAACTGTCTCTATATACCTCCTTAATGCACGTTCCCTATTTATAGACACACAAAATTTATTTTTGATATCACCAAGCTCTCTCATTATTTTTTTAACCCATTCCTTCCAAACATTTGTCACATAGAGAGAACTTTTCACTGTCAGGTCAATTTCTCATGCATAAAATCAAGTACTATATTTCATTGTATTCTTAAAAAAATATATATATTTATCACATTACAGGAGTAAAATGGATTGTAATAGCTTTTTGTTCACCCAAAAATTTAAATTTGCTGAAAATTTACTAACCCTCAGGCCATCCTAGAATTATTTTGTTTCTTGATCAGAACAGATTTGGAATAATTTAGCATTACATCACTTGCTCACCAATGGATCCTCTGCAATGAATGGATGCCGCGGCCGCCAGAATGAGATTTTGTTAATAAAACATGCAGCTTTTCACTGAATTGATGGATTGGATTGCTTGTGGATTATTGTGATGCTTTTATCAGCTGTTTGAACTCTCATTCTGATGGTACCCAATCACTACAGAGGATCCATTGGTGAGCAAGTGATGTAATAGTAAATTTCTCCATTTGTTCCATTGAAGCGCTACATCTATGGCCTGAGGGTGAGCAGTATTTTCAGTAAATGTTTGTGTGTGTGAGAGAGAGAGAACTATTCTCTAAAGCTTGGTGAATAAGTGGACCCCTCTTGCTAAAAAAAAAAAAAACTGTTAACGTGTTGCTTTGGTTTGCAGGCGGGGGACACATCTGTCGGCTGGTCCCTTGGCTACATGCTAAGCCTAAGCAACCTGCTGCCTGCTGAAGATGTTTTACTGAGGAAATCACTGCGCTCAAGCGCCTGGAGTGCTCTGGTTGTCCTCTTTTGCTTCCTTCTTATTGTGGCTCTTTATTTTTTGTTGCAAGCCATCTGTAAGAAAGACACTGATAAAGTCATTTAATGATGATAGTTATTTTGCACACTATATACATTGTTATGCACTGCCCTTAGCAGGAATGCTTCTGTTTACAGTACACTGAAGACAACACAGATGCACAAAATACTTTTTGTATCACATTTCATCAAACCTATCTCATTTCAATAACCAATTTCTTATCAAGCACATTTTATATAAATGATCATCTTAGAAGAGATTGTACAACAGGAGACTTAACTTTAGTGATGTTAAGTCTAATTCCTCAAGGACAATCATGTCAAGGTGTCTATCTTTTCATAATGTTGAATGTATGTTTGTTATGTATACTATGCTGTGCCTTCATATTATGTATTCTTGTTTTGAAACCTTTTTCTAGATTTGTTTGTGTGCTATGCAATGTTCTGTAAACCAAAGTCAAAAGCACTGAAAACATTCAAAATGGAAAATCTTGAAAATGTAACTATGCAAATAGAAGAATGTATTTGATTTTGAAATGGTATTGCCTGCTTCTATTTCTGCTGAATCAGGAAAACTTTTGTAATTTTAACCAAGTTAAAGTGGTTACTAATTTTTCTGAATTTTGTAGAAATAATAAAACGCTGAATGTGTTTGGCCTTTAGTCCTGTCTTGTCTTGTCTTTGTATTAATGACGCTGATACACAGATTTTTGTCCAATTAAATGTTCTCAAGTATGAGAATGCCCCTCCACCTAACACCACCCACAACCAACTAGCAAGAACCCAATCATGTTCAAGTCTGATGTAAGGCAGACTAATGACTGTTTAAAAAGAAGAGCCTTTAAATATGTCTTGCCTAAATTTCACAAATGTCAACACAGGACAGTCTGTTCACTTTTATGTTTATGTTCTCCCCCAACACTTTTGGAATACAATCAATAGCTATCCTATATGTGGCTCTCCATTTTTAAATAATTCCTAGTGCATATGTTCGATTTATATGCATAGTGCTTTTCCAAATGCATATTGTCTATTGTTATTAATGAGGAAAAACATGATTTTGTTCGCTCTAATGCCACCTAGTGTCACATTGATGTCTGTTTGCATGCCTGAGAAGTTTTGTGTTTGTAGTTCAGTTTCTGACCTCTAGACTTTTTAAGGCACAAAAACAGTGGTTTCTTTTGTTGACCCTTAAGAGTTTGTTTTAACTACTACTATGTAAATATATCTTGTTCCAGCACTGCACTACATACAACCAACCAACCAACCAACCGTGTGGACCATTTAAAAGCTCTGATTGAGTTACCAAAGCTGAACATCAGCACACAGGCTACAGGTTTAACACACAATCAGAAAGTATAGAGTCAACAGTAAAAAGAAATCCACACTTTGACAGTCAGACGTTTCATATAAAGTTTACAATAACTTGATACAGATATTATGGTTTGCGTGCCCGAGCAAGTCTAACAGGTTGGTTTACTTAGCCTAAGTGTTAACGTGTCGAAGTTAGTATTCTACAGCATCTGGCTACAGTCGACTATAGTCGATCAGCAAATGTCAATGTTTTTTTGTTGTTGTTGTTGTTGTTTACAGTAGGTTACAATGCAATTGCAAATATGTACCGCAATTGCAGTTCTGTTTATTTCGTTTATAGGCATTCTTTTGCTCGTCATCAACACTGAAGACATCAAAGAACCAGCACAGCTCATGGTAATGTCACTTTTGTTGTTCATAAGTGAAATAGGCTACAAATCTGACGAAGATGACACAAGATTGTCCAGACAGATAACGTTTAATGGATTTGATTATAGAAAAAATCTGTCGAGAGGAAGATGAATCTCTTTCTGGCATGTGGCAGGCAGCCATTGAATCTCAACCGTCAACTTTAATGACACTCGACTGGCTGCTTTTGGTTCATGATTGCTGTTGCTCTTGCCATGAACAGATCAGAAACATTAAATAGATTCTTGTGAAACCTCTTATTAAAGAAGAAAAAAATCAAATTGATTTGAAAGAACACTTAAGTTATATTTTCATGCATTTATTTTAGTTATAAGAAATAGATGCAAAAAGTAAAATATGAGTGCCATCACTAATTGTCTGTGATGAGTTTTTTTTTTTTTTTTAACCCTAGCTTTGATTCTGGCTTCTGTTGTGTTTGTTCTCAGTATGGAATAGTCATGGACGCTGGATCCTCTCATACTTCTGTGTTCATCTACAAATGGCCAGCAGACAAGCAGAACGGTACTGGCATAGTCAGTCAACACAGCGAGTGTCATGTGAAGGGTGAGTAAGTATAGTGATAAGTATAAGTTTCACACTTATCATTCATCTAAATTTTCAAATCTCTTTATTTATTATTTTTCTCTCTCCTACCCAGGAGGTGGGATCTCCAGTTATGCTGGTAACAGAGGAGGAGCAGCCCATGGTCTTGAGGAATGCATGGAAAAAGCCATGCAGGAGATCCCAAAGTCAAGACACAAACTCACCCCTGTGTATCTTGGGGCCACAGCAGGCATGAGACTACTGAAGTGAGTCAGAAATAGACACTGATTCCTTTTAGATGTTTATATTTAATATATATTAGATTTTTTTATTTCTAACGTTTCTCAATGCCTGCTGTTACAGCAACACATTTCAAATCACATGTTTATACTCTGGAAAAGATTGTGCTGAATAGAGTGGAATGCTACATAATGAATCACAGATAACAAATATATGTTTTTGTCCCATCACGCAGTATTTCTAAACCCAAAGAGTCAGATGAGGTTTTGAAGGAAGTGGCAGACAAACTGAAGACCTACCCATTCAGCTTCAAAGGGGCCAACATATTAAGTGGACAAGAGGAGGGAGCTTATGGATGGGTCACAGTCAACTACCTGCTTGAGAAATTTATTACGGTAAGGGCTGAACTTCTGTTTTGATGTACAAAGATAAATATTTCAGAGAATAATTTACAGATGCCACTTGATTTTATGCATACTCTCTCTCTTTCTTATCCTTTATTTCTCTAGTATGGTTTTGTGGGTCAGTGGCTGTCTCCAGGCAAGGACACGGTTGGTGCTCTAGACTTGGGTGGAGCTTCTACTCAGATCACCTTTGAAACTAAACAGATAGTGGAGAACAAGGACAATCTGATGAAACTGAGGCTGTACGGACGAGACTATCAGATTTATACTCAGAGCTTTCTGTGTTATGGGAGAGATCAGGTGTTACTCAGACTGCTGGCACTTCTGATGAAGGTTAAGTGCAAACCTTTAGTCTAAATGATCATCAGACAAGCCGATTAACTGATTTGATTATATAACTTCTGATGTTCTCTCTTTTTCATGTATCTTACAGACTCAGGGTTCAGACCGCTCCATAGTTCACCCCTGCTATCCTGCAGGTTACAGTGACTCCATAAAGCTGAGCAGTGTGTTTGATACTCCATGCAATAAAAGACCAACTCTGTATAAACCTGATGACGACCTGCAAATCAAAGGCACAGGAAACTACGATCAATGCCTGGGAAATGTTTCTCGTCTCTTCTCTTTTAACAACTGTTCTTATTCAAGATGCCCCTTTGATGGAGTCTTCCAGCCCAACATTACTGGAAACTTTATGGTACGAGTTTCTTGAGGAACATTTAACATTTAATATGAATATGGAACATTTAAACCTTGTGCATTCAGTTCCATTGTATTGTTTTAAATATGCTCTAATGACTAAAATAATAACAAAACCAAATGACGTTCGGCTCTAATAACATTTGGTCTTACATTCTTCCTGTAACGGAGACGAAACATTGCACTAAAATACTCTGACTTTACTCATGACGCTGCAACAACGCTACTGAATATATAGCATGAACAAGACAGCGCGATGAGTAGGCCTATACAAATTACAGAAAGAATGACTCTAATGAGTCGATTCTTTTTAGTGAATCACAAACAAACAGTGCAGCCTGTAGTTTGATTCCCTATACTAATGACACTAATGAGTCAGTTCTTCTTAGTGAATCAAACACTGCTATCTGTTAATTGCTTTGCATCCCTAGATGCGCTGCATTGTTTTAATGTGATAAGGCCTACAGTAGCTAATTCCTCTTTATTTGGTGCAGGCGTTTTCTGCTTTTTTCTACACTCATTCGTTCCTCCAGAAAGCTGCAGGCATCACCGTCACGTCTCCAGCAGATTTAGAGGACGCCATCCGTGTTGTCTGCAACATGAGCTTTCAGGAGGTAAATTTAATATTGAGCCCTGCAATTTTAAGTTGACTTGTAAGTAATTGACCAGAAAACATTTAAGAACATTCTACAACAACCAATTAAGAGAACTTGCATTTTTCCTCTATGAAAAGATATTTAATATGTTCACCTTGCACATATTAAACAACTTGCACAACAACTGATGCAATATTTAAGCTGTTTTAGCTGTTGGTGGAATTCAATCCCCCAATGTCAAGTGTTTTACCAGATAATTCCTAAGCCTGGTTTTTAATTAAACTTAAATGTGATGAAATTTTAAATATTTCTCCAGGCAATATATCTTTCTACCTCCCTCTCTCTCAGATGCAGAATAAGTTTCCTGATGAGGGAAACCATTTGAGGGATTACTGTGCAGATTCCATCCTTCTGCAGGTGCTCCTGATCAATGGATATGGCTTCAGTGATCTCTCCTTCCCACACATCTCCTTTCGGGAGAAAGTAAGGCCTCAGGAAGACAGCTCTATATGGAGTTTTATGTTATAGTTATCATATCCTGTCAAGTCAATTTCAACTTGTTACTTTGGTTTGCAGGCTGAAGACACTTCTGTCGGCTGGTCCCTTGGCTACATGCTAAGTTTAAGCAACTTGCTGCCTGCTGAAAATGTGCTTGTGAAAAAAACACTGCGCCCAGATGCCTGGCGTGCTGCCGTCTTCCTCTTCTCAGTCCTTCTTATTGCGTCTATATTTTTCCTGCTGCGAACCTACCAAAAGAATGCCACTAAATTATGTTGTTGATCATTACGCACTAAAGAGTTTTTCTGTCCTTAAGGGATAAGCTGTAAGTATATGCAGTATATGAAAAAGTATAAACTTTTGTATTGACTTTTTTAAAAACGTCAGATTGTGTCAATGTAATTTGCTGTAAAATTGATGTGGAATTCATGAAGATGTATGTTAAGTATTAAATTGACATTAATTAATGTATAAAGACCAAGCAGCACACTAACATTTCAGAAATCCTATCTGGTCTTTAAACGGCCTTGCTTCCACTTCTTAATGACTTTGGTGAATGTGGAAATTTAGAACAAGGAGATATTTCTTTTTTTAGCCACCCACTGTTGCATAAACCTCTTAGTTTCTGATCCTCAATCAGCTGAACAGAAGAGCCTATTGGTTGTTGTGCGTGGGCCCACAGTTCATAACATCTTTGTACTACACTTATGAATTTGTGACTTTTTGTTTCATATTTAGTTTTCTTTTATTTTGGCCAAGAGTCAGAATTTTATTAAACTCTGGAATTGTTATAATAAAGACAAGTGTATTATTTCAACAGTAATGTTGACTTTCTTCATCTAGTTACTTTTTTTTTTTTTTAAACAAATTCTAGAATATTTTAATATTGCTTTTCAATGATAAGGGCATTTTAGTATTCACATGTACAGCGAATTGTGGGCACTTTAGCGGTAATACACCATAAGTTGGCTTGTCAACCGTCATTAAATCATACAAGAAGAAGTGCCCAGCTAGGAACATTTCTTAGGCGGAACCTTTTACGATGTATCAGAAACAAGAGTCTGTTGACGAGGTTGCACAGTTAGGAAGTGTGCGAATACAGATAACGACGAACAATGCAAATCTAGTCTACATCTGTTGTATTTCTGCTGTCAGTGCATTGCGTTTCATTTCGTTTTCATGCAGCTAAAATAGAGACAGCCACTCAAAATGTTCGCTGGGTTACCTGAGCTGGGAATATCCAATGGAGAAGACCTGAAAGAAACTCTCACTAACTGTACAGAACCCCTGAAAGCCATCGACCAGTTTCAGGTTAGAGCTTAATACACTTAGATATGTACCTCTTTCTCTTAAAAAGTCACAGTCTTTAAATGTCTTGCATTAGGCATACAGCAGTCATCTTCATTGATTATAATGGGAGGAGGGATCTAGTTTCTGGCGTCGCTTGCAGTGTGACTTGACATATGACAAGATGATTAAACCGATCTATTTGAGCTTACTAATTAATATGTTACTAATACTTACTAGTAAGTAATCCAATATGCCCTCTTCTACTATCTAATTGTAGCCCATAACTGATTACTAAGGCAGGGGTCCTGCAGAGTTTAGCTCCAACTTACCTCAACATACCTGCCTTGGAGTTTCAAGTATACCAAGCAAGACCTTGATTAGCTGGTTCAGGTGTGTTTGATTAGGGTTGGGGCTAAACTCTGCAGGACACCGGCCCTGCATCCCAATGTGCATACTATTCACCCTATCTGCCCTAAATAGTAAATTACTAATATCACATAGAATTTAGGATGGATAGTATGCACATTGGGACGCAGGCCGGCCCTTCAGGAACAAGTTTGGTGACCCCTGAACTAAGGCATTAGGACTAATAAATACCCCTCTGAAAAAGAAGAGTGCAGTTGTATTAAATGTGCAGTTCAAATCTTAAATGTATATTTAAAGAACTGTTCTTGCAGATAATATAGTATTAACGAAATAAAAGGCCTTTTAAATGTACTTACGGGACACGTTACTGACTCCTAACACACTTAAGTACACTTTTAAAAGTGTTTTGTAATATTGTCAAATTAAAAGTTTTACTTTAAAGTGCTAAATATTTTGTATCTTTTGTACACTTAGTTTGCTGTGTTGTTCAACATGCTAATGCACATGTAATGTGCTTGATTATAATTTAATTAACTGTAGTGTGTTATTTGGTATTACGTTCAAAGGTAATATATTTCAAATGTTAAACTGCAACTTCATCATTACAAATGTGTAATTACAAATATATTATAGTTTATATGTAGTTTCCTCAGAAATGAAAGTATATTTTAGTTTGCCATAAATGCCTGTCAGTACATTCAACAGTTCACTTAAACTGTATTTCACAGACGCTAACAGTAATTAGGAATATAAAACGTATAAAAAGTGCTACTTCACCTGGTTTAAAAAAATCAACTTATTGCAGTTGCATCGTAATTAAGTGTCTGAAAACATATATTCAAGTATATTCTTTAAAAGCATATTATTTCCATAAATAGTACCTTTCTAAAAAGTATGTTCATGTTGTGTCTTGCTGTGTTTTTAACACAACTGTATTGTTGTTCACAGATGGAAAATGGTATATTGTTGCCAACCCTACAGTCTGCATTGCCTTTCCTGGACCTTCACGGGACTCCACGGCTGGAGTTTCATCAGTCAGTCTTTGATGAACTTCGAGAAAAGCTGATGGAGCGTGTTGCCACCATTGCAGAGGGCAAGGATGAGGACAGGTGAAAAGTTTGATTTCAAAACAATTTTTTTTTTTTTTTAAATATACAGCAAATCATAATCAGCAGATGAAAATCATACTAGCGCATCCCCTAAATTCACAGATATGTAAAGCTGGAAGAACTTCTTGAGAAAAGCTTCCCATTGGTGAAGATGCCATCCATACAGCCCATTGTCATGCAAGTGCTGAAACATCTGCCAAAGGTTTGAATGTGTTCTGTGTAATTACTTATTACTATAATGGTTGGGTGTCAGATATATTTCAAGGTAGCACAGTATACAGACAGACTCATTTTAAACCTTATTTTGCAGATTTCAGCCTTAGGTGTGCAATCTATTTTTGTTATTTTATCATTTATTGTTATAGTTAACATAACAGTGCTTTTAGGATAACGGTGACAATCTGTTTGCGCTCTGATGTAGGTACCGGAGAAGAAGCTGAAGCAGGTGATGGCTGATAAAGAGCTGTATAAAGTCTGCGCAGTGGAGGTGAAACGGCAGATTTGGCAAGACAATCAGGCTCTTTTCGGGGACGAGGTGTCTCCTCTATTGAAACAGTATATTGTGGAGAAGGAGGCGGCTCTTTTCAGCAGTGACCTCTCCATCCTTCACAACTTTTTCAGCCCTTCACCCAAAACACGGCGACAGGGTGAGGTAAGTGGCAGGTGTTTTTCTTACAACATTGTAATTAGTATTGTAAGTCATTTTTTAATACATTGAAATGTTCATTTGTAACTGTAAGCTGATCAATTAGATATAGTGTCTAGATTATAGTATGTTTATATTAAAGCATAATGGGCCAGTCTAATTTGGACTGTTTAGATCATTAATCGTATCACTTAATTTAGAAACTGTGTCAGTATTAACGTACTGTTTCTTTAATGAAATTCTAAAACATTAAAACCATTATTAAAACATTCCACAAAAATTCTAATTTTCAAACAATACTATGCATGCCTAAAAAATTTAAATGAAGGTTTTAAGAGTAAGTTTGAATGTGAATAGCATAAGTAACTCTTCTTATAATGTTATATCAGTGTTGTCATAAGGTCGTGTTAACGTTAATCTTATGTTCTTCTAATTTTAACGAACTAATGTCAGTTTTTAATGTATTGTTAACATGATGGTAATGTAGTGTTAATGTAATGTTGTGTCAGTGGTATTTATTTATTTATTTATTTTTTGACAAACTTGGATTTTGGTGATTGAACAAAAATCAGCTCTGTCCACACTGTGATTTTGTCTTGTTTTTTTTTGTTTTTTTTGTCAGGTGGTGCTGAAGCTGACTCAGATGATTGGGAAGAATGTGAAGCTCTATGATATGGTACTACAGTTCCTGCGGACACTGTTCCTGCGCACACGGAACGTTCACTACTGCACCCTGCGAGCTGAGCTGCTCATGTCCCTCCATGACCTCGACATCAGTGAGATCTGTTCAGTTGACCCCTGTCACAAGGTGTGGAACCAGTGTCCCATCTGTTTTCAGCTGCAACTTTGTGATTATTAAGCACCATTTGTAGGGGCCTTCCATTTATTATGTTTGTATAAAAGGGCCTAAATAACTGTTGCAAAAAGGTACACGAACTGAACTCTTTCTGAAAGTCAGACCTCAAAGCAATGTTTTGGTTGTTTATAAATTAAAACAATTAAAAAATATTTGGAACTACTGCAGAGTGTGATCACTTTCAAACAGACTGCACCCAATAATACAAAATACTTATCTCTGCTCTTATCCTTTTGGTAGTTTTCTTGGTGTTTGGATGCCTGCATCAGGGAAAAGTTTGTGGATGCTAAACGGGCCCGAGAGTTACAAGGTTTCCTGGATGGGGTGAAGAAAGGGCAGGAACAAGTGTTAGGGTACTAGATTCACATATCCATACAGACACAAGGTAACATAGCATACCCTTAAAAAATTAAAAATGTAACACTCTCTGTCTCTTTCTCACAGTGACCTGTCTATGATCCTCTGTGACCCATTTGCCTGTAACACACTAGTGTTGAGTACCGTGAGGAACCTTCAGGAGCTATTGAGCCAGGACGCCCTGCCCAGAGTAAGATCCCAATTGGTTTTAGATTATAGTAGACATCTTTTGTTTTGTTATTGTTAACTCAAACTATTAAAAGTAGTTTTTGGTAATTAAGGATGTAACGGATGTAAAATTTATATGAAAAAAAAAATCAGACGATTAAAATCAGTTGAGATGTTAAATGAATCTCAATACAGTTGGGGTGGTTGTTTATATGAATGTATCTCTGAGGGGAACTGACTGTCTTCAGAAAAGTTTAGATGACATTTCCTTTTCATTTTGCATCTGTATAATGCATACTAAAATACTGTTTATAAGAGCTGTGTAGCTTTGCTTACAGCGGTAATGAAGGAAACACTATATTTCTGCTGTTCCATAAGCGCCACTGCTGTTAGAGAGTGAATTTGTGTTCCCATTCAGCCCATCTGCTGTTTCTGTTCAGATGTTTTATGTAGTACAGTTTCACAAAGCTAAACTTTGTTTTGCTTCGGGTTTGGAAATTATACAATCTAATTTAAATCCAAAACTGCTCATGCTACGTGTATGCACAGCATAGACAAACCCTTAGTTTGTTTATATTAAGAGATTTCTTTTATTTGCATTATTAATTTATTTGATTTGGGATTTGCGTTTATAACTTGCCTTAAATCTCATTTTGTTAAAAAATCATCCGAAAATTGTATCGCAGAATCAGTATCGTATCGCATCGTGAGTTGAGTGAATCATTACATCCCTTTTGGTAATTAAAATAAAGCTAAAATTAGTTCAAATAAGAAATTATATTCTATTGGCAACTAACAACAAGTTGAAGTACTAAAATTGATAAACCGAAATCATTTTATATTCTATTTTAAATTATTTATTTATTTATTCTTATCTTTTATAATATATTACTCATATTAATATCTTATTCCTCTATTTATTTGCTACATTGCCTTGGGCTTGTTTTTTTGCAAATTCAAATGTAGAGTAAATTGTATAAATTCCATAAAGATGTTATTATACAGGACTGAAATAGAAATAAATTATATCTAAATAGAAATATAAAAAAAACAAAGCACATAAAATCTTTTAAACCTAAACTGAAAATATAAAATTAAAAGTCAATTTGAAATATCAACACAAATAATAATAGTATAGAAATAATACTAAAATAAAATGCTAATATTTCATGCTATGAAATCACTTATGTTCATGAACAGGACAGCCCTGACCTTCTCCTTCTGCTGCGGATGCTTTCTCTTGGCCAGGGTGCCTGGGATATGATCGACAGCCAGGTTTTTAAAGAGCCCCGAATGGTAAGATTAACTCTTGGCATTCTTCAATAAATCATAACCTAACATTTGAAATGGGTTGTGTAATTACTCAAGGCTGGTCTTGTTTACCATCAGGATTTGGAGGTGGTAACACGCTTCCTGCCTGCCATGATGTCAATAGTGGTGGATGATTACACGTTCACTGTGGAGCAGAAACTGCCAAGTGAGGAGAAAACCTCTCTGACATACCCCACCATGCTGCCTGAAACCTTCTCCAGGTATCTGCACCAGGGATGCTCCTTAGCTCAATATTTTCACCAAACGCTCAGTTTTCTAAAATGGATGGTGTTTTTGTCTTGTCCAGGTATATACAGGAAAACAGAGTGGCGTGTGAGATCGGTCTTTATTATGTGCTTCATATCGCCAAGCAGAGGAATAAAAATGCTTTACAGCGGCTGCTGCCTGCACTGGGTGAGACTCCTGTCAGAGACTTTGGATTAATGGATCCATTAGTCAAAGCCTCACAGACACTGATCACTTTGTTTGTGTGTTTGTGCAGTTGATACCTATAACGACATGGCATTTGGTGACATCTTTCTCCATCTTCTCACTGGTCATCTGACTCTGCTTTCTGATGAATTTGGATCAGAGGAGTTCTGTACTGCAGTCTTTGATAACTTCCTCCTCACATCTTTCTCTAGGTCTGTATTACCTTTTTAATAGTGCAATTCTTCAATGCTTGAAAAGAAAAAAAAACATCAGTAAGATAAAAATCAAGGTTAATACTGTGGCTCAGTTCACTGCAGTTCTAGTATGTTTTTCACTCTCATTTGCAGTAAGGAGAATGTTCACCGACACTGTCTTCGTTTGCTGAATCATCTCCATCAGAAGGTGCTGGCGTCCTACATGGAAACCTTAATGAAGACGCTTGAACCACCAAAACAGGTATTAAAACCGGAAACAGAATGAATGTGAATTTGCTGAAGTAATGCCTAAATAACTGTAACTGCTGATTAACATTGTTAACATCCAATGTTAATGCAACAGTGCCTGTCCACTTTTTTTAGTCGTGGGAAATATTTTCCCATTCATTTTTCCCATAGGGATTATAAAAAATAATATACAGACTTTAAAAAAAAGTTTAAGAGTTATAAGACATGGACCAAACCAACCAGATATGAGCAGACTTGCAACATTAGAAACTTTTATTATATATAGAAAATGGTATATGTTGGAATTCTGCAGCTGAACACAAATATCGAAGAAATAAGTTGAAATAATGTAGGCTGTAGGCTGATGCTTTTTCAACAGAAGCATATACCATTGATCAGTAGTAGTGTTAAAGGTGCACTAAAGCGATTTTTCCCAAACGATGTTGATATTTGACAGCACCAAAACAAACACGCCCATATCCCAACAGGACCTCGCCCTTATTTTGAAATCTCTGCCCCACACGTACGTACACAACCATGGCAACGACGATCGTGGAAAAAAGTGAAGATGACACACAAGCATATTCAAACAAAAGCCAACATGGATAAGTTGTGTGAAACGAAGCTAAATTAACGTTACTCACCGATCAAGAAGAAAAACTGAACCTTGGTGACCGATTCGAGTTCTCTCCACTGCTGGAAAGCTTCTCCGATATTTACGTGGGTCCTACCTCTTGCCTGATCGTAACTCATCTTTTTAATGTTTTGTTTCTCTGATATTTTCCTCTTTTTTAAATTTATTTATTTATTTTTATCTGCCATCTCTCTCTATTTATAGTCGATCTGCTAATATCAGTCCTGTGCACTCAAACTGAGCGCTCTTTTCTTTCTGTCATTACAAGACACTCCCCCTTACTGCTGATTGGCCACAATTTTTCAAAAATCGCTTAGTGCACCTTTAAAGTAATTTGATTTGATTACCAATTTTTTTTTCATTGAAACAACATGCACTGATGACTCGTTCATAAGACCAGATTAAGAAAGTAAATGTCAGTTTAAATGTCAGAGTCAGTTTTGTTTTAATGTTGACTTTAAAGGTCGCTAGATGGCACTTCATCCACTTCTGTTCACAGATGATAAAAGTATTCTCTGTTCCTCTTTGTACTGGTTCTCTTATGCTGACATTTTATAAAGTAACCATGTTTTAATTCATGCTATTATAGAGCAGTGAGTCAGTGAAGGAGCTGTACACTCTGTTGAAGGAGAAGCTTGAAGCTTCTAAGAAAAGCCCCCCAGAACCAGAGGAAGCCCCTTCTCTGGATCTCGGCCTTCACCCTGTTACTGTGCCCTCCACCCCCTCCACCCCCACGACCCCTCTTTGAGAGACTGGATGCCCCAGCCACTAGAGAGCAGCAACAGCAATCATGTTCACGTGGGGATAGACGAGAAGTCTTGTCATAAAGACTGACCTGAATGTGTGTAAAATCCAACAGTGCTGGTTATGAATTTTTTTTTCTTTTATAAGGGTAATTTTAAAAGCCTTTTCCATTTTGCAATTTTTTTTGGCTCAGCTCTATTTCCATTTATATGCTTATTTTAAGAAAATTTAGTCTTGTTTCATTGTTGTACGAGTTCAAATGTAGTCTCTTAGCATTTCATGGTTGAGTATGTTTTGCTTTGGATTGTGTCCGTGACAAGCCGTAGTGTAAATAAAATAATTGGTAAGAAAGTTAACAGTCCTTGATTTTGGAGTGTTTAAATGCATTAAACTTAACTGATTAGAGTTTTTTTTTTTTTTTTTCCCAACACCTTGTCCAAGCCAGACATGGCTAAAAGACACAACACAATCAATCACAGATCACTGCCATTCAGATGATTGGCAGCCTCTCTTTCTGCAAGCAAACTGCTGTGTTTCACCCGCTACCAAATAGAAAGTAAAGTATTATTATAAAAATAATGCTTAAAAAAACATTTAACAATATGCAAAATACATACTACATAATTGATACATTGTCATGGAATGCACTTTTTTTTTTTTTTTTTATTGTTTTATACATGTTTTTAAAGTGTAAGATGAATTATATGTTTCATTATGGTTGTTTGAAAGTCCAAATTGGACAAAAAGTTTCCATCCTTAATATAATCTTGGAAAATTATGAAATTGTCTCTCTAATGTATCCTAGGTTTCTTCAATAAGTAATATTTCCCCCATTGGCTCTATAAGTCACTACAGGCAAAACCATTATTTTTTGCATGCTCTGGTCAATTTTGAGACTTTGGCCTATTTTGCTTCCATAACATGTATTCTTTCTGACTAGTGGAAGAAAAATCCAAAGTACACATTTAAGTATTTAATTTATTACACTTTACCTATTTGTGTCTGTATATTTCAATTCCAATACATATCTTTTCACTTCAATAGAATACACATTCCTAGAGATCTTTACATAGGTATTTGTTCATAAAACTTTCATACATAACATTTTATTCCTAAAAATATATTAATTTATCTACTGACTGACTGTTGGCAGCATTTACTGATTCATGGAATGATAAAACAAAATTTATTTTGTAAAAAGTAAACTGGCTTCATCCAATGTTTAGATTTCTGTTCTATGCAAATGAGTGTAGATAATGGTTTGCATATTTAGACATAACATAATATTTTCATTAGTTCACTTATTTTATTTTTCTCTTTCACCTTTTTTTTTTTTGTACATAAAATGCCTAGAACATTCTCTGTGCTGCTGTCTCCACCTAGTGTCTTGTAATGAGGTCCTGGCTCAGTGAAGCCTTCTGTCTTGTGATGGTTGTTGTTGTTGTTGTGTGTTATATGCTGCAGCTCAGAGTAATCTGACAGATGCACCATAACCTCTACAGTCCCTCCTCTTACTGTCATAGCTGAGCTTCTCTGGTGGTTCCGATTCATTTATGTCATTGTCAGTTGCTATCAATTGTGTAGCTTATAATCAACCAACCATATCCATCTATCAATCATGCTAGCATTCAGCTGGATTTTTCCAGTCATCACCTGGTGGAAATTATGGTGTACGGTCTATGGTGTTTCCCCATGGTAAATAAAATAACCGCAGCAATATTTAACATCTTCCCCACACTAATAAAATGTGTTTACTTTATAAAAGTACTGGTTACAATAAATAGGAATTGAGCAAGTACTTAAAAGGAAGACGTGCCTATATTTGAAACCGAGAAGACACCAAGCGCCCACAGAGATAATAAGCTCTTCCTTTTTTTACTTCAGTTTAAAAAAAAGCCTGTTGTACTGTCATAGTTTATGCAGCGGCTTTTGCGCCACATTTGTATCGATGTCGAGCAAGCACTTTTCATTAGAAGAGCATTTAATTCACATCTTTAAGAAACGCTCTTAATTATTTTACGTCACGATGTTTCTTTGCTTTATTTTTCAAAATAGCCTACATCTCTGGATTTAATAGAGTTTTACAATAAAAGTAAATCCCAGTTTTTCAATATGGTCTCAGACATTTATGAAAATTTAAAAGCATGTTAATTTTGTAAGTTCCCGTGTTACCACGTGTAGCGAGGAGTACTCGAGTCTCCTGGCCTGGAAGTCGCAGGAGCAGTTCCTGGTGGGTTAGTTGCTCGTCCCTGTTCTGTCAGTTCGGACAACATCATACTTGCCTCACAGCACCTACGCTGCCTCATTTCATTATTCGTCAAATTTTACAGCTGCTCAAGGCATGTTACACGGACTCTTTCGGCAAAATGTCTTCATATGCTGACAAAAATTTCTCTTCTGACACCTGCCTAAATGTCAAAATTTTTCCGCTTCTCTGTTCAAAACTATCTATCTTGTTTTTAACTAAAGAGGGGGTGCGGTAATTTTTATTTTGAATGTGCGAGACTTCCGGTCTCTTCCGCTTCCAGTTATTTTAGCAGTACAAAAACAGTCCATAATGCTGTTTGACATTCATTATCATTATCATATTATTATTTTAATTTATTACCGGAATCAATAACACATTGGTTTGTAGTACAAATAGTTTTCATTTTTTTTAAATATCTTTTATTATTTACTCGCACATTCACAGAAAACACTTACGTCTGCATTGCAAAAATTAACCAATTGGATTAATGGCCATGATTTTGAAATTAAATGCCCAAAAAACACATTTGGGTCTGATAAATAATAGGCATTTATGCTATAGTCTGATGTTTAGGACTAAAACAGAATTTTTTTTTTTTTTTTTTAAATTATTCATTTTATTTTATTTAGTATAAAATAAAACAAAGTTGACAACTAACTGTTTAGTGTGGAATTAGTTTTTTTTTTATGGCATTAGTGCTCTTTTTGTGGGCATTCGAGCCATCCCCGGACTTTTATGACCTTTCACTTGATTTGTGGGTGGCATGTAGCAAGTATCATATCCTTGGCAGTTATAGGCTAAAGAAATACTCAATTAAAATGTGCCAGGATATTAGTAATTCAGACAAAGTGTGCATCTGATTATCTTTAAATAGTTGTGAAACAGTTATGTATGAAGCTAATTGTGACTGTTGACTTGAGAAAGCATATAGGCCTAATGCATTTATTTTGCGTCCTTATTTCGGTTTCAGTTCTGAATTTCCACCTTCTCAAATGAGCTAATTATAGGTGTACATTATGTTTCATCTTTCACTTTTACTGCAGCCATATACAAAGTGATGCAACTCCTTGTACGCTCTTCACAAGTTATGCTTTTGCAGTTCAGCAGTCAAGTTTGTTTGTGCCCACTTTGCAAGCTTTCTCACCCACATTAAAGATAGCATCAAACATCGTTGTCCCTCAGATTAAAAGGAAATATGCTTTAAATATTCACAGGAAGTCTCCAGTGGCCATATATAATGCCTTACAGATGTCTAGAGAATTATTATCTCCATCAAGCTCCATCATTCAGGCTTCTCACGGATGGACTTAAAGGTAACAAAATTTGGTTATGTTTTCTTTGCAAATGTATTGTTGTTTATACAGGCTATTGCCTATTTCAAAATGTTACTCACTATGTGAAGGTTTGGTGAGTAAGTGACAAACAGATATTCATTTTGTTATCTTGTGGAACCATTCATAAATGTTAATATTCAAAGCATCTGTTAATCTCAGATGACTTTTAAATCCGATGTTATGACAAAGACCAGGGATCATCTATATTCTGTCTGTACCTGTATCTTAAAGTGTTTTCACATTTGAGTCCTCTTTCCAAAACACCTTTATAGTTCTATTCAGTGCAAAAGACCTGGGGTAAATTTTTCATGCTGCCATCTGATTTTTGCAGATGTAAAATACAAGTGATATACATATCTTTGCTGATATGATTTATGTCATTAATCCAAATTACTGAATCAAATGTTCTATGTAAATTAACACATTTTGACAGTTTAGTGGAATAACTGAATTCTGGTTTAAATTATTTAAATACAAGGTTTTATTTATTTATTTATTTTAAATTGAAGGAATGTTTTGAAAGAAGAGATTATGAATTCAGATGGAATGATTCCACTCAATGATGAACAATGAATATGTCTGAAATGGAATTAATAAAAGATAACTGCAAGAATTGTAATAATGATTTTAAAATAAAATATAAAATTATAAAATATCAGCTCCGACATAATACTGGTGGCTTCTGCGCCAATTCTGAGAGTCATCTTAGGGTCGAACTTTTATTTTCTTAAAAACAATAACAATATTTGTTGCCATACAAACCTAAATTAATTAGTGCGTCCAGACTTTAGTTAAAATTTTGACCCATCAACAAAGAAACACAAAACAATGTTTATGTCCAACATAAAATAAATTAACAGATCACTAGATATACACTTCTCATAAAATTATGTTCAGCCAACAAAAGTTAAGGAATTTAGTAAAAGCCAAATTTTTGTGTGAATTACTCAAAAAATTATTTGTTCCAACTAATTTTGACATAATTCAACATTGTCCACTGCCTAATTTTCCATTTAATTTTGGTTACACACAATATTAAGTTAATATAATGATCAATATGTCAACAGGACTCATCAAAATAATGTTTGCTTCTTAAAAGGTATTAAATAAGTAAATTAGATGTTTTAATGCAACCATGCATTAATTTAAGTTGTGGTGGAAAAAATCCAAGGCATCTTAATCCATCTAACCTTAATTCATTATATTTCTTTCTTCAGTGTAACCATGATTTCTTATAAAACTAAAAATATTTTCATCGGCTGGTTTTATTTATGTATTTTTTTATTTTATTTAATTTTTTTTTTTTACAGATGAACAGTACAGAGTTCTCCTCCAACTCTAATGCCACCAGTGGTGTCCCATGTCCCATAAAGCCCCAGCACATCTCCATTTCTGTGCTCATTTGTCTGACTTTCCTGTTGGGACTCCTGCTTAATGTCTTCAGTCTGTGGGTGTTCACATGCAGGACACCAGAATGGACGTCCAGCACTGTTCTTCAGTTTCATCTAGCTGTCAGTGATGTACTTATGTGTCCTATGGGACCGTTTATGGCAGTATATTATCACACTGCTAACTGGATTTTTGGGAAAGCTCTCTGTCAGCTTAAAACAGCTTTAATAACCTTTCACATTTACAGCAGTATTCTGTTTCTGACTCTCATTAGCATTCACCGCTATGTGGCCGTGGTTCGCTACAACCAAGACTCTTACATGAATCGAAAGGACTTTGTCCAGAAGCTCTGTGTAGGAGTTTGGCTTTTTGTATTGGTTAAAGGAACTGTTTTTGCAGCTGTTTTAGACACAAGCACAGTGGAAGATCGCACGTTATGCCTCAGCATTCACCAAGGACAATATACTGACTTTTATTTCATTGTAAACTTCACTGTCCTCATTCCTGGATTACTTCTAGCATTCATTGTTTCTGCAATCTGCTACACTCTTCTGGTGCGCTCGATGTCCCGTCTCGACACTAGCCATGATAGTGGACAAGCTATTAAGAGCAAATCACGTAAAATGGTGGCTGTTTGTTTGGCTATTTTTGTTGTTTGTTTCACGCCTATGAATGTGGTGCGCAGTGTGGGTCTTGTGGTCAAGAAATTATTTCCCCACAGATGCAGTCTCCTTTTAAAAGTGGAGACTGCATACTATGTGTCATGGATCTTGGCTGGAGCCAATTGCTGTCTTGATCCAATTATCTATTGTTTCAGCTGTCAGAAATTCACAAAAACATTTCGTATCTCTCTTAGGAAAATAGGTTTGAGGCTTGAAATGAGTCATGGTGAATTTTCATAAGATTGCCCTCATGTTAGCAAGAACAGCGCTTTTTGTTACAGTATATATATTGTATGTATTATTTATATGTTGGCATTTTGTGTTGATAATTCACAGAAACTTTTTTTTTTTTAAATTGCAGTGAAATTTTGTATGTAGGTTTATAGTTAATTCAATTTAATGCAAATTAAATACTTTTGCTTACTTTTTTTTTTTTGAAGCAAATTATTATGTTTTTTAATGATTGCACTGAAGTGCAGCCAATAAAATGATATATTGCTGTAGGATTCTTATTTTTTTCATTGACATACCATATACTGTATAAGCAACATCAGACCACTTAGGTTATACTTTATTTAAAGTGTCTTAAAATCCATGAATTGTGAGGCTGGTGTTCTTATTAAAGTAGCTTACTGCTCATAACATAGAAAAGGGTGGGGTTTAGCTTAATGACAGCTGACTAATAAAAGGAAATCCTGTCTTGGTTCCTTTTTGTCACATACACTTATACTGAAATGTTTCAAATGATTTTTGAGGGAGAGTTGCATGACCTGGTAAGTGCTCTGTGTACCTTAATATTCATTTTTCAGATGCATGTTACATTTGCTAATTTAACAAGAATTTAAGGGGGAAGGAAAAATTGCTGGAAAAAGAAAAAGAAAAAACTGCAGCATTGCACAAAAAATTTCACATAAATTTACTCTTAACTGATCAAAAATGATATTTGTGTGTGTGTATATTACACACAGAACTGCTAAATAGGACATCAGTTATTTAATTAAAATAGAGTTCAAAAACCTCTCAATTTATTCTCTTTAATATACTCCATTACAGAAGTCCTGAACTGCAACACAAAAAACAGTAATAATGCAAATGTAAAAAAAAGTGTCTTAGATCCTTCCTGAACTTAATTTTTCTCTCTGTCTGTTTGTTTTTCTTTCCAAAAATAATTTTTTTCTCTTTCTAAAACTTTTTTCTCTATTCAAAACTTTTCTCTCTCTTTATGAACTTTTTTTTCTGTTCAAAAACCTTTTTTTCTCTTCCAAAATCACTGCATAAATTTTTCTCTCTGTTAAGAAGAGAGAAAAAAAATTGAAGACAGAATGTTTTGGAGAGAACAAAAAAAGTCAGAGAGAAAGTGAGAAAAATTCTTAGGACTTAGGCACTTTCCCCCAACTTCATTTTTTATTTTTATTTTTAAGTTGCAGATCAGGGCCACTGTAATTTTCAGTTCCCTATCGAAAGGTAACTCCCGTTGCGTCGTCATTGACGACTGCTTTGGGGAAACTCCTGTTTACTCTGTTACTGAAGCCAGATTGGTTAACGTTTGTGTAACTGCACAAACCAATGGCGCTTGAGCCTGCCAAAGGGGGGGGGGGGCCACTTGCTATATAAGTCGGCCCAGAGCGCCATTTCATCAGAATCTTCTCCTTCAGCAATGAGTCCATCTCTTCGCTGACTCTGCAAGAAGCCGAAGAAAAGAAGCTTACCTGCTCTACGCTGCTCTTCACCGCTCCTGCAGTCGAATCAAGCCCCGGCAGTGGATGATTTCCCCTGCGGCCATCTCTGGCACGAATCGGACAGGCACGACGAGTGCGTCACATGTCTGGGCGTCGCCCACACAGAGGCTGCACTCGCAGAGGCTTCGTGTCCTCACTAAGGTGATTCTCCCCACTCCGCTCCCCCGTCTCCTCGGAGGAAGAAGCAGTGGAACAGCAGGAGTTCTCTCTTGGGCACGAGCGGTGCTGCGTCGGGCCAGCGCCCATGCACTCCACTCTCCCCACAGCGCCTCACGCTGCCGGTGTGCTTCACATGCAAGGATCAGCGCCCCTCGTTGGATGTGAGTGGCCTGGTTTCCTTCGGCGCATCTGAGGAGGAGATAACTGTCGATGAGACCATGTCTTTGATGGCATCTGACGCTGTGGGCGAGTGGGCATGTTCCCGGCGAAGAGCCCGAAGCTCCCCCTCCATCTCAGTCTGTGCGGCCCAGCGTGGACTCGGAGCTGATCCGCGTTCTCACGCGTGCTGTGGAGGAACTAGGCCTGGCATGGATGGCCCCGGAAGAGCCAGACCCTGACCTCCTCGACAAGTGGTTCCTCAAAGGTCATCGTCAGCCTTCCTCACGACAGCGACCAGCTCCGTTCATGCCAGAGGTCCACAAGGAGCTCACTAAAACCTGGCGAGCTCCTTACTCGGCACACGTGAACCCCTCTACTGCAGCAGCTCTCACCACTGTTGACGGCACTGAGGAAAAGGGGTATTGCAAGCTCCCCCCTCTCGAGGAAGCGGTGGCTGCACACCTGCTTCCGCCGACGAGCCGTGGACTGAAGACGGCAACGCATCCTTCAAAGCCCTGCAGGATGACGTCAGCGCTCGCCAACGGAGCCTATGCAGCGGCTGGCCAGGCCAGTTCAGCCCTGCATACTATGTCCGTGCTCCAATTGTTTCAGGCCAAACTTCTCCGTGACTTGGACGAGTCTGGCCGAGATCATGGCGTGTTCTCGGAGCTCCGAATGGCCACGGATGTGGCTCTGCGTGCTACGACAGGCTACGACGCAGGCAGTGGGCAAGGCCATGGCCAACCTGGTGGTGCTGGAGCACCACCTGTGGCTGAACCTAACAGACATCAGGGACGCTGAGAAAATGGCCTTCCTCGATTCCCCGGTTTCGCCTAAAGGCCTCTTCAGTCCAGCTGTGGACGGCTTTATGGAGCACTTCATCATGGCACAGAAGATGTCGCAAGCACTGCGTCGTTTCCTGCCTAAGCGCTCCAGCCCGGCAACTGTTTCAAGCCGCCCCAAGCCACCGTCCACTCAGCAGCCTGCAAAACCGGCGCAGCCTCAGCTCTCGCAAAAGCTGGAGCCGGAGCCGGCGCCGGCGCTTCAGCAGCGCCTCAGATCGACGAAGAAGTATCCCTTCCCCAAGCGTCAGGGCCCCCGCCCTCGTGTAACACTGAATTCTGGGCCTCAGAAGCCGTCCTGATCTGCGTGCGGAGAGGAAGAGGAGAGGGATAATTCTCGCGGACGCCGGAATCCCCTCAAAGACAGCTCGCAGTTATTCCCCACTCCTTCGAATGCCTCTGAGTGGTGGAGGTGTTGTAACAGGGCACGTCCTGTCATTTCAGCGTGTGCCCCAAACTACCGCTGTGATGGCGGACCCACATGCAATAAAGAACAAATTTCTTCTTCCTGCACTCACACATGTCAGTTCTCCTCCTATTAGCGGTGAACTGGCATCAGTAAAGCCTCTCGTACACGTCTGCTCTCCCCCTTCGGGCAGCAAGCAGTCATTACTAAAGGCAAGAACACTCACGAAGGCCAGCTCCCCGCACGGCGAGCTGCCCTCGATGAAGATGTCCACGAATGTCAGTTCTCTCCCTGCGGGTGGCGATACGTCATTGATAAAAATAGAGCCTCCCGGCTGCCGGCTTGGAAATCCATCCCAGGCGTGTCAAGTTGGGTTCTAAAAACCATAGAATGAGGTTACTCGCTCCAGTTCGCTCGCACGCTGCTCGAAGTGCACACACTGCTTGCAAAGGGTGCCGTGGAAACGGTCCCCTTAGTGGACAGCAAGTCAGGCTTTTACAGACACTACTTCCTCGTTCGCAAAAAAGCCGGTGGTCTCAAACCGATTTTTGATCTCAGACTTCTGAATCAAGCCCTCATGCGACGGCCGTTCAGAATGTTAACATTGAAGCAGATCCTCGCGGAAATTCGTCCTGAGGACTGGTTCCTGTCTGTGGATCTGAAGGATGCTTACTTTCACATCCATATAGCGCCCGGTCACAGACTGTTCTTGAGATTTGCGTTCGAGGGAATGGCCTATCAGTACACAGTCCTTCCGTTTGGACTGTCCCTGGCCCCCCGCACTTTTATGAAGTGCATAGACTTCCCCTCTGAGGCAGACCTGGGTGATCCACGAGCGACACCTGCATATCAACGGCCTTGAAATGATGGCTGTTTGTCTGGCCCTGAAGACCTTCCTGCCAGCCTTAAAGAGACATCACGTCCTAGTCCGGTCGGACAACACAACGGTGGTGGCCTACATCAACCACCAATGCTGCTTCAGGTCACGTCCCCTTCACAGGATGACTCCACGTCTCCTACTTTGGGCACAAAAAGAATTCCTCTCACTACGAGCGGTTCATGTGCTGGGTAGATTGAACCAAGGAGCGGATATGTTGTCAAGAGACAATGTAGCTCCGGGGGAATGGAGACTACATCCCCAGATGGTTCAGATGATTTGGTCAGTTTTCGCCAAGGCAGAGGTTGACCTCTTCGCCTCCGAAGACAACTGTCACTGCCTAACCTATTTCTCAAAGCAGCGGGATGCTCTGGCCCATGACTGGCCCAACACCCGTCTGTATGCATTCCCTCCGATCGCCCTGCTACCCCAGGTTATCAGGCGAATCAGAGAAACCCCCCCCCCTTTGGTGGGCTCAAGTGCCATTGGTTTGTGCAGTTACACAAACGTTAACCAATCTGGCTTCAGTAACAGAGTAAACAGGAGTTTCCCCAAAGCAATCGTCAATGACGACGCAACACTCGTTCCCTTATCTCAGGGAACCGAGGTTACGTGAGTAACCGGAGCGTTCATTCATTTGATGCATCTGATCAACAACCCCTCATTTTTTTTCTGCACAGTGGCATTCTTCTAAGATGAACACCTCAGATTTACCCAACGCGAGCCATGGGGATACATGTACTCCTGAGCCTCAGCACATGTCTCTGACTGTGATCCTCTGTCTGGTCTATCTGCTGGGCCTTCTGCTCAATGGATTCAGCCTGTGGGTCTTCACCTGCCGCATTCACAAATGGAACTCTGGAGCTGTTCTGCAGTTTAATCTGGCTCTATCTGACGCCATCATCACTCCACTCACCCCACTGATGGCAGCGTACTTTGCCATGGATAGCAATTGGATTTTTGGGGATTTTGCCTGCCAGCTAAAGATCGCCGTGCTCAGCATCCACTTCAATGGCAGTGTCATCTTCCTCACACTCATTAGCGTTCATCGATATGTGTCTGTGGTTCACTTCAATCGCTCCTCGTTGATAAAAAGGAAGATATTCATGAAGAAGTTGTGTGCTGGGATTTGGTGTTTTCTTATAATAATTGGCATTCTCTATGGATGGCTGCTTCCTGTAACCACTGAAGAAAATCATGGGCAGTGTCTTACTATTCATCAGACAAGGTTGACGGATGCTTACTTTATTATTAACTTTGTGGTTTTCTTCTTTTGGTGTATTTTACCCTTAACTATATCAGTGTTTTGCTACAGTCGCCTGGCAAGCTCAGTGTCCCGCATTAACATAAATTCTGCTCAGGGCCTATCAGTCAAGAATAAGTCTATGAGGATGATAGGGATATGTGTATTCATATTTGGCCTTTGCTTTCTTCCTCTCAATGTTGTTCGGACTATTGGAGTAGTTGTGAAAAAGTATCATCCCAGTAAATGTAGACTTATGTTGCAGTTGCAAACAGCATATTATGCATGCTATATATTGGCAGGAATCAACTGCTGCTTGGACCCCCTAATCTACTTTTTTGGCTCACGTAATTTTATCAAAGCATTCAGAAGATCTCTTAAGGTAATAGGGGTCAGACGTAATGTTGAAAACAAAATTGAATCAGAAACAGTAAGTCAAAGTGTAAACAGAAATGTAGTCTCTTAGGACATTAAGCAATTGAAATGGAAGTTGTGATCAAACTTTCTGGACTCATGTCAGTGAATATGTCCTCAGAGAATTTTGATTTCATGGTGACTTTAATGGTGCTTTGATAAGCAGCCTACTGTAATATTACACGTAAAAATATTTTTTGTCTTTTATTTGTCCTTTATTATCCTATTCCACAATACTAAAATAAAAAAATATAAAATATAAAAAAAATTTTTTTAAGTGTAATCTTGCTGATAGTATTGTGAATTTAACAGAAAATGTTACTGTGGCATCCACTGTCTAGTTTGAATACAAGCAAAAAGGATGTTTCTGCTAACAACATGCATTAAGAATTTGTTAAAATAATTGTGTAAATATTTATTCTAGCCCGCAAAGTAATGTTTAAGAACATAAAAATGTGCTAGGCTAGTAACCTTTCACATCATGCTAATGATAACTATAGGCCAAATGCAGCAATAAGTTTTTAAAGTTTTATTCAGCTTAATCTTTCAGACGGTATAAATAAAAT
This sequence comes from Onychostoma macrolepis, assembly GCF_012432095.1. Classification (NCBI taxonomy): domain Eukaryota; kingdom Metazoa; phylum Chordata; class Actinopteri; order Cypriniformes; family Cyprinidae; genus Onychostoma; species Onychostoma macrolepis. The sequence goes on from NC_081159.1 coordinate 20,878,691, forward strand.
TGATATCTAAACTAATATTTTGAATTGTAGATAGTATTGACATTTCAAATAGCCTGTGACAGTCTTGCTAACATGTGAGTAAAAATAAATAAACAGAAGATCCATTAAGTTGTTTATGTCATTGTTGATGACTGATACAAGGGCCATTCCACCGAATGAGTGCCATTTGCTTCCAAAACTTTTTAAAATTTGTATCTTTTTTAAAGACTGAATCTAGTAATACACATATTTAACTATTCAAAATATGTACTGGTCCATTTCAGGTAACTTTATTTAATTATTTACACAATTTTTAAGTGGAGGATGCATTTTTCTCAGTCCTGTTACCAAAACTCTCATGTCTTTTAAAAAGCATGTTTAAAAATATGTCAACAAATTCCTTCATTTCCCCCTCAGGCAGATGTTTATTTTAAATAAATTGTTGGTTTCACGGTCAAAAAAGACTCTTTTTATCATAAAAAAAATCACTAATTATCTAAACAAGGTGTATTTGTCTAAACACAAACCCATTTTTTCATTTTAAAGGTGACTCAAACCTCAAACTTATAAATTATGGACCGAACTTAATTAAAAAAATAGTGGTTTAACTTTATTTTTTTTAAAGAAAAAAACTATTTAGTAACAGGAATGAAATGGGTAACAGGAAGGAGTATCCATTATATTAGTATACAGGTTTGACTACACGTATGAGGTATTAATGCCTGCATATAGTGAAAGTGTTAAACATTGACTAGTGAGCAGAACTCACTGCTAAAAAAGACCAAATCATGTTTCTATTTAAATCTAGTGGTCTGCAAAGGTTTTTGTTTAGGGGTAGAGGATGGGTCATTAGATAAATAATAAATATTAAATATTAAAGTAAAATTGATGTTAACTATAATAAACTTAACAAATAATATCTTTTCAGTTTTTCTGTGGATTTTGATTTCTTATAGCGCAGCTCACACTCAAACGCCATTCCACATATGAGTCCACTACATAATTGCCACAGGACAGAAATTTTAAGTACATTTTCTGTCATACTTGCAGGAATGTAATATAAAAGAACAATGCATAAACAACCATAGGCTTTCTCTTGCAACCAGCATTGTCTCAGTGTGGATAGAAGGCCAAAATGTTGAGAAAAATGGTTTGTCTATATTAATATGGATGTAGTCTAATATTTACATTAATCAGATGACACTACTAACTCCTGTTACTTTTACTCAGTTACTATATATAAGTATAGGATATATGAGTATATGAGTAACAGGACTGAAAGTAACAGGATTGAGATTTTTGGATAGAATCAGCAAATACATATAATCTAGGCACATGGAGTACATGCTAATATTATGAGAATACTCAGCAAATTATAGTGTCACCAAAGATTTGTATTTTTAAAATAAACAAGTAACATCTTATAAATAATTTAGGTAACAGAACAGTATATTTATAATGACGCACCCAGCCACCATTACAATATCATCAAATATACAGAAAAGAAAATAAGACCAAATGCTTTCAGTAATTTCATTGCCTTCAGAAGATCCAGATGTTGCAATATTATGTTGAAAATGTGTCTTGTGGAATTTTCCCGTTTTTTTTAGTGGAAAATGTTAATGTTAAACAGTTAACATAATGTGTTATGGTAACAGGACTGAGTGAAAACCTGGGGACACGACTAAAATGAATATTTTATCCAAAATATTATAAATGTATTTTGAAATAAAGGTATTTAAAGCACAGATGGGATATGGAGGTATACAAAAATGCAAAATAAAAATGTTTTCTGAAGGATTTTATTATATTTCAAGTTAAAACGTAGCGTTAGACACTGGGGACGTGTACAAATGCTATATGTTCAGTGTTTTAGGTCGTTTTTAATAACTTTTTTAATTATAGATTTTAAATTTGCTGTTAGATTAATGTGCAGGACACTTTGCTTAATAATAAAATGTATTTTATAGTTAATTTGTATGCATGTTTGTACCTATAATGTCCTGGGGACACAAATGGCACCCATTCGGTGGAATGGCCCACAAGGTATAAAAAATAACGTTCATTGACTCAGTGTTTTTCCTATTATTATTTTATCTTTGTAAATTGTAAATGTTTTGTAAAAAGTAGAACTAACTGTAGCTAACTGTAGAAACTTTTTTTTTTTTAAAACAACAAGCATTACAATTTCCTGTTGTTAAACTTCTCTTACCTGTACTATAATAAAGCGATTTTAGAAGTGAGTCAGTTTATGTGTGTTTTTTCTGTCCTGTTACTGGCGAGAACCGCAGGACTCCTGAGTGACGTCAGGACAGTATCTGCGTAACGTCGGCCACAGGTAAATCATTTCCTTCCCTTTTGTGGATCAGTTTCGCTCACCCACCTGTTCACGCACGGTGGATAGAGAACAGAATGGGGAAGATTCAGGAATTCGAAATAACTCTTAATAACAACAACAAAACCGTTTATAGTCCAGGTGAATCCCTCTCCGGAACTCTGAAAATCTCAATTGCACAGCCAATACAATGTAAAGGTAAGTAAACAAACGACTCCAATTATCGCACACCGCATCCACCCTTTGTGCTTTCTTTCACTGGATGATTTAAAAAAAAAAGTTTCTAAACAAGTTTACTTCTTAAAGTACAATACTTGTGTATCAAACGTAAATATTAGCCCACTAGTTGTTTTCCTAGACGTTCTCACGTTTAGAGTTGGTTTTGTGTTCTCTCATCGAGGACTGAAACTGGTGTGAGCGAAACTGGTTGCGGATCTTTTATTGACATGCCAACGCGGAATAGTGCATAAACCTCTTACCGCTTTCGTTCCTATCTTAGTTCTCTGAAATTTCCGTAAAAACCATAAACAGAGTGTTTTAGGGACTCTGGCAATACTACATGTTAATAAAAACACTCAGTTGTGTAATTGTGTAGCCTATAATCCATTCTGTTTCTCGACCTTGACAGGTGAACTAATCGCAGTTTCGGTTATCAGGTTCAGCATTTTAAAACAGTGACTTAGAAAATCACGTATGAAGACCTGCATTTAAGTAAAACTTAGGACATAAATTAGTGTAAGGAAACCAACATAGCCTATTCATGTAACGCATGAGCAGATGCTTGGCGGTGTTTATTGTTTTTCCGAACGCTTAATTTGCATATTTCTGCCTTGAGCCTTCAGCAGCGTGTTTGAGTCAGTCATTCAGACCTTGAAACATCTTTAAATTGTCAAACAAATCTGATTTTGAAATCTGTTTTCAATATCATACATAAATGCTATTTGCTGCAATACTGGTCAGACTGCTTGGTGCAAAAATAAAAGTAGAGTATGCATCTTCTCAGCCACCACCTGTTGATACCAGCACCTGTTTCACCCAGCCTCAGTGCTTTTCAGCGCACGTGTTCATGTTAAGGCCTGAACAATCAATATTGCTTATCCACTGCAGTATTTAAAATAAATCTGCTGTGATTTCTGGATACTTGAAGGAATGTAAGCCTTAAAGATCCCATTAATTGTGCCTTTTTTTGTGCAGAATAGCTATGGGTATGTAGTATAAATGAATATGACTAGTTATCAAAAAAGGATAAGGCTTTATTACTTGCAATATGCATATCGAATGATTTCATATGCAGGTACAGCTCTGGCTTGTGCAAAATCTATCGTCCAGAAACACAATACAGCTACTGTTTGACTTTGGGCCTTATCTTGGCTATGGGATCAAGGTGAAATGTCTCTGAATATACATGAAAATGTCAGCCTATAGACCTATCAGCCTATTCTGTGTAAAAAAACCCAAAAAAACCACCAACCAATGTGAACAAGGAGGCATGATTAAAAGTGTTGCTTTCGCACGTTTGAGAACCGCTGTGGGCAAGGAAAATGTGATGAGACTAAAATGAGTCAGAGTGCAGTCAAAATGATAGTTTGAAAAACTTTGAGGAAAACAAAGTCGCGCTAGATGTAATCATCAGTTTTACAGTGATATGAGAAAGCAAGCAAGTCATGTGGTTATGTCAGTGGTTTAGGGCTGGTCTATTGTTTGAGTTGAGATGTTGATCAAGAATACTCACCGGACTGGTTCGCTCACATTCCAGATCAAGGAAAACAGTAATAACAATCGCACACAGTCACCATTACACCTTTACAGAGAAGACATCTGACTGTATTTAAAACAATAACAGTTCTATTGGAGTCTTTATTTATTTATTTTTTTGGTAGAATTAAATTACTGAAGTAGTTGACTTATTTGACCTGAGCAATTAATTTGTCCTCTCTTCAGGTGTATTAATCAATAGAAGATGTTTTTTTTTTTAATAGTAGGACAAAAGTTTCTACCTATATCAGTTCATAAATGGCAGTTTAGTAGCACTCATATTCTGTTTAGTACGTCAGAGTGACCGATCATGAGATCTTTACATTCCAGATGTTGTTGTTGTTGTTCACCCAGTTTCTTACTGGAGTCTCTTCTGACATATTTCCCATGGTTGCTTATGTATCTGTGGTAACATCTCTGCTTGCTAGCACTCAATGTGTGTCTTGGGGTTAGAGAGAGAGAGAGAGGGAGTGGGGAGTGGGGAGTGGGGAGTGGGGAGTGGGGAGTGGGGAGTGGGGAGTGGGGAGTGGGGAGTGGGGAGTGGGGAGTGGAGGAAATAAAGGTTAGCAAACAGATAGAATCACAAAGACAAGGATTTAAAAGAAAGAAATGGACAAATAAAGACTGCATGTTAATATCTGTTCATTTCTGTCAGGGGTTGGGGACCTACTTAGCTCATTGCTTTTTTGCAGGTTTATTTATATAATTATTTATAAATTTTTTTGTGGCACATTGATATTTTCCAGATTAGCTATGTTTTCTCACCATTTTAAGTAGAATTAAAATTTTCAGTAAACAAGTCAAAATGCTATGCTCAATTCGTAGTCTAATATATAAACAATTAAAAACTTGTGGTATTGAAAATGTTAAAAAAAAATGCGCACTGTTTATATAGGCTGTTCTGCAAAAATTTGATCTGCATTTAACAACTGTAATGGTCAGTGGTTTTCAATTGCAAAACATTTTTACTGTACCCTGTTGCTAATTTTGTCATTTAGTAAGATGTATTCTTTCCTGTGGCAATGACTCGAAGGTTGCATAAACTTTCTTGAGAAATGAGAAGTGAGTGAGTTCACTAACCTCAATGATATGTATGTTTTAGGCCTGCTTTGTTGATGGCATATGGCTACTGTGTTTTTGTCTGATACCATGACAGTCTGAATGTTTTAATGGAACGTCCTGCTGGTAAGGGTGAAGGACAGTGAGGTCAAATTAAGTTCTCAGTAAAGGAACAAGGCTGTCATCTTTGTCCCAGACAATCCCAGTCATCATTTACTGACCCTCGTGAAATATTCCTTTAAATGGCTGTCAAGAATTCAACATGATCTCACACAATGACGCATTTCTTGTGATAGCCTTTCATCAGTAAAAAAATACTCTTTCTTTTCAGTTCTGCTTTGGATATAAATGGATAAAAAAAATTTAATCTGCTGTACCAGTTATATATCACCCGTTACTATTTTGGTGTGAGAAGCTGCTGCAAACGATCAAGTATGTGAGTGACCTTTTTTAATGAATCAAACTGATGAATCGTGAACACGTTTGATCAAAACAGTGATTTATTCGCAAATCTGGCATCACAAGTTCTCATTCTAGAAAAAAAAAAAAGGATTCTCAGGTTGGTATACAGTAATTTTCACTGACATATAAGGATTTATCTATAATATTTTACTGGGACAGAGCAGTATTTTTTCTGGTGCTCGTGTCCCAGTAAAAAGGATTTAGCGATGCCCGCTGCTTATCATCATCTTGCATCTGTGCAGGCACATTTCTTTTGACTGACCTATGTCTTTATTTCATAATCAGAAATCAAAGTGAACTGCCAGGGCTTCTGTGGAGTGACCAGCAAATCAAATGACACAGACTGGACAGAGGAGGAGCAGTACTTCAGCAGCTCGGTCTCAATAGCAGATAAAGGTACACAGATGTCATGGTCTCGCTCATACATTAAATGGTAGGATTCTTGTTCAGATTCCTTACAGTTTCTCTCTGTCTGTTTCCCAGGCACTCTGAAAGACGGCGAGCACACTTTTCCCTTCAAGTTTCTCTTGCCAGGTGAGGCACACTTTTGTGTAATTGAGCTGACCTGTTGCTCTACATTCCTCCAAGACATGTCAGAGATTAACCACTGTTTGTGTTTATCCAAGGCAACAGAACAAAATATCAACTTTGTATAACCAAATATAACCTATGTGAGTCACCAAATATAGGTATTAGGAGTTTTAGATTATAGAATATAGGAGTTTTGTCCTAGGTAGATGAATGTACATTACCTTTCAAATTCAAAAGTCAGTTTTTTAAAATAAAAAACAGCAGAAAATGCTTATATTGTGAAATATTATTGCAAATTATAATAACTGTTTTCTATTTTTACATAATTTAAAATGTAATAGATTCTGTGATGACAGCTGAATCAGCATCGTTACTCCAGACTTTAGTGTCACGTGATCCTTCAGAAATCATTCTAATATGCTGTATTTGGTGCTCAAGAACACGTTACAAAGACTGTGAACTATGTAGTACTGAAATGTGGAGTTAGACCGTTAAACAGTTTTTCACCATTTTTGTGTTCAGGATTTTTTGGGTGGGCCTGAAATCATGTCTCTGCACTGGAGCCACTGAGCACGGCCCGTCCCCTAACACGATAATAACTAAAGGGTATCAGCATCAGTGGTTTGCCCACTCAATCGCGAGTTACTGTCATTACTGTTAGTTACTACAGTCTACAGTTTGCTAGCTAGCTATAAACATGTATGGCTGTGTAAATCCAGTTAAGCTGCTAGAGTGAGCATCCATTCAGGTTGTGGCGGTATTTGACAGTTGAAAGCGGCGGCAACTTTTCCCGGCAAGTTGGCATGGTTTCAGTGCCGACAGAGGACCCCTGCATTTCTCTACTCTCAAATGCTGGACCCCAGCATTTGAGAGTAGAGAATACTGCTTATTTTTTCAAGATTTTTATTGGCTGGATGGTTAATAACACATTTTTCTGTGGTGTCACAAACTCAGAACACATTTACTGTAACATTGCTTTACACAGATTTTAAAAAAAGTTGTGCTACTTATGTTTGTGGAAACTGTGATACATATTTTTTCAGGATTCTTTGATAAAGTTTAAAAGAACAGCATTTATGTAAAGTAGACATTTTTGTAACATTATAAATAAAAAAAACATTATAAATGAGAAAGTGTGAATCCTGTTACTGTCAGTTAATTTTCATACAACTGGAGGGTAAATCGGATTCCTTCGTCTTATTCACTCTTTTCACAATGTGACGCTAAGACACACGCTAGCCCATCTAGGCTATTGCTGCTTTTATTGTCTGGAGCTGATCAGCTGCTATTTGAAACCACCATCTGCTGTTCCTCTATTATCTGAGACTCCCCAGCTCTCCCCTAACAGAACAATGCCACTCTTAAAGAATCATGCTTCTCGTGCTGGACCGTTGACTTTTGTGGTTTTCAGCCTTTCGCTAAAAACATTGAAGCTTATTGGATAATGCACCCTTTTAAACCTTTTTGTTTGAAAAGAACATTGGTCCCATGCAAAAGTCCAAACTTTGGTTATGAGAAGTAAGAAAATGATTAGCCTCATCCTCATTTGTTTTTTATTTTTATTCATTTATCTGCACCTGCAGAGTAGACACACAAACCTTTCTAATCCTCTCTTTTGTAGCTGCTGCACCTACATCATTTGAAGGGCCTTACGGAAGGATTATATACAGAGTTCGGGCTTTCATAGAGACACCTCGTTTTGCAAAAGACTACAAGATAGAGAAGCCCTTCTCTATGAAGAACACAGTCAACCTGAATGAAATACCTGGTATTCAGGTAAATGTGCTACACAGACCTCCATATTCTAAACTGGCAAAAAAAGAAACTTACCACAAACTTAAATATTTTTAATTCTGATATCTGTGCTGTCATTTACTGCCAATGATTTACATTACTATGCTTTTAATTATTTGCTTTGCACAGCAACCTAGCTCCTCTTCTGTAACCAAGAATTTCTCATACATGCTTGTGAAAAATGGGACAGTGGTGCTGAAAGCTAAGAGCGACATGCGAGGATATATCGCTGGACAGATCATAAAAGTGTTCGCTGAGATTGAAAACAAATCTGAGAAGTCAACAGGCCATGTGGTTGCCAGTCTAATGCAGGTAAGATGACACTAACTACTTTACATTTACACTAACTACATTAGATTATATTTTAAGACCAAATGTTTTCAGTTAGTTTAAACATTTGAGTATAGTGTGTGAAAATAGTTCAGGGTCAGTAAGA